>NW_027533395.1:2763675-2801441 GCF_008692635.1 Crocuta crocuta | reverse complement strand
GGGGAATATCTGCCCAGGCTGTCCCACTTGCCCCCACTCTCCAGTGCCCCCTTCCTCTGAGGAGGTGCTCCATCGGCCAAAGCTGTTCCAGCAATTATTTAGGGACAGAGTAGGAAGAAGGGCCAGCCCACAGCCCTCCTTCTTCAGCTAGCTCTAGGGAAACTAGAGAGGGAGCAAAAGCCAGCCCAGGCTAGTCCTGGGTTGCAGCCCCAACCAGCAATGAAGGCAATGTCGGGTCCAGCCAGGAGCTTCCAGCATCGGCACTCTGTGAGGGGCTGCGTCAGCGTTCCAGGGAGGCCCCTGGCCTGCCACCTAGGCTGATCAGGAACGAAGACATTGGCAGGTTCAGGGCCTTTCCAACATCCAGGAGCTTGGGAGTAGGGAGATAAGAGGTGAGCCTCTGAACAAGCCCCTCATCTCCAGAGCCCACAGGCCAGCAGAGGTCCATTTCTCATGTGTCCCCAGAACAAGGCTGGAAGGGCCTATGATGAGCACTGGCCTCTCTAGAATAGCAGGGCTGCCCCATGAGTATCACCCCACCCCCCAAAGCTTGTTCCTGAACAACTCTGAGGCCATGTTTTGGTATCTGCCCCAAGCCCCAGGTGGCAGCGAGCCTGGACGCTGAGGTGGCCACCGCCTGTGGCTGGTGCAGCATCACACTCGGTGCATCGGCTGTGGGAGCCCAGCGCATCCCGGGGGTGGAACAAGGGTTGGTCCCCACGGTGCGGGGCAGGAGGCCAAGCCATGGAAACAGCAAGAACAAGCTTGACTGTGGAGCAAGGGCACCCTAGAACTAGGAGGGGTGGAGCAGTATTGCTGGGGGGCCAGCCTGGGACACAGCCCTGAGCCTTGGCAGCAGAGGAGAGCAGGCCGCTGGCCTGGAAAAACAGCAGAGACAAAAGCTTGGCCTTCCCCCATCCCCTCCAGCATCTGCTCCAAACACCATCATCCTACACTGAACCCCACACAAAACTCAGTCTCCATAAGCTCACGGACACTTACAAGTGACGAAGCACTACCACCCGTGCACAGCAGTACACTATCACCTCCGGGCCCCCGCTCAGCTGCACATCCGTGGTCCCTGGTGCACACAGCCAGTCACACACGTAATTCCACTCGTGCAGCCACACGCAGAACGTTCCACATAGACGTTTACAGTCGCAGATGCATCAGCTGCTCTGGCCACATCATATGTTCGTCTCTGCAGCGCCACCGAGGACACACATAGCTTCATCTACAGTCTCATGTGTAGCCCCTTACACCGCATGGGTGCAGGCAGCGTACTCAGTTACACACAGTGGTATATGTGGACACACGGGCCCGGCGAGATGCACGATCCTGTGGACATCTACACTTACACAATATGTAAATGAGGAAAAGCCCACCTCTCCCTCTCCCTCCCCCCCCCTCAAATAAGAGACCTAAACAACATCATTTCCCAGTCTTAGCCCTAAGTCAAGTCAGGGCTAAGTTAAATCAGGCAGCCAAGAAAAACTTGCACAAAGCTGGCTGGGAGAAAACAGTGGAGCCAATGGGGGGGAAACAGGCAGCAGGTCATATATAACTAGACAAGAGAGAAGCACTGCTTCCCTGGGGCCTCCGCTCCCCAGCCCCTCCGCGAACCAGGCCTTTGGAATCAGAAGGCCTCTTGGTGGGGTTGGGTAGGTTGTGGGGGCCGGGAGGGGAGCCAGGGAGACTGCTGACGGAGGGGAAAGCATTTGAAAGAGGAGGCGTCTGTGGTTTGGAAACTGCAGGGTTCTCCAGACCCCGCCTCCAAAACCAAAACAGGCCTGTCCACCTCCCCCAACCAGCCACCCACCCACCCGGTGGGCGGCCTGGTCAGCCCTCCCTAGGGCAAAGTTGCCACCCACCTTTGACGGCACATTAGAGTGACCACAGCCTCAGTGCTTCCCAGAAGCCCTGAAGTGCCCCCTTCCCCTTTGATTCCTAAACTCTGATTCCTAAAAGTCTCTTCTGGAGACCCCAGGCAACCTGGATGACTCAGCCCCTACCCCCCACCCCCTGAGACCATTTCCGTCTGTCTGGGCATCCTGACTGGTTGGCCATCCCCACCCCCAGATGGGGATGTGGCCCTGGTCCAGTAGAGGGGCCAGCTCTGCCTCTCCCTCAGGGAAGCCGGGAACCTGACAGTTATATGGTGCATGTCTACGCGGAGGTAATGCTCGCCTCCGCCACCTGGGCCGGCCATGGCAGGAGAGTCGACCCCCACACAGAGCAGTTGGAAGAGTTGCCCTCTGAGTGCGCATCACCTGGGACCCACACAGTGCCAGGGCAGGCCAAGCCTCGAAGCCAGCCAGATCTTTTCCTGCGCGCATAAACTCCCAGACCTCTGCGTTCATGTCAGCCCGAGGGCTGCCGAGAACAGGGCCTTTTGCAGGAGCAGTTTGGCTTCACTAGGGAAGCTTGGTGCTTGGTTCTGCCTTCTCTGACAGGGCCCTGGGGAAGCAGGGCACTTACTTGGCCCTTGGTGCTGTGCCCTCCATGTGCATGCCAGGGGCTGCAGAAGCTGCTGCTTGGACCCGACAGCCCCAGAGCCCGAGCCCACGGGTCACGGTTTAGGCCCTGTTTACTGCCCTGCAGTAGGGCAGCGTGCCTCTGACCTTCCTAAGAGAAGGACTGTAAGTTTTCCCTGCAAAAGCAACTTTGCCTAGGAAAACGTTAATGATGGCTTCCTGCTGGAACCACAGGCTTTTAAAAATAGCCCAGCTGAACGCAGGCAAAATGTGGAGCCCAGGCCTCTCCTCACCCTAACCTCAGAGCCCCACATCCCTGGGGCCTGGCGCTGCCCCTCCGGCCACAGCCTGGGCCAGGATTTACCGTGCCCCGCTGGAACATGGAGTGGGACCAGGAGCAGGCAGGAGAGTGGAGGGCTGGACTGTAGCACATTGAACTTCTCAAAGGCCCGAGTCACAATCTGGCTGCACAAGGTTCTCAGGCAGTCTTGGCAGCTCTCCTCAGCGTGGCTGGATGGGAATCTGAAAGCTTCCAGGACTTAGTCGATGGTGAGAAAGGCCTCTGCATCTGGGAAAAGCTTGCCGTTGAGAAGCGCATGCTGAAGAATGGCGGAGGCTCCAGTGGGTCACCTACCTTTTGCCTTTGGCAGCCTCTCAGACTTGGCTAGTGCCCCTCAGCTAGCAGGGCAGCCACCTCCATCCTAGGGGGACTGGCTATCTCGGCCCAGCACAGGGCTGCAGACAGGCCCCTGATCCTCCCAAGTGAACAGATGGCCCTTCTCTCTCAGGGTGGCAGCCATCCCCCTCCCCCACTGCTGCCACAGGCTCAGGCAGGCTGCCCATCGGGGTCCCCCTGAGGAGTCCAGGAGGTACTATCATAGTTGGGAGCTAGGAGGAGTGGGGTAGGTGTCTTAGAAACTCAGAATAGACCTGCTATTCTGAGCTCCTAGAAAGCCTTGCACATGGTGCCCCTGCTCACATAGCCTTGCCCTTCGTCATTGCACTGCCTAGTGCCTTTGGAGCCCCTCCTGTGTACCAGGCACAGGCTGGAGGGGACAGCATGAGTTCAGGGTGACCTTCCTAAAGGGTGTGGCCAGTTCTGTCTAGGTCTGCCCCTCTTCTCCCAGAGGGTGAAGATGGGGATGTGTGCTCCTTCCTGAGACTTGAGCGTTCCTCTGGGGAAACAGGGTGGCTGGCCAGCCAGCCGTGAGTCCACCTGGCCCTGGCAGACACAGGGGAAGCATCCGCCTGCAAGCCTGAGCAAGGACCCATCAGAGGCCGCAGGGCCCCCACCAGCAGAGAGGCTGAAGAGATCTAGGAAGACAGGAACGGCCTGGCGTCCCCATACCTGCCCTCCCAGGCTTTTTCTGAGTTCCCATAAGGTGCCTCCTTCCCAGGCATGCTGGCCCACCCTGGGCTCCGGGGGCCCCTGCTGTTTCCCAGCTCAGCATCACCGCTGACCATTTGGCCACCAGACCCTTGTCTTAAAACACACGTAGAACACACGAGAACAAGTCTGGGGCATGGATGGAGGCACCGCACGTTCAGGGAAGGGGAAGGCATGCGTGGCGCCTCCAGACATCCTAGTGTCTTCCTGACTCAGGCCCCATAGGGGCAGGTACCCCCTAACTGTGCCCTTAGGCCAGAGAGCTTTGGGGCCCTGAAGACTCCAGACCCCAGCTCCCTCAGTGCTGTTACTGGGCTGAGAGAGCCAACTCTGCTGCCAGGGCTTAGCCGAGCTGCCTGGGGCCCTGGCCAGCGTCTGCACACGCCGGGAGCAGCAGTGAAGCAACCAGCTAAGCCCAGCCAGGCCAGGGGGAGGAAAGACAGGAAGGGGGACCTGTGCTCCAGCCTCAAATAACTCTGCCTTGTTGCTTCATCCACCTCCACAGAGGAGAAGTACGTCACCGTACAGCCTTACACCAGCCAGAGCAAGGACGAGATTGGCTTTGAGAAGGGCGTCACTGTGGAAGTGATCCGGAAGAACTTAGAGGGCTGGTGGTACATCAGGTAGGCGCCTCAGCAGAAGAAAGAGATACCTCTGCCACCCCGGCCCTGGGCAGCAGAGTGGCCGTGGGTGCCAGCTGGCAGGGCGATACTGATGGCAGCTTTTCGCCCACAGCCCGGGCTTGGCTGCTTCGACCCTACACGGTTGAACAGCTCGAACAGCATGCTCATCTCACAACTTCTCTCTTGGGGCATGTAAAGCAGAGGCAGAGTTGTGGCCAGTGAGGCACAGGGGCCCCAGCTCAGCTTCCAGGCCGTGGTGCAATCCCTTCCCATGCGTCTGCCATGAGGGTCCCGCACATCTGAATTTGGTTTTCTGTGTTTGGCCTTGGCTGCCTGATGCGCTCTGTAGCTCAGGCCACCCAAAGGGCTGGCGTCCACAGGCCTTGCTGAGATCCCAATGGGCAGCCCCTGCTGCCCACAGCTCAACACTGGCAGCCTTTCCACTCTGCAGGGCTGGCTCACACCCTTGCAAGAGCCAGGGCAGAAATGAGGTCTGAGCTCAGGCCTAGTTCAAAGGCCTCTTCCTTCTGCCCCTCCCTCTTGCAAGACCCAATTACGTTTCCCAACTGAGAAACCCATTTGGGAAAATGGGGAGGGGAGGGAGGGCTTTCTTGGCAGCTCTAGAAGCCAGCTAAACCCTGTAGGCTTCACTCACCTCTTCCCTACCAAGTCCTGCTCTCCGGTCCCCTCTGTCCTGGGGCTCTGAGGCCAGCCATCAACTTCTGGGGGGCCTTGTTCACAGGAAATGTTTTTGGGTCCCTTGGAAGTGACTCTGTTGTGGTGATTTCACCCAGTTTCTCTCTTCCCTTCCCGTAGTGCAAATGACAGAGATAGTCTTGTATCTGTGGGCTCTGGGAGCACTTCCCCAGCCCATCACACCTGGGAACCCCTTATCCACCCTGGGCAGGAGCTCTGATCTGTCCCCCACAGTGGGGACAGGACTGACCCAAGTGACGCGGGCCCTCAGGAGACCGTATCTCAGACCGCCATGGTGTTAAGATTGGGCTATGCTGACAGGTAGGATGAGGTCATTGTCCACGTGGGATTCAGCCTTAATGTAACCTGACAAGACATAGCTGCCCCTGCCCCTGGCCTCACACATACCAGTCAGGAAGGCTAAGCTGTTCCTTACTGCTCTATTAGGTGGGACAGGACTGTGTGCCTGGATGTGTGTTTCCCAAGGTCACTTCCCCTAGACTTTCACTCTAAGAAAGTAGACCCAACCCCAAAATCCAGCAACCATGAGTCTACACAGGAGGGCCAGCAAACATTCTAAGGCAGGCTGGTAACCGAAACCACTCTCCTGGAGGTTATCTACGAGGCTGTTGGGTTTTTTCTAGTTTCTTAAAATGATCAACAAGATTACTCTGAGCCGTCTCTTTTAGTCAACTCTTGTCCCCATGGCCTAACCCTTTAGCTAGTGGGAGCTTCAAATGAGAAAATCCTACAAAAACTCCACCTTAAGAAGGCTGCCAGACACCCCCTTAAATATGCCATTTCCCAACATTCCAGGCTCTGTGTTGATCCTCATTTCCTGTCTTTCTTCTCCCCTCACACACACATACCCTCCCTCTCTCCCCATCCCTTCTTTTCCAGTTGCTTCCCTCTGGAGTCATTCCGTGCTCCAGAGCTGGAAAGCAGATGTGAGCCGAGTTGGACCCAGACACACACAGCCGCTCCTGATTCCCCTGCATCTCTGCCTGGGATCTAATTTTATCCATGTAACAGCAGAGGACCACAGCAGGGCTTGACGTGGGAGCACTCAAGGCAGTGAGCAGCCCTGACCATCACGCCCATGAGACCCTGCTCCCCATCTCCCCACTGTTCTCATAGAACAACACCTGCACTAGCCAGCAGGCTCTTCTTTTCTTGGAGATGCGGGAGCACTAGATTCTGGGCCAGGTGCTGCCAGCAGCTAGCTGTGTGGCCCTCTGCTTTGCTTTGCTTTGCTTTGCTGACCCTTGGTTCTTGGCTCATGTATAAGATTAGACATCTTTACTAGACGCTGCCATCCACTCCTGAAATTGCTGTGCTTCTCTCTGTACCCATTACCTTAGGAGGGCAGGCCAGCCCCTTGACTTATATCCATGTAACTGATGTCTGCCTTCCATGCCCCAAACGGGGCCAGACAGGTGACCTTGGACAGCCTGCCTGCGCTTTTCAGTGGTATGAACATAAGCCACCTCCTACCTAGGCTTTCCAGCAAAGCTCAGGCATGTTGATAGAAACCTTAGCTTTCACGTTCCTGTTTCTCCCACCTAATGGGCACCCAAGAACAGGGTCAGATCAGGAAGGTAGAGGAAGGGGATTGGCAGACCTCTGGCACAGAGGAGCCATTGCAAAGAGCCAGATGTGCTCCAGGAGGCAAACAGGGACAGTGCAACTGGTGGACTGGGAGGTAAGCTCCCAGTGGGCTTGGGTAGAAGCTCTTGGCACCATGAGGAGAAAAGGGAAAAGCTTGTTTTCAGAAGTCATCAAGTCACCTCAGATTAAGTCAGCCCTGCCATTTGTCTTTTGTTCTTGTTTATGGGTTCTGATTTTGTTTTCATTTTGCTTTGTTTCATTTTGGTTTTGTTGTGCCATACCAAAGGTTTTCATTTTATCCAGTCACGTGCTTTTCATCTTTCCATTTATGGTTTTGGCTTTTGGAGCCCTATTTAGAAAGATTTTCTCAATCCCCAAGATTAAGCAAGTATTTACAACTTACATTTTTTATTTTGCTCTATGGTGTGAGGCCAAGGTCTTACTTACTTTTCCTAATTGGGTAAGCAGTCCTCTCCAAATCGGTTATTGAAAACTCATTCTTACCCCCACTAATTTCGTTTAATTTTTTTTAAGTTTATTTATTTATCTTGAGAGAGACAGAGAAAGCACGAGCAGGGGAAGGGCAGAGAGAGTGGGAGAGAGAGAGAATCCCAAGTAGGTTCTGTGCTGTCAGCACAGAGCCCAGGGCAGGGCTCGAACTCCCAAAACCATGAGATCATGACCTGAGCTAAAAACTGAGTCAGACGCTTAACTGACTGAGCCATCCAGGCGCCCCCAGGCATCAGTCTGTTTGTGGACTTGTTCTGCGAACTTGATCTATCTGCTACCCTCTCAGCACCCATACCTTACCCCTTTGGTCACTCTTCTTTATAAACACCTTCCTAGTTGGTCTTGACTGGTCTATCTTTCTGGATACAAAAAAAACCCCACTCTATCCCTGCAGTTTGCAAAAGAGAGAAAAAATTGAGCTCCAGGGTAGGGACTTACCGAGGGACTCAAGACCAGAATTGGGGGTTCCTAACTCCTCTTACTTGAGCTACCTGTTCACCTCTCTGATATCCCTTCCCTTTTGCCAGAGGGCATCTACCTAATATACCACATTCACACTTGCTCTTATCTCTAGCATCACCCTCTAGGGGCCCCTGGGTGGCTCAGTCAGTTAAGCGTCTTCGGCTCAGCTCATGATCTCATGGTTTGTGGATTCAAGCCCCGCATTGGGCTCTGTGCTGACATCTAGCTCAGAGCCTGGAGCCTGCTTCAGATTCTGTGTCTCCCTCTCTCTCAGACCCTCTCCTGATCTCTCTCTCTCTCTCTCAGAAATAAAACATTAAAAATTTTTAGAATCATCCTCTATGTCATGAGGTAGCAAGCCATTGTCAAGTCTACTTTTTGGGCAACTCAATCTGAGGAATCTTCTAATCCTGATGTCTCACATTTGCCTGACTTTGCAGAGAACGAGAGCCCACACCAGGAGGGATCAGGCAAAGAGCAAGGAGAGAGGAAAAACTGGTATCCCAGGTGTCTTTTCCACCTGCCCTCTGTTCCCCTTCTCTCCAGAGTAGGGGGATTGCCAGGTGCCTTGCAAAACACGCTGGGGAAAGCTCAGCTGGGCCAGGCCAGATGGAGCCTGGGGAGTGAGGTCAGGTAGCAGTGCTCAAGTGACATCATGTCCCACCCCCTATCCCAGGTACCTGGGCAAAGAGGGCTGGGCGCCAGCATCCTACCTGAAGAAAGCCAAGGATGAGCTGCCGGCACGCAAGAAGAATCTGGCGGGCCCAGTGGAGATCATCGGGAACATTATGGAGATCAGCAACCTGCTGAACAAGAAGGCGTCAGGGGATAAGGAGACTCCACCGGCCGAAGGCGAGGGCCCTGAGGTCCCCATTGCCAAGAAGGAGATCAGCCTGCCCATCCTGTGCAACGCCTCCAATGGCAGCGCCCTGGGCGTCCCTGAGAGGAGCGTCTCCAAGCTGGCCCAGGGCTCACCGGCTGTGGCCAGGATTGCCCCTCAGAGGGCCCAGATCAGTAAGTGCCTCCCTGACCCCTGCATCCTCACTGCACAGCTCATTACAAAGTGGTCACAGGGTGCAAGGAAAGCCAGAGGGGTGTATAGGACCCCCGTATCATTTTCTTCTTGAGATCTAGACTGACCCCCTACCCTAGCCTCACTCTCTGAACTTGTTTCATGCTAATTACAAGTAGGCAAGGCACTAGTTCGTCACAACTCTTGCACCGGAGATAAAATATGTGAGTATATAAGCTGATGGCATTCCCTCCTTCCCTAGAAGAGAGCCAGGAATGGTCACTGGGCAGATCAGTGGATCCCCCAGGCTGTGAAATGTGGCTGCCTTGTGCAAGGCTGCTTTAGAGAGTGACAGCCCATAGGACATCTTCCTTGGCCTTACCCCTCCTTCCCTATCGCCTCCTGCCAGTTACTAGAAACCTAAAAGACTTGAAAGGAATGTGCCTCTCCACAAGCAGTTGTAAGGGCATTCGTAAAGGAGAAACCCAGCTAGCTGGCCGTCTCCAAATCTAGGCACCTCTGGCCTGACAGCATGTTCGAGTGAAGGCTAAACTATCCTCTGTTTATGTCCAGGCGGCCTTAAAATCTGCAGGAAAGCTGTTTTTTTTTTAGTTTAGTTCTGAACTTGACACTAAGTTAGCCCTTGTGCTTGAAACCTTTCGGGCTGTCGATCGGGAAATGTTTTTTGGGCCCCCACTCTGGCCTGGCATTGTGCTAGCTGCTAAGGATTTGGTACTGAGCGAAAAATAGACATGGTCTCTGCTCCTAAATTTCAAAATCTGATGGAGCTATTTACCTTTTTTTCTGAAAAATGCCTCTAGGTCTATACATTTTGAAATGTGCACATCATTTTAGGGGGTTCATGGATTCCCCAGAAACACAGCCAAGGTTCCATGAGGAAGCTATGGTGCCACACTTTAGAGAAACTGTAGAGCACATGGGTCCTACCTGAGTGTGGGACAGAGCCAGGAACCTCCCAGGATCGGGGGCAGCCACACCCAGGGAAGGCAGGCTCCAGCCATGTTGCCTGTTTTCTGGCTGAGATCTCTGAAACCATGTTTCTTCTTCTAGGTTCCCCAAACCTAAGGACAAGGCCTCCACCTCGCAGAGAATCCAGTCTGGTATGTACACTGAATTTCTTCTTTTTTTCTTCCTGTATCTGGGGACGCCCTGTTACATTCCCCAGTTAATTGGTTGTCTCATCTCAGTGCCCGTCAGTCCAGGGCTTTTCCAGGGCCCTGCTGGGCTTCCAGCTTTGTGGGGCCAGGGGCGGAGAGGAAAGCCTGGGTATCCCAGCCATTCTGGGGGGCCTGACTGGACAGTTTATGTTCAAAAACGCTCTGCACTCCAAAGCTAAATAAATCCATCCCAGCCACTACCCTGGCAGACATAAACATTTAGACTGGCCAGCAGGAGCGTCCAGCCAGGGCATTGCCAGGCACTGGGAATGGGGCTGCTGTCCATGTGTGCCTGGAAGTCTTTCAGCTTCACCTTCCGGGCTCAGGAATGTCCGATGGCTACGGTGGATACCAGAGCCTGGGAGGGCAGAGGGCAGGCCGGCAGGCACCCCTGCAAAGAGAGGTGAATGGCCAGAATCGGCTTGTGCTGAAAGTTAGAGGCTCAGCTTGCTGACGTCCCTGGCTGCTGTACGTGGGGGTCCTGGTGTCCAGACCATCAGGGAAGACCAAGTACACTCGGGGTACGAGGCTTGGGGTGACAGTGATGCTGGTGGCAGGCCAAGAGCCCTAGTTCAGGGGGCACTTCTCAGGGGCAGTGGAAAGAACGGGGCTTCGAGCCTGCCAGATGTGGGTTTATATTCCACCTTTGACACTTAGGAACAGCGAGACCCAGGGCAAGTCCATTCCCCTCCACAAGCCTTCATATCCTCATCTCTAAGATGGGGACGGTGCCAGCTGATTCCGGGGGCATCTGGAAGGATGAATGGGATGGTGTGTGCAGGGCTGTCGCCAGGCTTCCCTTCCCTAAGTCATCTGCCTGCTGACAGGACAGGCTGCTTGCTGACGGGACAAGCTGCCTGCCACACTATGTGGGGGAGTTCTGAGGTCTCACCGGGCCTAGTGGCCAGGGTCACTGTGATCCGTGACATCTGCCCTGGAGTGGAAGAGTGGGCCCTCAGTAAATGGGTTCTTTTTTTTTTTTAAGTTTTTAATGTTTTATTTATTTCTGAGAGAGAGAGCATGAACAGGGGAGGGTCAGAGAGAGAGGGAGACACAAAATCCGAAATAGGCTCCAAGCTCTGAGCTGTCAGCACAGAGCCCAACGCGGGGCTAGAACCCACGAACCGCGAGATCATGACCCGAGCCGAAGTCGGACGCTCAACCGGCTGAGCCACCCAGGCGCCCCAGTAAACGGGTTCTTGAGTCAGGCCAATGGAGGGGAGACCATCCCTGCCCTGGCCGTCAGCCCCAGGGGAGTTTCTGTGTCATTTTCCCCTGAGTTTTCCACAACAAAACAAGGAGCTCTCCTGTCCTCCCAGCTCGCTCAGCCCCAGCTGATTATTTTCAGGCAGGCTCGATTTTGGCCACAATGGGCTCATTCCCTCCACATTTACCAAGTGTGAGCTTGCTCCGGCAGGGCCTGGTTCCTGCCAGATGCGACTGTATCTCACCTGGCCGGGGGGGGTGGCGAGGCTGGGGTCCGGGCCCCATCCCCTCACATACAGCCTGCAGGGCCAGCGACCCGGGCAGAGAAAGTGGCCTGAATCCTACCTCGTCCCTCAAAAGCAGCTTCTTCCTGCCCTTCACTCCCCGTGACCCAAGGCAGCTGGGCTCTGGGTGGCTGGATTGGGACATGCCAAGCTGTGGAGGATGCAGGGAATGGGCTGGTGTTTCAGGAGGAGCGGTCCGCTTCGCCTGCTGTTTGTGGCGCTCTCCCTGCGTCCCTGACTGGGCCAGAAGTTAGGCACCTAGCTCAGTAATCCTCTTCATGACCCATTTTACAGATGAGGAAATGGAGCCTCAGAGAGGTCATGGGCTTTGCCAAGGCCACACAGCTGGGGCGCTGCTGAGCTGGGATTGGGGCCCACGTGTGTCCAGCTGCAAGGCAGAGGTCTTCTGAGGTCTTCTGTGTCACACCACAGCTGCTTCCCACTCCTTTCCCGCCACCCCCCCACTCCCCCTCCCCCGCAAACACACATACTTTTTTGTTTGTTTTGCTTTAACCCCTTTGTGTGATACTAGGACATACGAGAAGTAACGCGGCGGCACAAAATCCATTTTGACCAGAGTAGAGACCAGGTGAGACTAGAACGTCAGCTCCATGAGGCAAGGGGGGGTGTCGTCCTGGTTCACTGTTAAGTGCCCAGTGCCTCAGACCCAGGTCTGGCACCCAGACGACGCACAGTCAATGTTTAGAAAGTGAGTGAAGAGGCTCAGAAGTGATGGCTGCAGCCAAATTCTAAATGTCCTTGAATGTCACGCTTGGATATCGGTATAACCAATCCAGCATGTTCTGCCTGCCCCGGAACACAGGATCCCGGGTGTTATCCGGCGCTTGCCTCACCATTTAGCATCTCTGCAGTGACCCACCAGGGGCTCTTCTCAGCCGCCTCCACGCCCCCTCACACTCCTACCCTCTGCCCCAAAGAGACGGCTATGTCCCCTGACCCTGCCGCCAGATGTCACCGCTGTGGCCCGTCAGCCAGACCTACGGACGAGGCTCTCCTCCCACAGGACAGTTTGCACAGGCTCTGTGACAGCCACTTCTCTGCTTTTTCTTTCTCATTTTTGGGACCTAGCTGTTGCAGCATCTACACACTGGACCTCCAGAGCTGTAGGGGTGGAAATTACTATTACTAAATGGTCACTTTGATAGCTCAGAGGAGTTTCGAGTGGATCACGGCTAATAGTAGAAAGTCTGCTCAGGAGAACAGTCCCCTGGGGAGACACCCTGAGCCTCAGGTGCTGGATGCTTCCTCAGGTCAGCTGCCCTCCAGCTGGTGTAAACGCCACTCCCAGCCTGTTACCGTTCTGATCAGGTAGGTCTTGCTCACTGAGCCCTTCTCTGCCTTAGGGGTTCCAGCTGCCGAAGCCGCCAGAGCCCCCTTCTGTTGAAGTGGAGTATTACACCATTGCTGAATTCCAGTCCTGCATCTCTGACGGGATCAGCTTTCGGGGTGGACAGAAGGCGGAGGTGAGCCTTGGGCCATGAAGCCGCGGGTTTGAACTCAAAGACCTGCCGTGTTTCCCATTTATGCCTTGCTGGCAACGTTCCAGGGGGGCGGGCAGGGAAGGTACAAAAGGAAGACCCACGGGGATAAAAATTGGCCTTAAGCCAGTAAGTGCCACCGTGAGGGCCAGAAAGTAGGACTCCTGTTTCCACGCAGTCCGTCCCTCACAGCAGCGTCTCCCAGAGCATGTAGTGGGAGCTTGTGATGGAAGTGCCTCGGAACAAGGGGCTTCTTTGGTTGAAGAGGTTTGAAGGACATTGGGTTAAACAAAATTCATCCAGTTGTGTGCTTGAATTGCACAGCTTCTCAGAGCCTCTGCTGTAGATAGGGATGTCACTGTGCATCTCTAAGAGGGGACTAGAATTGCAGCGTTGCCCAGACCCACTGGCCCCAGTACACTGTGTCTCCTAGGAGCACCTTGAGGGGCAAGACTCTGAAGCACCCATGTTAGCAAGTGCTACTGTTAGGAGGATATGGTCCACATGGCCGCAGGAATAGGGGCCTGGGTTCTGGCCACGTGCACACCACTGGCACCTCTGGCCTTCGATATAGTCACTTCTCTGCCCTGGCTTTGATTATGTGTCTCTGCCAAATGGGGTGACAGAGCCCTATGAGGCGCACTCCCGGCCTAGCATTTATGAAACTCTACTTTGTGGCCATCACAGGGGACGCGGTCATTGCTCTTGAGTGACAGGGTTAAATCCAGTTAACACCTGTAGAGCTGCCGGAAGAGCCCTTGGGCAGTCTCTTGCCTGTGGAAGAGATGATGTCTCCCGTGTGAATATTTTAAATCCTACGTATTCAGTTTAGAACTGAATTTCCAAGAGAAATCCTTCTGTCAGGGGTGCTTAGGTTTCCAGAAGAGCCTCCAAAGCTCACCATATAACCGAACTGTCATACTTTGGAGCTACCCGAGCTTAATCTTAAGTGTGAGGTGGGCTGTGGGGTGGGCAGGGGGAAGGAAGGAATACAGAACCAAAGGAAAAACAGACACTTTCCCTTTTGGTATGGGCTGCAGAGGGCTGGTCTCTATCTCTTTCTTCTCTTCTCCCCTAGTGTCAATTTTTTCATGTTTCCCCACCCTCTCCCCAGGACCTCTTTCTCCAGGAGTGTCCCACAATCCAAGGTTATCTTCCCTTTATGTTCCCCAATCCAAATGAACTGCAGCACAGGCAGCACCACACTCCTGGCCTTTGGCCGATCTCAAATAGCAGTTAAGAAAGAAGCTCCTTGAGCTCGTTTATACTAACATGGAAATGTTTCATCCTTCCCACAGTTACCCATTTAGGCCAAAGATGTCCATTCAGCCGGTGGGATTTCACTGGGATCCCACGTGCAGTGAAATGGCCACAGGTGGTAGGAACAGCATGGAGGTCCCCTGCAGGGAGGCTCTGGTCTCAGGCCGTACCTCCAGTTCACCCCACCTGCAACTTCCCAGTCTCTTCTGACCCGAGAGACCCTTTCTGGGGTCACCAGAGGAGGGCCTAGCCATACCAGGGGCAGATTAAGGAGCAGTGGGATGCATGGCATGTTTTTAGACTTCTGGGTCCTTGATGAGTTGGGTTCCATAGGGACTAGGAGCAGTTGGTTTTCTAAGTGCACAGCTTAGGGGAAGAAGCAGGGATCTGCAGACATGGCCGGCTCGACCTGGGGTGCTGATGGAGACTTGGAGGACCAGGCAAGAGGGTCTTGGAGAGTGGGAGACGGTAGAGACCTGGCTTTGAATTCTAGCCCAGCACTTACCCTGGGCCCTGGGGCCACTCACTCAGTAGCTCACGGTGGTTCACTTTGCTCTCTCATCTGTAAAACGGAGACGACATGTCGTAGCCTGGCGCATCGTATGAAATGCGAAGCTCCTAGCCTGGTACATCGTGGCGTCCAGTGATCCTCCCAGCTCACTGGCCTGCCCACCCTTTCCCCTAGGTCATCGATAAGAACTCGGGCGGCTGGTGGTACGTCCAGATTGGTGAGAAGGAGGGCTGGGCCCCTGCGTCGTACATCGATAAGCGCAAGAAGCCCAACCTCAGCCGACGCACGAGCACGCTGACCCGGCCCAAGGTGCCGCCCCCTGCGCCCCCCAGCAAGCCCAAGGAGGCCGAGGAGGGTCCAGTGGGCTCTGGGGAGAGCCAGAACTCCCCACTGAAGCTCAAGTACGAGGAGCCTGAGTATGACATCCCTGCCTTCGGCTTCGACTCGGAGCCAGAGCTAAGCGAGGAGCCCACGGAGGACAGCGGCTCGGGGGACCGACGGCCCGCCCAGCCCCGGAGGCCCTCACCTGCCTCCTCACTGCAGCGGGCCCGCTTCAGGGTGGGCGGCTCTTCAGAGGACGTGGCCCTGGAGGAGGAGACCATCTATGAGAACGAGGGCTTCCGGCCATGTGCAGAGGACACCCTGTCAGCCAGACGCTCCTCCCGGGACAGTGACTCCCCGGGGGGCTCCCCTCTGTCCCTTGCCAGGAAAAACTCCCCCAAATCAGACTCTCCCAAATCATCATCACTCCTAAAGCTCAAGGCAGAGAAGAACGCCCAGGCAGAGCTGGGGAAAAACCACTCCTCGGCCTCATTTTCTTCATCCATCACCATCAACACCACCTGCTCTTCCTCCTCCTCCTCCTCCTCCTTGTCCAAGAACAGTGGTGACTTGAAGCCCCGTTCTGCCTCGGACGCAGGCATCCGTGGCACTCCCACGGTTGGGGCGAAGAGGGATGCTGACCTGAAGGGGGGGCTGAGCTCATGCACCCGGGCCAAGCCATCAGTCCGGCCCAAGCCGTTCTTGAACCGAGCAGAGTCCCAAAGTCAAGAGAAGATGGACATCAGCACTTTACGGCGGCAGCTGAGACCCACGGGCCAGCTCCGGGGTGGTCTCAAGGGCTCAAAGAGCGAGGATTCAGAGCTGCCTCCTCAGACGGCCTTTGAAAGTCCCAGTGAAGGGTCCAGGAGAGGCTCTGCTGATCTCATTACCCCCCCAGTGGCCACACCCCCGTGCCCCCCCAAGAAGGGACGAGAGGGGCAGGCCACCTCCTACATGACATGTAGTGCCTACCAGAAGGTCCAGGACTCAGAGATCAGCTTCCCCGCAGGCGTGGAGGTACAGGTGCTCGAGAAGCTGGAAAGCGGCTGGTGGTACGTGAGGTTTGGGGAGCTGGAGGGCTGGGCCCCTTCCCACTATCTGGTGCTCGGCGAGAACGAGCAATCCGACTCCTCTGGCAAAGAGCCAGACACAGTAAGCGCCAAAAGCAAGCAGAACGAGGGCAAGTCAGACAGCCTGGAGAAGATCGAGAAGCGGGTCCAAGCACTGAACACCGTCAATCAGAGCAAGAGGGCCACGCCCCCCATCCCCTCCAAGCCTCCTGGGGGCTTCGGCAAGACTTCGGCCGCCGGGGCAGTGAAGATGAGGAACGGTGTGCGGCAGGTGGCCGTGAGGCCTCAGTCGGTGTTCGTGTCCCCGCCACCCAAGGACAACAACCTGTCCTGCGCCCTGCGGAGGAATGAGTCGCTGACTGCCACTGATGGCCTCCGAGGCGTCCGCCGGAACTCCTCCTTCAGCACCGCCCGCTCGGCTGCCGCAGAAGCCAAGGGCCGCCTGGCTGAACGGGCCGCCAGCCAGGGCTCAGAGGCACCTCTGCTGCCCGCCCAGCGCAACGGCATCCCTGTGTCCCCCGTGCGCCCCAAGCCCATTGAGAAGTCCCAGTTCATCCACAACAACCTCAAAGATGTGTATGTCTCCATCGCAGACTATGAAGGGGATGAGGAGACAGCGGGCTTCCAGGAGGGTGTGTCCATGGAGGTCCTGGAGAGGAACCCCAACGGCTGGTGGTACTGCCAGATCCTGGATGGGGTGAAGCCCTTCAAAGGCTGGGTGCCCTCCAACTACCTGGAGAAAAAGAACTAACGTGGGGTGTGGGTCCTTCCAGCCTGGTGTGGATGAGCAGGGAGATGAAGACAAAGGGGAAAAGCAAAATGGGAGGGGTNGACAACGTTAAACCCTGCAGAATGCGTGACCTCAGAGATGCTCCCCTCCAGGCTGTCCCCCAGCTGGCAGGTAAGGTTCGGCGGGGCCCCACACTGAGCAGGGAAGGGAGCAGCAGGCCTGGGACCGGAGGCAAGAAAGCTGAGCCCTACGTGGGCACCTCGGTGATTTGGCTGATGAACCTGGCACCATTTGGGACAGGCCATGTGAGAAATTCCAATTGTGCCTTGGCTGCAAATCTGGAAAAGATGTGGTCGAAGGGACCTCTCGTGCACTGCCCCCCGCCCAGCCTGGTTTCTGCTCCTGGCACCTTGCCATCGGAGGTGGTCCTTGTGTTTGCAAATCGTGCTGGTTTCCCAGGAATTGCCACCACCTGCCTCGGGTGCGTGTGGTAAAAGACCCCACCAGTTCTGGGGCTTGGAGGCATCTCCTGGGAGGTCAGCCAGTCCCCCGCCAGGCCACTGTCAGTGTCAGTTGAAGAAAAAGAAGTTCCCCAGGTGCCAGCAAGGACCACCTTTCTTACCTGTCGCTGTTCCCTTGCCTTGAGAAGAGTCTGCCCTGCCCAGGGCGCCCCACAGAAGACCACCAACCCGGAGTTTACAGAGAGGGTGGGTGCAGCCGTCAGTCTCTTCACCATCTGCACAGACTTTGTTTTGGGGATTTCTGGGTGGGCAATTCTTTTGCATGTTTTGGGAGAGGTTTATTGATTTGGGGCTTCTATGTCAGGCCTTGGGTTTTGGTCTTATTTTAGGGGTTGTTTGGGGGCCCAAGGGCGGTCGGCCTCATGGGGGACAGAACGAGTAGTGGATGGGGCTTTTCTGTTGTCCTTCTGCAGGGAGGTTGGTGGTTTTTGGCTTTAACTTTCTTTCCCTCCACAAGCCAAAGTCCTTTCGTTTGGTTTCCACTGTTGCGGACGGTACCCTAGCGCGGCGCCTGCCAGGGGGTCTGGGGGCTGAAGTCCCAGTCCCAGACATGGCAAAGCAGAGACATCTCAGTGGGGCAGGACCCTCCCCAGGAGGGAGGAGGGGGTCATCCAGGAGAGAACGTAGCTCTCAGGCTGCTGGGTGACCCCCATTCTGCATATGTTCTCCCGCCTGGGCAGGACCAGAACCCTTATGTGTGAACTATGGAGAAGCACTGATCGCCCCCGCCGAGGGCTGAGGGGACCCTGGCTGGCACCCACCACCAGCCATCCCCTGCCTACGTGTGATGCCACAGGTACCTGAAAAGATGGAGGACCCCGGGCCAGGGTGCCGACCTGGTCTTCCCAAGGGGCAGCGCCCCGTGAAGAGAGGAGAGAATAAAGTCCCTGTCAACTTTGGGTTGTGTCTTTGAATCGTTGACATTTCAGAGGGGACCCTCTGGAAGCCTTGGCTTCCCCCAGGACTCCCCCTTGGCTGGGAGTGGAATTCCACACGTGCCTTTGATTGTGGACAGATCGGGCTTCACAGCCACCAACTCAGCTGCCAGAGGCCTGGACTGAGGGTTGGCGATTTCCACCGAGGAGGAGAGGCCTCCCTCTACCCCTGCCCCCCACCCAGGCAGTGTATGTTGCCCGAAGATCAGCATGGGACCCTGTGTCTCAAACCTTCCATATCCCACCCACCCCCTTGACCCCCTTAGGCCTTGCCTGGGGCTCCCCCCACCTCCTCCCTCCCTCCGCCTGGCAGCTACAGCAAACTGCTCCTGTTCTTTGTTGAAGGGCTGTGGTGAGGTTTTGTTGCCTTTTGTTTTGTTTGTGAGTTTAATATTGAAATCAGTTATTTTCTTCTGCTGGACAGTATTAAATAGAGTAGGATATTGAGTTAATCTGCTAGGTTGCAGTACTAATGGTAGTGGTTTAGTGTCTTCATATTAATGTTATTTGGACTTATTTGAACAATAATGATAAAGAAGTGGTTCATTATTTGTTAATTAATGCACTTTAATAAGGTGGAATGGAAAGAAACCCAGAGAGCAAAGTGCATTCCTTAAAGATGCAGTATATACTTTTCTCATTTTTAAGCAGCACATATTTATTAAAAGAAAAAAAAGTAATTTATGGTTATTTAAAATAAAAATTTAAAAGTAGAGTGACTATTGGGTGAAAGGACCTTCCATGTAGCTGTCTTCCGGGGGGGGGCCCCGGCGGCCTCGCTCCTCCAGTGTCTGCACTGAGCCAGTTCAGTCAGTAACGTGCCAGCCAGGCCAGGAGGGCATGCAGGACACATGTGCCAAGAAGCACAGAGCATCTCAGTTGGACTGGACCACAGTGTCCCCCAGAGCCTGCCCTTCCCCGCCCTTCCTCACTGTCTGCACTGCCCCATGGGGCCCTCTGGCACCGGTGAGGCCCACACTGCCCACACTCCCCCAAGACCTCTCTCCTTCGTCCCCAGTGCTCTAAATAATAGTCATTATAAGTGGCCTTGACAGTCACTCCATCCCATCCCCTCTTGTTAACTGCAGCCCAAGGACAGGAAATTACTTTCCCGAAATCACGTAGCTAGTTGATGGTGGACCACCCCACTGCATTAGTCCTTGCTCTCCTTCCCACCCCCAGTGGAGTTTCTCGTGTGGTCATCATGTTTACATTGTGACATCCCGCCCCCTAAGGATGGCTGGGAGTCGCTCAGGCATCTAGGAAAAGTGGGGAATGCTGCCACCTGGTGACAGCATGTAGATTTAGGCAGTGAACCGGGATTGCCATGCCCCATCTTCGCACCTCACCCCCTCACCATCACTCCCTGACTCAACACAGCACAAACCCTGCAAACCCAAAGAGAATATTAATACTTGAAGCAAGAAGGGTGCATGCCAGTCCCTCTCAGACATGGCCAGGGGATGCCAGGCCTCGTGCCCCTGGACTCCTGAGCCCCACCTAAGGCAAGGAGACTTTTCCCTAGAGCTACTGAGCTGCTTTGTGATGTTGGAGGGTACCGCAGCAGGTGGAGGAGGGAGGGGCCTGTGGCTCCGACCCATCTGGAGGAAAACCAGATCGGACTAAAAAAGGAAAAAAAAAAAAAAAAAAAGAAATCTCAGCAGTGTCCAAACCCAGTTTTCCATTAGTTGCGATTGAAAATGTGAAATGGCGTTGTATTGCTGTATACTGCACCTTTAATCCTAATGAGCCCTTCTGAGGTCATTATTGAGGTTTGTATAATGCCCGAAGATGCATCCCTTGGTGCTTTTTTCTTTCAGTTTAAAGACTTTTTTCTTTCATTACAAGGGGAAAAAATGTCTTCATCTCTCTCCCACTTTGAAACAGCGGGCCTGGCTGGGCTACCTGGCCCTGCCACGCTGTTGCCACTAGGCCAGGGGCCCCCCAGGGACCAGGAGGGGGCCGGAAGGGGCAACTCTGAATGGCGAGTGCACCAAGTGCCCCTGGCTGTACCCAGGCCCTGCCTCGCCAGCCTCGGCCCTCCACCCCTCGCCTGACCCCAGAGGCTTCTCTTTCTTACTCTCGAGTCTCCATCTTGACGAAGGCATTATATAGAATCGTTTTAATCACTTTCAGATGTTAGAGCAGCATATTTTACTGGCATTTATATCCATCGCTTTCCTCAGCAAGGCATGTTACTACTTGTATCGTCTAAGGAAGAAAGACAAGGGAATTTCGGTTGAGCATTATTTTCATATTACTAGTATTTGCAGAGTAGGCGTAGAACTATTTAAGTTTTAGCCCTTGGTTTGGTAGTTTGTTTTGATTTAAGGAAAAAAGAGAAAGTAGCCCCTACCTTTCCTGTGTGGTTTTTTTTTTTTTTGTATTTAACTAATATATTATTTCTTTAAGGTTACTCACTTCCCCTATCCCTCCAAATACTTTGCATTCTCAATCGAAAATGAAAACAATCTGAGAGACAGGAAAAGTGCAATATTATCAAGAGGGATGCCAGGGCTTGTTGGGACAGTGGCAGGAGACCCGGTGGCCCGTCCGTCGATAAGAGGAGGCAAGACTGCTAGAAGGAGTTGTAGCTGTGGACCAGACAGGTGACCTTCTGGGTATTGATCTTTTATCCCCCGCCCTTCCTGGCAGGATGGCAGGGGTCCCTACCAGAGGGCAGTCCCTTTTTTTGTTGGGTGTTATCCACGCAAAAGGGATTTAAGGACACGGCATGGGGCTCTTGACCTTGCAGGGCCCCGGCCCTCGGAGCAGAGCAAGGACATCCGGGAACAGTCCCTTGTTTTCATTTCCGTTGTTTTTCAGCCAGCTGCCCAGAAAGACCTGTCCTAAAACTCACTCCCAGTAGCCCTCTCTCACCCCCATCTCCTGATGTTTGGGCCATGATCTTTTTGATGTATGTTTGAGTCTTTCTAAAACTGTGTAACCTCAGTTCAGTTTATGGGCAGGAACCCTAGATGTAACCCAGTCCTTTCTGGGGGATGTGGGTGCCTTGAGCCCTACATGCCCCAGTGAGACACCAATTCCCACAAGCCTGCAGCTAGGCCTGGTGCTGAGCTGGGGCCACCCATCATCTCAATGACTTCAGCCTGAGGAGTGAGCCCCGCCTCTTGCTCGACACCCAGCGGTTCCCAGAGGGCCTCAGGGAAGTGTCGAGGGGCCTGCTTAGGTCTTTGTAGACACCTCCCCACAACAGGTACCAAGCCGGCCTCCTCCTTACTTGGCACTGGTAGAGAAAGCAGCAGGATGGGAAGCCTCTGGGTCCAAGCCCTCAGTGTCCTTTAGGGCTCTGGGGACGTCCTCCTGGCTTGTCCCCTCCGTCTCCAGTACTGTATGCTTGCTGCTCCAACCCCTCTGTTTGGTGAATATTCCTGTACAAACATGGGTCTGCGTGCCCGGAGTGGGACCCTGCCCCTGTGTGTGGGTGTCTCTCCTTGGAGTATACACATCTGTATGTCCAATCTTTGAGAATCTCGATGCAGAGCTCTCTGGAAAGAGAACCACCCACATTGCTTAATTCTTAATCTTAAAGAATTAAGATTCCCTCACTTTTTTGAGGGCTTGTGTGTTGAGAGGGAGTGTGTGTGTGTGTGCGCGTGTGCATGTGTGTGTGCATGAGCACACACGTGTGAGTGTTGGTAATATCCCACTTGAACTAGATAACACGGGGTTAGAGAACAAATACCGGGCAAGCTGTCTCCATTCTACAAGTCCTTGGCATTGGGCAGGCCCCACGGGACTCTCAGCTTCTGGCAGCAAGTGTGTGTTATTCACACATGTAATTCTGGCTGGAGAGTGCAATGTGTCTCTATTTTTTTTTTTTTTTGGAATTTTTTTTTTTTTTTTTTTTTGGTAATTATTTTATTATTTTGTTGGAAACTTCACACTGGCATTAACAGATCTAACAGAAGCAGCCTAGGCCATCATCCCGGGCTCCAAAATGAAGATGTGGATGAGAGAAGTCACTGGGTGTGGAAGTGCTGAGATGGTTGAACTGGTCACCACCTGCAAATGAGCCGTCTAGCAGGCTGACCCCGCCCACTGCCATGCATAGCATCACCGTGGGAGGGAGTTCCTGATGGTAAGAGCTGCGGGTGAGGGTGGGCAGGCTGCTGGGGCGAGAGCACGCTCCTGGTAAAGTCAGCAGACCTGCATATGCACTTGCACCAGGCTGCAAGCCCCAAGTAGACACGTCATAGGAGCGGTGTGAGGGCTCCCCCTTGACCTTACTGAGCTTTTTTGCCTAAGTCATGATCCCTGTTTCGGGCAGCTTCAGTGGTTCTCAGTTCTATGACCAGAGACCGCGACAGGATGAGGTTACTGACCTACAGTAACCTGGTTTCAGGAAAAACAGCCCCATTAATTTTAGCTGCCCTCCTGTTTTGTCCTGTGTACATGGGTCTGCAGCCACAAGTTGGGTTCTTTGGTGCTTATAGACTGGGTAGAGGGCTCTACCTTCTAAGACCTTGATCCCAACCTGCCTATAAGGTTGGGGTTACCATGCAATCTCCCTTCCCCAATCCTATCTTTTTAATCTTGGGTTTGCACTTGACATTGACAATCAGTCCCCTCTCCCATCCCAGTCCTAGAACTCAGTGGCCTTAGAGGATGGTTTCTGAGCTGAAGGTCCCTCCTTTGTTCCCAGTTCCACCCTGCCTAATGGGCTGGACCTCAGGGGGCGAGGGGCAGGGAGAGAACATGCGAGAAAATGGTTTTAAAGCAGAAGGATGGCTCGAGCATGTTGGAGGCAAGTGAGAGGCACGTTGGTGAGATGAGTGTGTGCATGTCTGGAGTGACTGGGGCTTACCGTCCCTTCTGGGAAGGTGGCTTCCAGAAGAGGATGTCTTCTAGGCAGAAAGGGAAAAGTGTGAGAAGGCTGAGAGAGTTTGGAGTCTGGAGTTTAGTCTTCATTCGAAAGAAGGAAGAAGTCAATTCTGAGTGTTTCAGGAGGAAGAGAACAGGTACAAAGGGAATTTACTGATTCATTATCCAAGAGTCCAGTCAGAGCAGGTTGGAAAAGCCCTAAGATTTGGCCACAGAAGAAGCTGGCCCAAGGAAACTGCTACTAGCTGGGCCACAGACTGGGTCCCCAGCACGTTCTTAATGAACAGTCACTGATTGACCTAGTGAAGACAGGAAGTCGCCAGCAACAAACCAGTCTTTGAGTTTGGAGGCTCTGACTCGAGAACATTCATCCATCTCCCAGGTTCCCAGCTGGTTTTGCCCACATCCCTTTGTCCAATCCGGAGCTAGCCTCTCAAAATTGCTCAAATTGGTTAGAGACCAGTGACCATAATGGGTTGTACAGGAAGGACCCACCACTCCCCCAAACTGGAACCTCAGGGTCTAGACACTAACAAGCAGGTCTGGGAGGAAGGCGGCCTCATTTCTTTTTCTGTTAACACCAGTAATTTGTGAGTCTCTCTAATGTTACCTATGGCTACTAGGTCTGCTGAGCCTGCCTCGCAGGTGTGACTTAGAAGACAGGGTGCAGTGCACACTCATCCATGGATGTGCCCTTCCATGTTCAGTGGCCTCGGGCCAAGGCATATTTCCATAAGCGCTTACTTCAGAGAAGGGAGGGCAAACAGCCACCATTCTTGGATCTGCAACTTGTTCTCTGCAACAAGTTTTCTTTGAATCCGGGACACAAGCCGGGAAAAGGGTTTCCCTGACAATATGACTGAGAGGTCTGCAGGAAGGTGACTTCCGAGAGAAGATGTGAGTGGCAGGTCCTCGAAGTGTGGTTTGTGGACTGCATGGTTGCGCGTGACCTGCTGGGTGTCTCTGGGGCTCCAGGACTTTGGGGGATTCTTCATGGTCTCCATTTAACCCCTCCCAGCTCTTAGAGGGCTCTGTGGGGTCAGGAGAAGGTTGTGCCTTCTTCTGCCCTCAGCAGAGAAACTGAAGAAAAGAACATTTGTATTCAGTGCAGTCAGTGTGAGTGCAAAAAAATTTCCAGGATCAATGGTGGTGCTAAACTATCTCCATGTCTCTAATATTTTTAATAGTGGGATTTTTTTTAATTGTTCTCATCACAAAAATGCAGTGTCCTTGGGGAAGGGATCCAGCCCCTCGGCCTGCCACTTTCCAGGTGTCCTTTATCACTGTTGACGGGACTCTTTGGTCTGCAGAAAATACTCTGTCTTGGCATGCTTCTAGACTGTAAGATTTGGGTTGTTTTGTTTTGTATTTTGTTTATGTTTACATGCATCTTGTATTTCCCTGAAAACTAAATAAAGTTTTTGGCCTTTTTAACTGAACAGAATCACTCTTAATTCTCCCTGTCATCAGAAAAGCCATCCAGCTGAATGGCAAAAGCCACCTTATCCAGAATGCAGCATGAACTGCAGGGCCCGGGGCCCTCTGAGGATACTGAAGGGCAGGGTGAGGCAGGTAAGTTGCCACCTTTGTGGGTGAGACTCAAACTCCAGCTTTTCCTCCCTCCCCCACCATCAGGAGGCTTTCTGGGAAGTGGCCAAGGCTTTGAGGGAGAGCACTGCAGACCCTGGGGCCGAAGGTCCACAGCCAGCAGGCCTAGCTGGCCTCTCAGCTTCAAGCCCCTGCCCCTCCCCTACTTTTGCTGGGCTCCAGGAAACAGGGCTGGGCCATCCCGGTGTAGGAGCCAGAGCCCCCTCCTGGAAGAGAGGGCAGGAAGGCAGGCCTGCCATGTGCTGAGTCCCCGCCGTACCAGGTGAGGACTGCCACCTTGTGCCCACAGCCATGCCACCACTCCTGGCTTCTGTAGCCAGCCAGATGTACCCAGCACATCTGGAAGCTTTCTCTAAAGGTCCCTGGCCAGAGGCCTCCCCTGCTATCCAACTGTCACCCATTTGGTATCATCACCCCCGCTCCTGACCCACATGAAGGGCCTGTCATCTTCCCATCAGCCCCTAGGTGGCAGTGCCACCCCACTAGGGTTTGGGGCCAGGTTTGGGCCCACCTCAGCCTTACCAGAAAGCGGAGCAGGCCTCATGGGCCTGCCCCAGTAAACACTGCTCCTCACAGGCCCAGGGACTTGAGGCCACCAAAGGGCAGAGGCTTCTCCCTTTCAAATTACAGGTCTCACCTGGCATGCTGGGCCCCTGCTGTCCAAGCCCCAAGTCATGCTTCAGTCCCCCGTTTACAGGGAGTCTTTCCTAATTGTTGACTCCCCCCCATATCCAGGACACCTGACCCTTCACCTTCACCCACACCCCTCCCTCCCCCACTCCCCAGCCCTCCACACAGCACAGTACAGCCCTCAGGCTGGTACGAAATCACCTTTATTCACAATCACAGCGACCCAAGTTCACAAAGGAGGCAGCAACTATCCCAGCACTAACAGAGACAGTGGTACAGATGGCTTCCTCTCCCCAAACCTCAGGCCACGCAGCCCCTGCACATAAGACCTTTCCTTGCCTCTGAGATGAGACTCCGGACTGGAGGGGGCCACCATCTGGCCCACCCCACCCTACTCCCACAGAAGGGGTCTCCGGGGTCAGTGCCTGGGGAATAGAGACCCACAGTGGAACCATGACTTCTAGAAGCCCGCTGCAAGGCAGGCACAAAGTCCCAGCCTGGTGTCCTCACCCCCCAGTGCTGTCCCACCCACCACTCTAGCAGCCCTTCCCCAAAGAATTCCCAAGAGTCACACGCTGAGGCTGAGGGGCGAGGGCCACACAGCTGCCCAGTGGCCAGGTCTAGAATCCCATACTCTGCCAGCCACAGGGAAAGCAGTCTCTGATGGATGTAAAAGCCATCGGAGGGGGCAGAGGGTTGGGAGGCTGAGGGGAGACTAGGCCAAGACTCAGATTGGGCCGCGGCCCATCACCTATCAGAGTAGGGAAGGCAAGGCTAACCGCAGGGGTGGGGGACACATCTTCACCCCAGAACCAGAAATGACCCAGAGGCCCCTTCCCTCATCTTTCCTGGGGCAGGGGAGCCTAAGAACGGCCTTGCTGCCCTTACTATGAGTAGGCTTCCCCAGCCCTGTTCTCTGGCCCAAGCTGGGCTCCCCTCCTTCAGCCCTTCCAGAACTTTTTATGTCTTCATGGAAAGAGGAGCTCCTGGGCCTCCTGATGGATTCAAGCCAATTTTGATCACCCTGCCACAGCCCAGAGAAGGGCACTTCGTGGTGCTGGGTGATCCACCAGCCCTAGGACATTGGGGAGGCTCAGTATGTCTCTCTGTAAAATAGACACAATTTGAAAGAAGGCCTCCTAATTCAGCCCTTTTTTTTGGAGTTCTAATTCATGGTAAGCAGAGCTGGTATGGACTTTGGGCGGGAGCCTGGGGAAGACTGTGAGGACTGCCTCTGCAGTGCTTTCTCACTGGGCACTCCACACACAGGGCAGCATTTCTAGGGGTTCAGAGGATGGCAACTCACCCCCCCCCCATAAAAAAACCAACCTACAAACCAAATAAATAAATAAATAAAAATAAGGAAAAAGGCTGGTTTTACCCCAGGAGATCCTACCCCTACCCCTAACCCAGGGCCCTGGCCTCTCCTAGGGGTGCTACAGCTTCTTTGAGTATCAGCCAGGCCTAGGACAGTACTGAGATCTGGGAGGCTACGTCACAGCAGATGCAAACCTACCCTTAGCCTGGCCGAGGACAGACCCCATTCTCCAGCTCACACCGAGAGGCTGCTCCTGGGTGGCAGCAGCTGGTGAGATGACTGGGACAGAAAGGCTATGGCCAGGAAGGGGCCCTCTGAATCTCAGCCAGGGCCCAGGGTCAGGGACCCAGAACTTAAAGCCTGCTGCAGCCTGCCCCGGATGAGAGGTATCCACTGCCTCCTCACCCCTGGCTGCCAGGCCTGAGGGGTAGGGAAGACAGGATGGAGAAGGTGGGTACAGCTCAGAGAGTAAGGCAGCAGCTCAGGGGCTGCCTGCCTAGGGCTGCTGTTGGGCAGGTTGTACACTGCTCAAGGGCAGCTGGCTGAGAGAACAAATGGAGACTGAAGTCCAGGCCATACTCTGAATGCCCTGGCTTAGGGACACATCTTCCTGGAGGCAGGGACATGTTTCCTAACTCTTACATGGGCTAGACTTCCTACCAATCTGCCCCAGATGGGGAAGGATTAGGACAGGCTGAGATCCCCCCCAACTTAGCTCCTCAGCATGCAGGAAAGAGCTGGCTACAGAGAAGAGAAAGGGAGAGAGTGGACTCCTCCCCTCCCCTCCCCTTCGCTTCCGCCAGGCAGTTTGCTTCTGCCCCTCACCTCCCTGCCCCATACCTTCTTTCTTCCCAAACCTTTGAGGGCCTCAGTTTCCCATGTTTAATGAAGAAGAGGAAAGCGTTTCCAAAATCAGTGAGGAGAAGGGGCCCTGTTGGCTTGCCCCCCCGGCTGGCGTGGGGCCAAAGTCTGAGGCAGCAGGCGCACAGGGTGGGGCGCCACAATGGGCTAAGAGCTGCGGTAGGTCTTGATAATGTCCTTGATGGGGCGACGGCAGATGGGGCAGCAGGCGTGCAAAGCCTTCTTGAGGCGCAGGCCACAGGCATAGCAGAGGCACATGTGGCCACATGTGTAGATGACGGTGTCCACCGCATGCTCATAGCAAATGGTGCACTCATCACTCCACTGTCCTGTGCCTGGGGTCACTGGTGACTCAGGCAGGCTCACTGGCGAGTTGGGGGCTGTCCCTGGGAACAAGGGGACACCAGTCAGTGGGGACAGGGCCCAGTCTGGCCCCACGCTCATGGGAAGAGAGCCCTCTGGTACCGGTCCCTCGTCTCCCAATCCTTTATTGGCGTCTGCCTGTTTACCCTGACAACCCCCTCCCTGGGCACTAGGGGGCACTAGATATGGGCCAGGGTGCCCATGAGGCGGTGAGAGAAGGGAAAGAGAAAGGTAAGGGGCCCAGAACCTTTTAAGGCAGGTCCCTCTTGAGCTATCCTTCAGCCTTCCCTGTGTGCTATAAAGTGCTTTGGAAAAAGGTGTCCAGCTGGGGGACAGGAAGAGATTCACCCCGGAAATCACCACCCAACAAGGGCTCACTGAGCCTATCTCCAGCTCCTCCAGGGCCCACCTCTGACACACAGGCTGCATGCCTGCCTCAGCCGGGGGTCTTGGGGTGGGGAGTCTGCTCACGGCCCCGGAGCAGCCAGCCTACTTACCGCCAGCAGAGCTGCCCAGGGGTCCAGAGCTGCACGTGCTGAGCAAGGGGTCGGAGAGGCGGCTGCCCAGGGCACTGGGCGAGGTTGGTGTGGAGGCAGGGGAGCAGGAGAGTGACGGGATGCCCCGCTCTGCCAGGATGGTGGAGCCTGCAGAAGGGGAGGGAGGGACTCTAGCAGCTGAGAGGCCTCCCGGGAGAAAGCTCAAGTCTCCGCTCCTCCAGGAGGTCCCCAAGAAAGAAAGTGGTGACGGCCTGGCCACAAAACCCAACCACTGCGCAGGCTCAGGGCAGGATTCCGCAAGCCGGCCTGGCACCCTGCCCCAGCTCTGTTTCCACCTCCAAACTCCGCTGTTAATACATCAGCAGTCTCCAAACAAGAGCTCTGCTGAGAACCCCACCTCCACCCTCCCCATGCATCCTCACCTTCAAGGCTTCCCAGAAAACAAAGTCCCCCTCCTCCCACCTAGTGTGGCCCTTCCAGCCCTAGCCTGACCCTCCCTTTCCAAGCCCTGTATTTTCTCGGTCACTGTCCCTAGACATCACCCACCTTCTCCTCTGCATAAGCACCTTTGAAATGCCCTTCACCATCTCCCAAGCCTGTTCTGGGCTGTACTCTCTCTCCTTCCTTCCTCCCCTCCCTTCCTTCTCTCCCTCTTCAACACCTCTCCTCACCTTCCTCTTCTCTTCCTTCCCTCCCCTGCTCGTCCCTTCAACAAGTCCTACCAGGCACCATCAACTGTGTAAACATAACACTGAGAACGAGACAGACAGAGCCATTGCCCACAAAGAGCTAACTGTCCAGGGAGCCCCTTGGAGCTGTCTGCAAACCTCCTCTCCTCTGGGGAGCTCTGACCACCCCTCCCCCAACCACATTACTTTATTTACCACTGACCAGCCACACACACCACATACATGGGACCAAACAACCACATAGAGTGGGGTAGCATTTGTCCTTTGCCCAGGAATGCAGCTTTGTTTTCCCAGTTGAACTATGAGCTTCCCGAGAGCAGGAAATCGTATTCACCCGTGACTCTCCCACAGGCTCTAACATATTGCCCTGCACCTAAATGTGCAGTGAGATCATCTCTATTATTATGTGTTCTAATCCACTTAACAGTCACCATTTCTAAGAATATTCATTAGATATCCACAGGGTTTCTCTTAGTGTTAATAGTCTTCAAGGTAATTATCATCTTCTTTCAGAAATTCACACCTCCTATTTGCTTTTCTTGCCTTATTGCACTGGCTACCATTTTCGGAACAATACTGTAAGGCATCCCTATCATATTGCTGACTTTAATGAGAATGTTTCTCATGTTTGATCACTGGGTATGAAATTGGCTATAGTTCTGGAGTAAAGGAAATATTCCTCCATTCTCAGTTCACTTAGGCCATTCACAAAGCAGAGCACTCCTCTGTAAAGTCGTTACCCTTCACATACCATCACTGGCTTTTCTTTGCAGTTCCATCAGGATCCCCAAACACCAATTTGCTGACTGAGATTCCCCGTTCTCCTACCACCCAGAAGCACTGTCTTTAGCATATATCATTTAGCATATATCTGGATGATTATTCTTAAACCCCCACCTTGGCCCACTGACCTCTCGGGACATTTAAGTCCTGATTTTTTTTTTTAAGCTTCTCCTGTGTCTAGTAAGCCTCTTTGGGGAACAGAAGTCTCATCAGAAAGCTACTTATCTATTATTAGATGGTGCTGAGGTAAGAAAGTATCTTATGTAATTTCCTTCATGTGAGGAGTACTGTCTCCCAGTGAATGTAGCCAAGTATCTTTATACCTCAGCCTGATTTTTTTCTGTACCCCAGTCTGATTTCTTTTTATTCCATCCTGAGTTTTCACCCCAACTTCTTTCCATCCTGGTGTCTTTTCATCTAGCCTGATTTCTTTTCATTCCTTCCTGATTTATCTTCCCTCAGTCCTAACCTGTTGGCATCTCAGCCTCATTCTTTTAATTCCTTTTCAAATTTATTTTTCACTCCATCTTCATTTGGTCTCTTTCCAAAGTAGGAAATCCCCACTTACTTTATCTGATTTCACAAACTCTAACACATTCATAATCACCAACAGCATTATACATACAAATACACATGCATTTAGTTACTCATGTGTGCCTATACCCAGACATACCAATTTTAGACCATAATACACATTCATACACACATGTTATCCTGTCTACAAAGCCTCCTGGTGTGAGGTCTAGGCTGGGGCTATGAAGCCCTGAGGTCTCCAAACATATCTAAACAAACTTGGCTTAAAAAAAAAATTCAGATGTCTAAGGTGTACAGAATCAAAATCTCTGCAGCTGCGATTCAAAAATCTGCACCTTAGTAGGTCCTGCTAGTTAATCCAGTGGAACTAACCCCGTCTACTGCAGCTGGTTGGCAGGCCAGCTCTTGCACAGTATCAATACCTGCCCACTCGGTGGGGGGGGGGAAACAGAGGTCCCTGGAGATGGGTTGTGGGGGGAGGGGCACGAGGGGGAAGATTTTTGGTCAAATTAGTTTAGATAAAGCTGTACCCTATAACCACCACCTCCTCTTCCTTAAAGATTCATATTGCATATTAAATGCTCTGAGAGGGGTGCCTGGGTGGCTCAGTCAGTTAGGTGTCTGACTCTCGATTTTGGCTCCAGTCATGACCTCACAGTTTGTAGGATCGAGCCCCATATGGGGCTCTGTGCTAGCAGCTCAGAGCCTGCTTGGGATTTTCTCTCCCCCCTCTCTGCCCCTCCCCCATTCTCTCTCTGTCTCTCAAAATAAACTTAATAAAGGCTCTGAGTTCTACAATAAAGAATCCTCTACTTTTTCTCAACTTAGTATTTTCCTAATTTTTTCACCCAAGGGACTCATTTTCAACAGACGCCTATCCCACAGAACACTCCAAGAAACAGGCCTCTCTCAAGTCCACATCCACCAGTCCATTCAGACTCCATCCTTTCAAAGCCAGGAATGAAATTCCCAGACCTCTGCCACCCCATTTCCTCCAAGGCCCTATTCTTGGATTCCCCATAGGCTCCCAATCCAGGCACCGTCCTGGACAGACATCTGGCTACCGACATATCAAACTCTTTTTCTTACCTCTTAAGAGGCAGAGGCTTTTATTCCCCTTTTGGAAAAATGGAAACTCAGCCTCAAACTTAACTGCTGGTGGAAACCTTTTTTGTCATTTTTAAATGGCCACTGAGATGTGTGTCTCCAGGCTGTTGATGTATCAATGCGGACACGGGTTAATCGGACTCTGGGAAACTCGGTGATCCACACTTTACTCCCCACCCCCAAGATGTGTCCGGTGAGATTTAGGGACAAGGGCCTAGCAGACGTAGAGCCGCCCAGAGCTCACTTCTGCGCCAGTGAAGCAGTGAGGCGGGGCGAGCTGGCCCTCTATTCCTTCCCCCTGCCTGGAAGGGCCCCAATCTCCAAGAAAGGCACGGGGCTGAAGTGGATCTGTCGGAGGGGCCATCAGGGGAGGCACTCACCGAGGATGCGGATCTGCGTGACGGCCCCGTGCAGGCCGAAGAGCATCCAGAGCGGCTGCGAGGCGTCCACGCACAGCTGCATGCCCGCCGCGGCGCCGTTGTGGCTGAGGTGCAGCTCCCCGTCGGCGTTGACCACCAGGCCCAGGATGTCGCCGCTGTGCAGGGGCCCCGGCACGCGGCACACGGCCCAAAATTCCTTGCGGTCCACCAGGGCCTCGGGGCTGAAGGGCAGGTCTGCTGGCCTTAGCGTGCCGGGGTCGCACGTGGTGACGCCGAAGGAGAGCGCGCCGGGTCGCACGCCGCCTGAGCGCGTGACCTTGACGAAGATGGTCTCGGCCACGCGCACAGGCCGGCTGGTGAAGACGAGCGCGCGCTCGTCGCGCCCGTGCTCCAGGCGCGCCACCGTCTGCTCGTCTAGGATCCGGACGTGCGCGCCGGCGCGCAGCGCGTGGAAGCGAAGGTCGCCGTCGAGCTGCGCCGGCAGCGCATGGCTGTGCTGCGAGTTGAGCGAGTTCTGCGGGATGGGGCAGCCGGCGGCCGGCGTGGCCTCATCGCCCTCGGCGCCCGGCAAGTTGAGGTCGCACAGGCTCACGGAGAGGCGCGCCTCGTCGGCGTCGCGCCGCAGCGACGGCCGCCGCAGGGCGGTGAAGGAGCGGGGCCGCAGGCAGTCCGGGAGCACCAGCTCGCTGTCTGCGGCCGGGGGAGGGGGAGAGACAGGGCGACCGTCACATGGGCCACTCGGGGCCAGCCCCCCTCGCCTGCCCACTGCCTCCCGCCAGCCTTTCCAGCACGCACCACGAATTACCGACCGCATTGTTAGCGGCATGGGACAGGCTTCGGACCTAGGCTAAGGAGTCTGAAACAAAGTCCTGCAGGACATCTGTTTGTTAAAGCAAAGGGTCAAGGCTGGAAGGAATAAAAACATTCTAAATGGTGCGCTTGTAAAAATTACTATTATTATTATTATTAGCTCCCAGGCCCTCCCTTTTGATCCCCAGCAGCTAGAACTGCGCTAAGCACTTCAGACGACAAGCAGTAAATACTTGCTGAATGCACTGCTGACGTCCTACCCTTCGGAAGGTCAGAGGGATTCCCCTTCCCCAGAACTCCTCTTTTCATAAATTGTCTCAGCTTATCCTTACAATTCCCTTTTGAGCTTAGCATTGCCGCAGAAGGACACTGAGGTGGAGAGAACTTCAGTAAATTTATCCAGATTTCCTTTTGGAAGTGACTTACTTTCAAAAGGGAAATCAACCCCTTTCTCTTTTCAATCATACAAGTAAGACAGACTGTATTTTGTAGAAAAGACAGCTCAGCAAAAGAAAAAATGATCACCTCTCAGCCCGCCATCCAGAGAAAAATACTCAATATTTGGATAAGGACCTTCCAGCTTCCCACCCCCCATATATTCTTACTTTTTAATATGAAAATTGAATCATGCTATATAAACTCCAGTAGTTTTTAACCTTTAATGGGTAACAAATCCCTTTGAAAATGTGGTAACTTTCACCTATCACCTCAGAAAAATGTACGTTCTTCCTAAAGTCTGGATAATTTCAGGGCATCTGTGAATCCCATAAAGCCATCCATGGGCATGGACTCCAGGCTAAGAACCCTGCTATACAGATTTCCTTTTCAAAACTAGCTTTTCCACTTACTGTGTCCTGAACACCTTTCCATGCCAATAACCATGTTTCCAACACCATCATATTTTTTAATGGCTATATTATGTCCCTCTTTATGGAGTCCTGTAATTTATAATAAAAGTCACTATGCACGATGAATTACCCCTGCGTTTCATCCTTAAAACATCCTCTGTTAGTGCTCCCGTTATGGAGATAAAACTCAGAGATGTGATGTGACCGGCACCAAGGGGCAGATCTGAAATTGAAGCAAGTTCTGTCTAACTCCTGACACCACATTCTTTGCTTTCAGGACCCCCCAACCCTTGTTTATTGAATCCCTTATGTGGGAGTCAAAGTCCCCAGTCTTGGCTAGTGCCACTGTAGACCACAGCATGGGCCAATTCCTCCCTGAGAGCCTTTTCTCTGAATCTCCCAAAGGGAGGTGCTTTCTCTCCAGGACCTGGGTAAGGATGGCTGGGGTGTTCAGTGTGGGAGCAAAGCTGGACGGACTGGACTTGTGTGGGCAGCTGAGGTCAGAATTCAGCTCCAGCTCAATCTGGACACAGTCTCTAAAGCCTCCTTGTTTTTGTTCTCCCCCAGCCCCCACTGCCCCTTCCAGAAACAGCCTTGTTTGGGCCTGGGCAAGGAGAGGGTGCTGGGCCCTCCCCCCGCAAGTCCCCTGCCTCTCTGCAGTAGTAGCCTCATGGGGCCTTGCTGGTTGGGATTTCCCAGCATCGTGCCTGGCAAGAAGGAGGGAGCCAACCGGAAAATGTGATTATTCCAGGGAATTGACTCTGTGACAGCGACAGTGCAGAGAGGCTGGGGGCTGCAGAGAGGCAGAGGCAAGGAGGCCCAAACAGGAGGGGGAGGCCTGAGAGACAGCAGTGTGGACCTGAGACAGGCTGTGGGCTGGCCTGGACCCCTGGGAACAGCCCCTGCTTCTGACCTCTCTGGGATTCCAGGCACTGGCCCTACAGAACTCCAGGGCTGGAGATGGAGAAGAAGGTACAGGGTGACTAAAAAACAAACGGCTCAGAGATTCCCAGCCAGACCCTACAGAAATAAGACTGTCAAAGAAGCCCACACACACGTGCACCCCGACACTCCTCTCCCCACCCCATCCTACACACACTCAGAACAGTCGGCCCAGAGCCCGTGGTGTGAGCTCCCCTGAGCTCTGCCCCTTCAGGAGTCCTTCTGTACTTGAACATGCCCACTCCCGGGCCTCGCAGACTATCCATTGCCATTGTTGAGCTACTCTAAGAAAGCGTTTTTTTCTCTTAAACTGACATCTACCTCCCTGTATCCAAGATCCTGGATTAATTTACTTAACTTCTCTCAGCTTCTGTCACTCTCCTCTGGGAATATTCAGACTCACTGCACACCTGCCCACCTCTTAGACGATGAACAGAACCAGACTCCAGATGTTCTCTGACCAGCTCAAGGCACAGTATGGCCATCACCTCCCTTGATATTTACGCTATACTTCCAATAGAGCAACCTAACAGTATCTCAGATGCTTTAGCAGCCCAAATCCATCAACATGGAGGCAGGCTAGGACACAGTTAAGCGTAAGGATTTTGAAGTCATTAGCCTGGGTTCAAATCCTGGCTCTCCCACTTCCTGGCCAGGAAAACTTAGATAAAAAGCTTGACCTCTCTGGGCCTCTCTTCCCCAGCTGTAAAATCAGCACAGGTACTGATATGTATAAAATCTGTATCCCAATACTCCCCTCAGAAGGGATGCTGTAAAGTTGAAATGCAGGAGGTACATAGTACCATACTCTACCTAGTAGAGTACCTGGCACATAATAATCATTAGGTTAATACAAACCACTGTTACTATCATTTTCATGCCCCGTGGCTCAGAAGAAAGTGGGATTTGGGGTGACACAGGCCTGGGTTTAACCATCCAGTCCAGCACTTGAATGATAGCCAGTAGGGAAGCAACTTCTCTCCCAGCCTCAGATGACTCACCTAGAGAACAAGGGTGATAATACCTGCCTTGTGATGATGTTGCAGGGATCAGAGGTAAAGTGGGAAGGCCCTGGGACCTGGGTACTTGATGACCTTGGGTACTAGTACTGACTCAGGTTGAGTTTTGTCAATCAAAGTTAGGTCCACCTGCACTTAGGCAGTTAACCTTCTGAACCGTAAGGAAGGACTTTCTACCAGTCATGAATGACATCACTGACTAAAGACCAGAAAGGAGAAGGTACAAAGTGGACATTAGAGAAAAAAGAAGAGAAGGAAGGAGAAACAGTGGGAACTGGGGGTATGAGGGAGAGGAGAACGAACAGGAAAATAAACCCTATGGCCCTTGCCTGAGATCTTGGACGAGTAGGGAGAAAAAGGTACAGGAGATGCTGGGAAACAGCTAAAAATGGAATCCCCGGGGCCAGTGCCCAGCCCAAGTATGTCTCCTCTCCCCGCTCGGCCGCCCCTCGGGGTCAGGAGCAGCTGCGGGCCGCCAGCAAGCTCCAAAATAGCCATCCCCTCAGTGTGCCCAGCTGTGCCGGGCCCTGAAATAGATGACACTGGAGATGGAGGAGCTGGTCAGGTGGCCTCCGCACAAGGGACAGCAAAGGTCAGAGCTGACTGGGCTGACATCGAGTCAGAGGCCAAGGGAGGGTCCTGGCCCCCAAAGTCACAGGAGAGCACCCTGGGGCCAGCCTCAGCCCCGGGTTACGGCTCGGAAAAAGTAGATGGGCTACCTGTAAACCCAAGCAGTGGGGTGGCCCGTTTGAAAGCAACAAGTTATGTAATCCATGCCTGGGACACACGGCTGCCCACTTTGGAGGTGTTTATGGCAGGAGGAGGGGCGGCTCAAGGCCACAGGAGAAGCTGTTAAGCTGGCTCCCCTCTCTGAGTCCCATCTTTCAGGAAGGAATTTGTCCATCTTCAGCTCCTGCCTAATCTGGTGCCTAGCGGTGGCCCTGCAGATACTTCGGGCCAGAGCAGAAATGACCTGCCCTGCAAGGGCAGCAAGGCCCGGACAGGGGGTTTCCTCCCCTCAAGGTGGCACTGACCCACTGTGTGCCCAGCCCCAGGCAGTGGTTAGAGACAGAAGAAGTCAGGACCTGGGTCCCAGGGAGCCCGTAAGCTGTGGGAGGATCAAAGCTTGGAGGCATGAAAATATTCCAATACAATTTTGTTACAAAATTCTCAGCGTCTCCAGAGGAAATCCGTCTCTCTGCCAAGTTCTCACCCAGCCTTGAGTAGAATGCCCCCGGGGACAAGCAGCTCACCACATCCCAAGGCTATCTGTCCCCTATCTCTGAACAACCATAACTGTTCGCAAAGCTCTCCTTGCAGGGCTCCATTCGTGTCCTCTCACCACTCCTTGCACCCTCTCTGAGCCTTCTCTTCTTTAGGATAAATATCCCTCTTAGGATAACGCTCTCCAGCTGAGGCTGAGGCCCTCCTTCCTGTCTCAGTGGGTCAGGGACAGCATCTCAAAGAAACAAGATTTGACCTGGGCCCTGAAGGACCAGAGTGTGGACAGACAGAAGTGAGAGGCACTCAGTGGGGAGACTGTTCTAGTAAATGCCTGGAGAACAGTCTGCGCAGGGCCAGTGGGGAGAAAGGATGGGAGAGAAGGAATGGAGGGGCCAGGCTGAGGGTTCCGGGGCCAGCTCTGGCCAGAGACCCGCCGGGCCCTCCCACGGGTAGCCAGCCAGTGCGGGGCAACCAGAGCAGGGCCAGGGCGCTGGGGCAGGGGCCCTCCAGGGCAGGCAAGGGGCTCCTTTGAAGCCAGGCCTGCTGTCAGCCCAAGAGTCTTGTTTGTTTGGATTCTCACTTCCAGAGCACTAGATAATCTTTAACCATGGGTCGGCCTGCATCAGCCGGCCGGCTGGCGGGTATCTGCCGGCCCCTGTTTAGAAGGCGCTGCCAGCCCATTTACTGTCTCTATAAACATCCTTCTGCTGGTCAGCATCTGGCATGGGGCAGGGGAAGGAGCCCGGAGGGCGGGTACATGGCTTGGACGGGTTAGGGGTTTCTCCACCCCTCTAGGCAATGCCCCGAAACCCACACCCGCCTCCACCCTCACCATATAAACCCAACCACACGAAAGCTAGGAGAAACAAATACTTTTTGAGGCTCATGGAGGGAAGAGTAGAATGTCCCAGAAACACTTGGAATCACAGATTCTAAGATGTATGGAATCTTCAGGCCAGAGGATCTTAGACATAGAGAGAATCTGGTCTAGTGGTTCTCAAACTTTTTTTTTTTTTTTTAA
>NW_027533395.1:2699342-2763656 GCF_008692635.1 Crocuta crocuta | reverse complement strand
AAGTAGTGGAATCTTTTTGTCCAACCAAACCAAAATCTCTGGTCGAAGTCTAAGAAGAAGCCATAGAGCCTGCCAACTCAGCCGCCTCAAAGATGCCTCTGTGGAACCCCAGCGTTCCAAGGAACCCAGCTAGAGAACCATAGATCTTGTTCCAAGAAACAATTTAGACAGAATGGTTTGAATTTCACCCGGATACAGGGACTTGGTTTTAAGGCCTCCTCTTCTAATAAGAGGACTGCTTGGGGGTTGTCTATTTGATGGTATTTTTAAATTAAGTATTCCTTTTTAACCTAAAAAATACAGCCCTTGCTATTTACATAAACACTTGTACATATTCATGAGCCTCACAGACTCTCTGAGGTAAATGGCACATGTATAATTATGTCCAAATAACAGATGGGGTAGTTGGGGCACAGAGAAGCTGGAAGCCTTGCCCAAAGCTCGTAAGTGGCCACGTCAAGTGCTGATTCAATCAGGCGCCCGGCTTCTGCAACGAGGGCTTTGTCCCCAGGACTGCAAGGCCCCGGCTCCTCCACGATACACACCCTACCCGGGGCCCCCAGGTCTCTTCAAGCTCCCCCAAACTATAGCTTGGACCAGAGAGATACTAGGTGGAGAATCTGAAACTGCCATTTCTGAGTATTAGAAACAGTCTAATATTGCCAATCATATATGGTTGCACTTTTTATAAAATATTCATTCTGGTAAAAACAAACAAACGAACCCAGAGTGCACTGTAATAACAACCAGATAAAGCCCTCAGGAGCCTTCAGGGAACTAGGAAGCAGGCAGACCACCCTCACGGCTGACTTGGGATGCTGGGCACCCCCACTTCCCCAGGCCACCCTGCGGGGGCTCTTGTGGACTATCGATGCCCAACATGTACAGCTGATCGCCGACCCCCTGAGCTCTCGTAAACCCTCTCCTGGAAGACACAGGAGGGCCAACACCACACCCTTGGGAGGTATCCAGACTTAACAGGGGACCGGGTGAACTCGGTTAGAGAAGCTAAGAACGAATACAGCCCATGTTCCTGGGCCCAAGTCCCACTTCTTCCAAGCTGTGTGACTGTAAGCAAGTTATCAGACCTCTCTGAGACTCTGTTTCCTTATCTGCAGAACAAGTACAACAATAACTTTCTTTATAATACATATAAAGGATGTATGCTGTCATCTTAAAGAGCAAAACAATACATGATGCAGAACTGCTGATACCACTAGACCTTCATGTACCTCAGGGGGTCAGGAAGAGGAAGGGTCATAGGAATAGGGGAGGTCAGGGAAGGCTTCCTGGTGGAGGAGAGGATTTGGAGTTGGGCCCTGATTATGATTAGCAGAATCTGGGAGGAGCAGAAAGGAAGTGCTGGGAAGAGTCTCAGAAGCAGGAGAAACAACAAAATTTCATTTTAATCAAGAAGAAAAAAAACTGTCAAAGAAGAAGAACTTGCCATCAGCATCCTCAGTTCTTTCCCCCAGCTCCAGAGCTTTGCTCAGGTCTTAAACTAATATTTGCCTCTCAGCCCCTGGGAGCCACAGCTGAAGGTAAATATTGGTTTAGCCTGGGAAGCGGAAGGCCCAGATGGCAGTGTGGTCCTCCGCTGAGCAGGATGGCTCACGTCCGTCTTGCTGCCAAGCTGAGGCACACCCTGAATGGGAGACCTACCCCAAGGCCTTATCTCCGGAGAGGCCCAGGCTTCTCATTGCAGGGAAGCCAGGCTGGCTCAATAGCCCGGAAACTAGTCCAGCAGCAGCCTGGCCCTCAGAAAGTTACCCTCCCTGAGAGTCTAGATCTCCATCCTCAAGAGGCAGGTCTTTTACCAGGACTTGGGAACATGTGCACAGGTTGGGATGAAGCAGAATGCCATGAGCCCTTGGGAGCCCACCCTCAGTGGCCTCCTGAGCTCAGCCGCTACCATTTTGATGTGGCAATGTCTTCTCACTGACCTTATGCCCAGTCTGGCTTCTGATGAGCTGGGGAATTTGGACAGGCCCTCTCCCACCTCTGGGCCACCTTTTCTCCTTTTCAAAGACATTGACATTAAGGAAGCTGCCAGAAGCTTTCTACTTTCACGGCTCTCTCCCCTGCAATGCATGCACATAGCCCCACCTGTGCACACCCGTTCTCCACAGGTCACCTTCGCCTCTTCCCTTCACTCCCTCCCTTGAAGGGTCTGCTCCCTGACTGATGATGCCAATGTAATTCCTCACCTCTGTACCCACACATAGCCCTCCGGTCCAACCTAAACTGTTCCTCCCCAACCAGTCTGTGCGTTTTAGCTCCTTTGGTTCCTGACCTGAAACTCCTCTCCTACAGAAGTCCTGGATCGCTCCCCAACTGTACCACCCCCAATTCACGGCTCTACTCTTCAGCCATGTTTCACTGCAGAATTGGATCATCTCAGAGCAATTACATGGTGTGTCCCCCCAAATAAACACTCTTCAAAGAGAGGGGGCAAGTTTTCAATTCATATGCTTCCCTCCCCCATGTCCCTGCATTGTACCTAGGCTGTGGTGGGCAGAGGGGTATCAGAAGCACCCTATTAGTAGAGTCGGTTCACCAGCTTTCTGCCAGAGCCCACAGCTGCCCTTCTCTGAGCCAACATTTCTAAGAGGAGGAGGGAGACCTTGAAGAATTGGGATAGGAGCTTATCTCTCCAAGGATTAATCTCCCCATAAAACTTGTGTCTATTTGCTTGCCCGCAGGTCCTTCTTCCTGGAGGTAGGTAGCTATTATTCTTGGAAATACCAGCCTAGGCTTGGGCAGGACACCTTGAGGACAGAAGCAATCTCCTGAACTCCAGCATATCAGGGGCGCCTGCAAGGCTTGAAGCAGGCCTGCAGGGGTCATGGGGTGGGCACCAGGGGGCCGGGGTTATGTTAGGGCGGTGTGGGGTTGGGACGGGGCACCCCCTTGGTGGTGTCACTTCAGGAAGAGATGCCAGCCCGTGCCTCCAGTCTGGCAGGAGACACAGACAACCTGCCCATAGCCTGACTTGCGTGTCTGCTAGGTGCCAAGTACCCCAGGATATTTCTGATGTGAAGAGCAGATTACGGGCCAGGTAGGATTTGGAGGGTTTTGGTCACAGGTCCCAGAGAGAGGCAGAAAGGGAGGGGGGCAGGCCTAGCAGGAAGTCCCTGCAGATGAGACACTGGTCTGGGAGGCAATCACCTCGGGAAAGACAACAGAGCTGCCAAGGTAGAGAATGATTTCTTCAGGGGAAGGAGAAACTCGAAGCCAAGATGGCTTAGGAGGAGAGCAGGGAAAGCCAGAGGCACCGGAGAGATCAGGGCAGGGTTGTGGGGGTGCTGCGTGGGAAGTGGGGAGGAGAGGGAAGGAGGCTGACCCTGGGACTATATCAGAGGGGAGGCCACAGAATGAGAGTGTAGACAGCATCCCTACCTCTGAAGAGATCTTGGATGGCTTTCTTTGTTTCTACACAAAAAAGAAATCACTTTAGGAAGAACAAAACAAAGAGATAATTTAATCTGCTAATTGAATTCAGGGGCTATAATCAGTGTTTGAAAATACAGGGATTATGGTGATTTATAGCTAGGACAGGAATCTGCTGGGGCCTCAGCCTTATCCAATGTATAGAGAGGAACCTGCTGGGAAATCCAGAGGCAAGTGAAAATACTGTGGGGAAAACCCATTTATAGTCTGAGAGGGGTAACAGGGTCAGGCCGGGTGAGGGCACCTGGGCTGTGCCCTCAGGTGGGGCCCTCCCTAGGCCCCTGAGATTTGGAAGTTACCCTGGCATGTCCCCATCACCACCTCCTCCCCGGACCCTCCTAGAATTTGTAGGCCCAGCCTAAGTCCCCTTTTCCAAGAAGCCCTCCTGGACTCCATCCTCCCTCCAGACCCCAGCCTCCTCTCAATTCCTGCCTCCCTCCACACTTAAACCTGCTGAAGGTTTATTGGGGAAGGTACTGCTTTTGGCATCAGAACGCCCTGTTCAAACCCCAGCTCTGCTGCATCCCTACGCAGGCCGAGTCTTCCATGGGCCTCAGTTTTCTCCCTGACAAATGGGAATGAAAGAAAAACATTCTGTCCAAGGCCAGCTGCTGAGAGATTAAATGAGATAGCTGGATGGAAACCATCTTGGCAGATGGAAAGGATCCTATGACTACAGCATTAAACAATTTACGGGCTTCTCTTGGGTTCTGCCCGGACTGTGTCTGGAGGGTTTGCTCTAATTTCCCAGGGAGACTGCAGCTGTCTATGAGAGCAAAGCTGGGTCTACCTCTGCCCCAGCCACTTTCATTCATCTAACAAGTTAACCTTCCCACCACTCTCCCTTAACCGCGCCTCCAAATAACCCTTGGTGTCCTCCACACACCACACACAAGGCTCCACTCTGGAGAGACACCCAGTGGGGAAAGAACAGATTCGTCTTCAAAGCCTTCCCTGTCTCGTGCAAGACATATGGTTGGACCAAGGCTCCGCCAGTGCCTCAGTGCTGAGAGAAACACAGACGCCATGTGGGGGAACACAAGAAACAGAGAAGAGAACTCAGCTCCAGAAGGCTTCAGGGAGGAGGTGGCCTTTGAGCTGGGCCTCGACTGTAGGAAAAGGCATTCTTTGCTAGGAAGGGGGAAAGCAAGAATGCTGCCCGCACTTTCCTTTACCCACCCCCCCGCCCAACAAGACTATAACCTTTTTCAAGAGTGGAGACACTTCTATCTCCCACCATTGGCCCAGCCCTGGGCTAAGCCATAGTATTCACAAACTCTTTACAGACGAGAAGACTGAGGCCCAGACAGAAGCGTCCAGGCTGGAGTGCAAACTCAGGCTTTGAAACTCCAGTGCCTTGAAGTGTGAGGCCCTAAGGATATCAGAGCAGTGGGAAGGTGTTCACTTGAACCTTGGATTAAGCTTCACCCTCTCCAGGATGGGTGCGCACTACTGACAGTCATTAATACCTACTACGTGTAAGCTGCTTCACCTAACTCTGCTCTTCAAGCCTTGAAGTAACCCTGACAACAGTTACTTATTATTACCTACCCCTATTTTACAGATAAGGAAACTGAGGCCCCCACAGCTAGTGTAGGGTGAGGCCAGGATCCCAGCTGGGTCCCTCTGACTCTGTAGCCCGGGGGCATAAGCACTGCCCTTCCTTTGCTGGGCGGTAGAGGCCCTGCCCTGGCAGTGCACCCATTTCACAAAGGGAATTCTCCCAGGGCGGCCTCCGCTCCCTTCTCCATTTTTGAAGACTTAGAAGAGCCTGCTTTCAGGCTCTTAAACTTGTCCATGTGAACGTAGAAACACTTTCCTGAGTTGAAAAACAGAAAGTTCCCATTCTATTAATTAATAAAAACAGCCTCCTGATGTTTGGAACTCAACAGAAAGGCTTCTGACAATTACTCACTTGTTTTTACTTTCACTGTCTTTTTTACTCAAATAGAGGTGTTTTGAGTAAAAAAGAGCTTCACCGTTTCTAGGCTCTGAAGCCACAGAGGGAAAAAAGTATAAAAAAAAAGTTTCCAACCACCTCCATGGCATTTTTCCCTGCAGGGAGATGGGGGCAGGGATGGGAGGCGGGAAGAGCAAGCACAGGCTAAGCACTGACTGCATACCCAGGACCGTGCAGGGCACTCTACTCACAGCTTCTTTAATTTAACTTCATCTTCCCAACAGCCCATTTTATAGATGGGAAAGCTGAGGCTAAGGCAGGCACCGCCTGGAGACACAGCGACTTTGCCCATGAGCTGACCTGTACCCAGTCTATGTGTGCGCACGCACCTGCGCTTGCCAGCATGTGCACGAGTGAGTCAGGTGACCTGGATTCCCCGAGGAGCCTGAGACTCCCCGAGGTCCCTTCCAGCACTCGCATGTTAGGATTCATGTGTGCCCTTCTGAGAAAGCCTGGCACCGTGGCACCACAGGCTGCCTTCTGAGGCTCCTCCTTGCCTCACACAGGATGCATGCCCTCTCACTCCCCTGAAGCAGCCTCACTCACCCCGGGTACCCAGGTGCAGCCAGAAAAGTCTCAGCCACCCTAGTGCCTTCCACTCTCCTCCCTTACATCCCTGCACGAAGCACTAGGGCGAGATTGGACTTCCTGGGGGGATCAGAGCCCAAGGGCCGGGGCTCACTTGGGACCGAGTGCTGGCTCCACACCTCACCCACTGCGTCTCCTGGGGCCAACAACTTAACCTCCCCGAGCTTGAGTCTTGCCTCCAGAGGTTCCACTAATAGAATCTGCCTCCCAGGATGCTATCAGAAGGGCAATAATGAAGTGCCCAGCTCACGCTAAGTGCTCACTGCACTGTGGTTTCGATGCCATTTATGATGAAGGCTGTGCGCTGCTCAAAGGCACAACCCGAGGGGCCCTGGAGGGCAGAAATCCCAGCCAGGCACCCCTCACTCCACTGTGGGTCCAAAGGATGGGTGCATCCGCAGGGCACGCGAAGGCTCCCCAAGCTCTCCCAGTGCCCTCTAGGCCCTGGGGCCCTGCCAGCGGGAGAGGGGTCCCCGCACCCAATGGGAGGGAGCAATGTCAGGCCCCAGCACCCAGAAGCGCAACCCGCACTGAAAGGGGCACAGGGAGCGGGCACTCACCAAGCAGCTGGACGCCCCGCGTGAGGCCATAGACATCCACCAGGGCCCAGAGCGGGTCGGCTGTGCGGACCCCGTTGAAGAAGAGCATGGCTGCTGAGTCGTTGATGCGGTAGAACACGCGGCCCTTCTTGTCCACCCAGAAGGCGATGATGTTGCCCTCGTTGGCAAACTCCTCGGGCAGCGCCTTGGCCCAGAAGCCACTCTGGGCCACCAGGTCGGGGCAGGCGTACTTGGGCAGCGAGTCAGGGTGGATGCGGGATGGGTCCTTGCTCGTGAAGCCCAGGCGCAGCGCCCCGCTCCAGCAGCACTGCTTCTTGGTGATCTGGGTGGAAGAGATGGCCTCAGACAGCACCCTGGGCTGGCCCCGCCTCCCCACCATGGCCAGGGGCCCCAGGGGAGGGAGTGTGTCCCTCTCAGCAGAGCCCCATGGGGAGTCACACCACCCAGCTGCCCTCCTTCCCATCCTCTGGGAGCCTTCCCACTGTGTAGTGACAGCTTGTGGTCCCCTGGGCCACTCCCCTCCCCGGGTCCTTCTCTGTCACACGGGGAAGGTTGAGAAAGGAGTAGGGAGAGGGAAGAGCGTGAGGAGGGATGAGGAAGAGCAGAAGGGGAGGCACAGAGGCAAGAGAAGGGCAGGGTGTAGTAATGGCTGTAACAGAAGGCAGTGCTGAGAGAGAAGGTTCGAGGCCCAGGGAGGTGGAGAGAGCAGGGAGAGGGGGCCCACCTTCAGCCTGACTTGCTCGTAGATGAGGACTGGGCGGTTACTGAAGGTGATGGCGTTGCAGAAACTGGCCTGCCTCTTGACGGCCTTGTGGCTGAGGTCCATGAGGATCTGGGAGCCCTTGGTGTGCGGGTGGAAGAGAAGTGGCGTGGCTGGGAGCCCCCCGCCGGGCGGCACCGGAGGGCAGTGCTTCTGCTTGTGGTGGCATCGGTGAGAGGGGACAGGGAAGGGGCCCCCAATGGAGTCTGCAAAAGAACAGGCTGCAACATCAGAGTGTGACAAAGGCCCCTGGGCACAGCAGGAGCTGCCCACTGCCCAGGATGTCCACCACCACTGCAACTCATCCACTGCCACCTCAGGCCACCTGCTACCACCTCTTGCTATGTCCCACTTTGCCATCTACCTCCATTTAGTATCTATCACCATCTTCCCTGGTCCTTCACCCACCACCTCCCACCCACCGTCAGGTACCATCTCCTGCTACTCACTAGTATTTACCACCGTCTGTCTTCCACCATCCGCCCTTGTGATAAAGCCAACACCCACCACCGCACACTGCCACTCACTACCACTGTCATTGATTTTGTTCAGCAAATATTCATTATCTATCTACTGAATACCGAGCCCGGTCCTAGGCACTGGACATACAGCCATGAAACGAACATGGACCCCATCCCCAAGAAGACACCAGTCCAGGAAAGGAAAGAAGACCCAGACAGGAATCACAATAAAAATGGCAGACACTGTAAGTGTCGAAAGGATGGACGGGCAGGTCACTTCTCAGGAAAGCCTCCTGGAGGAGGAGAAGAGGAAGAGAGGGTACGGGAGCTGGGCTGATGAGGCTGAGCCGCAGTGAACACATGGCCACAGGGCTGCCCTTGGACACCAGCAAGGTGGGTGCAGCAGCCCCAGGACCACGCCCACCGCTTCCCTCCCTCAGGGCCACTTCCCTCCGCCCCAGGCCGCCTCCCTGCTTTCCACCACCCATGCCCACAACATCTTGCACACAGGTGCGGCTCTGCACCCAGGCTTCCTAACAGAATGCAGATCTGCCTCGAGCACCTCTGGCCAGGGAGACACGCTGCTTCTTCCTGCACACGGCTCTACCTCTCTGCAAAACGGGTTAGAGTACAAGACAGGGCTCAGTCCAGGAGAAGGCACATTAGAAGCATGTGAGAGGAGACAGGGCAGAATGCATGTTACAAGCATGTGAGGTTGGTGTCCGGGAGACAGGACAGAGAGAGGAAAGAACATGGATGAGGTACCGGGTGGCCTGTGTCTGTCACTAACTGGCTGTGTGACCTTAGGGAAGTTACTTCCCTGCTCTAGCACAACAGGTGGCCTCTACACCCTGCGGCTCTAAAATGTATATTAGCAGTGCTAGGAATGTTAATGCAATCCTGGAAGTTGGGGGCAAGGAAGTGGGGATGTTCATTTCTTCCCCAAGATCTGGGTTGCATCCATCAGGAAGGTTAGCCCCTGCCTATGCCATCAACTTGAGGAGGGACACATGGAGGATGGGGAAGACGGGTTGGGGAAGAAGGAAACCACCGCATGTGACAGAGGCCTTCTGGGGTGTTTCAGAGATGGCTTCCTCCATGGCTGTGATTTAATAATGCAGAAAGCTCAGTCCACATCAGGCCTGCCCTGAGGCCTTCCACTACCTAAAGGGGAGGAGAAGTTTCCAGGAAGGAGAGGAAGACTGGGAGGGAAGGGCAATGGAGAGAGGATTGTCCTGAGCTAGGAAGACCCAGCCTTCAGTCCAGGCCATGTTTGCATCACTTTGCATCACTCTGCATCTTTGCTTCCTTCTTCCCAGAGGGCCCAGACCCAAAAGTCTACAGTCCATGGCTGGTCAGACATCCTGTGCATGGGAGGGAGGGAGGGCTGGAACAAGAAGGAGTTCCCCTTGCTTTCACTGCAAAGAGAAGACTAGAATCACAGAACACTGCTCAAGGCCTTTGCAAACCACCACACAATAAAGGTGAGAATTGCTCAGAGGAGGCCCATTCAGTCTGGGAAGGCTACCTGGAAGAGGCTGAGTGGGCCGTGGATAGTGCAGAGCCGGGAAGTCGTTCCAGGGAAGGAGACAGTTGGGGTGAAGGGCACAACGTGGCTACAGGTGACCTACAGGTGCCCTGCCTGGGAGAGACGCACACTGGGATCAGGCCACCTTCAGACACAGCTTGACTCTTCATAGTAAATGGACTAGAAATTGTGGCAGGTCTATGCAACGGAATAGTACTCAGTGGTAAACAAGGAATGAACTACTGATAACATGAATTTCCAAATAATTATGCTTTCTGAAAAAAGCCGGTTTTGAAATACAAGCAAACACAATCCATGGAGTAACCACAGGGCCTCTGTTCCTTTCAACCACGGCCCCCCACCCTACCCACACCCTGTCCCATTTGTCCCAATCCAGGAAATGCACACTAAGCTCTGGTAATAACAAGTAGATTGGAGGTTACCTGGGAAGGGTGGGGGTCAGGGGGAGGAATTAGCAAGGGGCACAAGGGAGTGTTTGGATGGCGGATGTGTTTGCCATCTGGCTTACAGCGATGGTTCCATGGGTGTGTGCACATGTAAAAACCCACCCAATTATACACTCTAAACACATGTGGTTAAGGGTATGTCAATATAACTCAATAAAGCAGTTGTTTAAACCTGCTTAGAGCCTCTCCGGTGGGACTCTTTCCCAGCCTCTGCTCAGAATCCACAGACCAACTGCTGGACCTCGGCTTCCTTCAAAATGCTTCTTCTCCTTCCCACCCATCCCAGGGGGGGTCCCACGGTCCTGCATAAAGATCCAGAAAACACCAGCTCTGGGCAACATGGTGGAGACACCCAGGGACCAGAGACCTAGGCCCTGGAAGGACCATCCCCCTGGCCTCCTTCCCACAGGCAGGGGTTGGGGTGGGCGAGGGTAGCACAGGCCCACCACCCTGGCTGACAGCAGAAGGATGGAGAAGGATAAGGAAACGCTGGACCTTGGGGACACAATGTACACCCAGACACGTGGCCTCAGAAAGGCACTTTCATGGGCACACACATACACCTGTGAGCACATGAAGGTAATCCAGACCCTACCAGAGTTATCCCTTCCCTTATCCCTTAGGCCAGGAATCCCGCATGTAGTGTGCGTGCACATGTATTCACGTACACAGGGATGTGCACATAAATCACACACCCAGCGCACATGCGCTATATGCACCTAATAATAATAGCAGCCAAGTGCTGATAGGTGCCAGGCTCCAAACAGGGAGTTTGGCCTGCACTGACTGCTTTCATCCTCACGGCAAACTTAACAGGGATGGAGGCACATTGCTGGCCCATGTTGCTGCTGAGGCATCTGATCCTCAGAGAGATCGAGCGGCTTGCCCAAGGTCACACAGCTGGCAGAAAGAGGCTCTAGCCATCAAACGCAGGCAGTGCAACAGCAAGGTCTGTGTCTTAGCCATGAAGCATTAAAGAGCCAGGAAAACATGCGTTTGGTGTGCTGGACACAGTTTTTTAAATGCACATTAAAATATGCTCACAACTGGTACACCTGGGTAGCTCAGTCAGTTAAGCATCCAACTCTTGATTTTGGCTCAGGTCTGATCTTGTGGTTCTTGAGTTTGAGCCCTGTGTCAAGCTCTGCGCTGACAGCGTGGAGACTGCTTGGGATTATCTCTCCCTCTCTCCCTGCTCCTTCCCAGCTAGCTCTCTCTCTCAAAAATAAACTTATAAAATAAGCTCACAATCTGATAAAATATGGAAAAAAACTGTTCATCCATGTACCATGTAAAATCATTTCAAGGAGCACAGTGGGGGACACCTGGCATTCTATTCTGTTGTTTTCATGACACACGTGTATGCCACCAAGACAGAAACACAAACCCCATTTCATACATTGTCTGTACACATGGCTGGATGTAAAACTCAGTGCATGCGCACAGTGAATCCACTCTGCAAGAGCAGTGAACAATAACGGTGTAATAAAGAGGAGCCTCGAAACTGTGCCGAGTGAGAGAAGCCAGCCTCCGAGGCCGCACAGGCTCTCATTCCATTTTGTAGGACGCTCTGGAACAGGCAAAACTGTGGCACTAGACAGGCCAGTGGGTGCTGCAGTTTGGGAAGAGGAAGACACAGGGGCACACGGGGAGTTTTTTCATGATGATGGAAATGTCCTAGCTTAGCTGCGGCAGTGCTCGCACAACTTACACATTTGTCAAAACTCCCCAAACTACACACTTAAAGAGAATGACTGTTGTGGTCTATAAAGAACACCTCAAAAGCAACAACAACAACTAACAAATCAGGTCTTCGCTGAGATGGAGGAAAGGGAGGCTGCAATCTCCGGCAGCTACAGCCCCCGTCACCCCTCGCAGGCAGTGCCTAGGACCCAGAAGTCTGCTCGGGCCTGCTGCTCTCGGCCTTAAGCCTCTGAAGTGGGTATGAGGGGAGCATTTTGGAAGCTGCAAAGCACCTTCACTGATTCCTGGACATGCAAAATCCCATGCCTGCCCCCTCCTGCCCACAGTGTAGCTTCCGGGGCTGTCCTCTGCCCCTTCTCTCTGTACTCAGCTCTGAGTCATCAAATCCACCGTGCCACCTCCGTGGAGATGATGTGAAAACCCTCTCTGGCCTGCTGGGTATCTCCAAGTGACCACCGTCCCCTGCTATTTGGCAGACCCCACCCGAACTCCTGACCTTAACCCACCAGCCCTCCATGCCCCCAGGCCCCAGTGGAGTCTCAGAGGACCCCATATCCAACCTGCTGATCCCACCTGAAAAAGAAGCATCCCTGGGCCCCGCCCACTCCTGTCCTCCCTGCCACCAGGGGCCTTGTCACTTCTCTTTGAACAAGGGCCAGGGCCTCCGCACACAGCCACAATGGCTCTGCCCTGCATGCCTCCAGTAGGTGCCATTTGCACAGACTGTATAAGGAACTGTGCCCTCCGAACCGTCCAACATGGTGGTCCAGACCAGGGGGCTCACCACCTCCCCAAGCCCTGCTGTCCTTGCCTGTGATCTCCCTCCTCCCCCTCAGCTGGCATTACAGTCCAGTGGGGAGGAAGGAGAGAAAGCAGAATGAGAATTAACCCTGAGCACAGCTCTGATATTAAGGGCCAGAGGGGTGGCTGGGGGCAAGGCTTCGTCCCTACACCATCTAAAAGGCTCCCTCTCTGCACTTCAACAGACACTACGACCCTTAAGGTCTCCATTCTACAGATGAGTTATGATTCAGACTGGTTAATCAGCTTGCTTGAGCCCACACAGCAATGAGGTGGCAGACCTGGGACTTGAATCCTGATCTTCCAGTGCTATTTAGGGGTCCTTTACCCTACTCGGCATCTACTACTAGAGCCCATTTTCCCTGTAAATCCAAGATAGCAGGCATTGTGGGGAAAGGCTGTGTGGGGGAGGCGCTGGCCAGTCCCAGCTGGAGGAGCAGCCACAGCAAAGGACCTCAAGATGCTGGGACACTACTCCCCCAGCAGCCAGTGGTCCAGAGTGGAGCCCCAGTCTCACCATCTGGCTCCTAGCAGAGATCTCAGGGAGGCCCCCTTTAATGACAGGTTTACAAGCTTCTCAGGGGCCACAATGGGGGCACATCCCCCCCTCAGGAGAGGCTGCTGCTGACACAATGGAAACTCTTCCCCACAGCCATTCCTCCTGGGCATTTATGAGGTGCCAGACACAAGCCTGGCCTGCCTTTCAGGTGACCCTCAGCTAGCCCTGGACCACATTCCTGCCTCTTGGTGGGGTTCCAGGGGGAGGAACCCCGATACAATGCAGCCTCCAGAGTGACCTCCCCACTGCCCCGGGCCAAGCTCTGCCCCAGAACCATCCTGGCAGGGCCCAGGATGCCCAGGCCGGGCTGAGGTGGCTGCCAACAATAGACAGAGAGCAATACTAATGACAATGAGCAACCTCTATGTGACTTAACAGGCAGGGTGTTCGTTATGCCCCCAGTGATGCTACGACACAGGTCCTCAGAAGTGGAGTTAGCCATCCAGATCTGAACCCAGGTCTGCTGCCTCCAAACCCAGTAGCTCTGTCACTAACGGTAGGACCCCTGGAGCCTCACTTTTCTCATCTGTAAAATGGGAATCATGGCAGATCTTCATGGAATCTTAAAACTAACCCAGTAGGTGGTTGCTAAAATAATAATAATTATTATTATTATTACTATTATTTAGCAGCTATTAATTGTATTAATAATGAAGAAAGATTAAGTTATTAATACTTATTATATAACAATAATGATTATTATTGCCACTGCCATCAATCTGTGCTTTCGCACCTCCACACCTTTGCCCAAGCTATTCCCCCACCCCATCACCGTGTTCAGGATCACCTGGTTCTGAAACTGGAGGCCTGAATACCAGGGCTGGCACAGTTGTTTGCACATCCTGTGAAGGGTAGCCGTCTCACGTTCTGGATAATAAGGATCAGAAGACAAAGAACATGAACCCTAGAGTCAGGAGGCTCTGGGTTCAAAACCCTGGCCATGCCACAGACATGCTCTGTGACTCTGGGCAAGTCACTTCACCTCTCTGGACCTTGATTTCTTTCTCTGTAAAACATAGGGTCATCATAGCTGCCTTGCCCATCTCTCCAAGTTGTTGTGAGGACCCAGTGAGTTCATAGATGCAGAAGAATATTGCAAACTTGAACACCTGGCCCCAGCATAAGGTCTTATTTTTTTCTTATAAAAGCAGCAAACACCCCTGTAGGAAATGACCAGCTCTTTTCAGCCCAGACATCCCTGTTTTCTCTCATCCCAAATGCCCTAATCCTGGGCTGCATGCACTGTACAGGGCTCTCTCTGGGGTAAAGACTGCGGGAGCCAGTCTGAAGGGTGGAAGAGCAGGTACAGAGGGGGCCTGGGTGGGAGAGAGGATTGTCAAACGGGGCAGATGTGAACTTCTCTGGGGTCCTTAAAGGGGCCCACCTCCCTCACTTGCCTCTTGCTTGGCCCAACCTCATTTCTCTGCTGGGAAACTTTCCGTCCTCCTTTCCACCTATGTACCTGCCTTTCTCTCATTCATTCTTTAGAGCTTGATTTTTTTCTCATTTATTTATTTTTAAATATTTATTTATTTTTGAGAGAGAGAGAGAGAGAGAGAGAGAGAGAAAACACAAGTGGAGGAGGGGCACAGAGAGAGGGAGACACAGAATCCAAAGCAGGCTCCAGGCTCTGAGCTGTCAGCTCAGAGCTTGATGCAGGGCTCAAACCCACGTACTGTGAAATCATGACCTGAGCCAAAGTCAGATGCTTAACCAACTGAGCCACCCAGGTGCCCCTTTAGACCTTGATTTTAAAGCCCACTTTCCCCCAGACCAGGTTCAGTGCCCTGCTATGGACCCCCAGGGACTCCACCCACAAACCCCTAACAGAGCACCCAGCACCCAAGTAGCCTCTCTCAACTCTGGCTCCTCCACAGAATTAAGTGCAAATCTCCTGAGGTACCCACTACAGGCAATGCACTGATCTGTCTTCTCCACACCCATAATGGTTCTGGGTGCATGCCGTCCTTGGGAGTTGAGAAGAGTCACTCAGATCATTTTCTGTGCTCTGCGGTGCAGCTTTCCGGCAAGGAAAAGCTGCAGGGCTATTTGTGTCTGTCTCCCTGATGGACCCTGAGCCTCCTGAGGGCAGAAACCACTGTTTCCCCAGTGCCTAGCTCAGAGCACAGAGCAGAGTGGGGCTCAATCCAAATTGTTGAATGAACTGCCACTGTTTGATTCTTCAATCCACTGACCAACTGGCAAGTGTCCAGGGAGTACCTACTCTGTGCCCTGCCCTTTCTGGTATCCCAGGGAGAAATCAGAGCAAGGGCTATTAAAAGGACGGTTTCCTTCACTGCCCAGCACCAAGATCCTGCATGATGTACCTAAGAACCTTTAACAGCTCCCACCTGCCTGCAGGAAAAAGGAGAAAAGGAAAGTCGTGAGAATTGGTTCTTTCTTTGGTATCAGATGCTGCTTCAGATGCCCTTCACACACAAGCTCACCTCACCGTCTCAGTTCCTGCAAAGCAGGTGTCTGGAGGAAGCAGCCTCTAAGGTGGCCCCGACGATCCACACATCTGCCTCCTGGCAGTCATCCCCTTTTGCAATCCCTGTCCCTTGGGTGTGGAGCGGAATAGAATACAACTCCTAATGAATGGAATACTGCTGAAGTAATAGGATGCCATGGCCAAGACTGGGTATAAAAAGCCTTCAGCTTCCATCTCGGTTACTCTCTCTTGGCTGTCTTGGGTTTCTCCCGTGGGGAAAAGCCAGCTCCCATGTCTTGAGATAGCCCTGTGCAGAAGCCTGTGTGGCAGGGACCAAGGACTGCCAGTCACCACGTGAGTAAGCCTGGATATGGATGCCCCCCCCAGGCAAGCCTTCAGATGAGACCACAGCCCCAGCCGACAACCTGACTGTAGTCTTCCAAGAGACATTAAACTGGAGGTATCTAGCTAAACTGTGTTAAGATTCCTGACCCACAGAAACTGAGGGAATGCAGTGTTCATTGTTTTAAGCCACTAACTTCTGGGGTTAATTTGCTGTGCAACAATAGATGTGTGATGCAGCAATGCAGTGTCAGTCCCACTTTATAGATAAGGAAACACAGGCTCTGAGAGGTAATCACTTACCGAGATGACGTAGCTGGTAAGTGGCAGAACTAGGTTCTGAATTCAGATAATGCCCTGGAAAGCCACCCTCAGTGAGCCCCAATGAGCCGGCAGGCATCCTCTCTCTACCACGTGAGCCCTCCAGTCCACTCTAGTTGGTTTCTCCATGACCTCTGTCGCCCCCTATACATACCTTTGTGATTCAGGGTTAGGGGCCATGTAGGGCCCCTATCATCTCCCCTAGAGCCCTGGCTACGCTATGCCTACACAGGCCCTGCTGCTCCCTGGAAGTCTGAATGAATCCATGATGACAAGCTGGGTGAAGGGCGGTGGCAGGGAGTGGGAAAGATTGGCATCTTTGTCACCAAGTTAATCCCCACACTGAGCCTCCTGCTGTCACTCACTCCGTGACATCCCAGTCTCTGACATTTCCAGCAGCCAGATGTGCATACAGCTGTGCCTCCCCACATCCTCACTGCCGGAGAGGACCAGCCCTCCTTTCCCCCCACGCCCATCCTACCCCAAGATTCCAGAAAGGGATTCTAGAGGATAACTATTCTGGGTTCAGCTTGGGGTCCTTCTCTTCCCAGCACCTCCCCCAAGTCCCCAGGCCAGGCCCGAGAGAATGTGGGGCTGTGGGCAGAAGCATGTCTCAGTCACATAAATCCACACAGACCATCACCCTTAGCTCCCCTTACACAGATCCATACTCATTCGTGTGTGCATGTATGCACACACACAACCAGTGGGCGTGTCTGATGGTGGAAACAACATCTAGGAACATTCTGTCCCAGAGACCCATCAAGGGCTGGAGGGTGCAGAGATATTCTTGGTCCTTAGAAGCAGGTGCATGTGTGTGCACATGCTCGCGAACATAACAGAGGCCTGGGGGAGCCTCCATGGAAACCTTCCTAAGAACCCATCCATTTATAGGGTGCTTACTATGCACAGGGTATACTTAATGCTCATTAGCTTACTTAATCCTTCCTACCAACCTTCAGGGTAAACCTTACCATCCCCAAGGTGAAGAGGACGTGGAGACTCAATTCAGATAAAGGGACTGACCCAAAGTCACATAGCCAGTGGACCAGGATTCAAACTCTCACCAAAAACACCTGTCCCACTGTCCCCTTCCTCTCTAGCCTTGCCTGGCCACAATTCCCAGCTCAGGTCTCGCGTCCCTCAAGCCATCCCTGACAACTCCATCCCACCTGTCCCCCCAGCCACTCGCAGCTCCCACTGCCACGCGGTCCAGCCACCCAGAGCCTGTACCCTCACTCTTCCCTCTTACTCAGTGACCAACGATCTGCTGGTGCCCGCTGGGTGCCAGGCACAGAGCGGGATTAAGAGAGTAAATCAGATCAAGCTGAGCCACCACACCTGTGAGCTCACCTTGGCCTAAGCCTCCAGAGCCGCTGCCAGGAGACAGGCCGCTCCCTCCGTGCTAATCCCAGGTCTCATAAGGCCATGGGGTGCCCTTTCCCCTGCTGGCCACTTGAGAATTAAGGAACCCAAGGAGGAGAAGTGGGGAGCCAACAGCAGCAGGGACAAGGGCTGCCTTTCCCCTGATGCCGCCAGCTCCATAAGCTCAGCCAACCATTTCCCCTTCTGGGCCACAGCCTGTCCTGTGAAAGGCCACAGTGGGAACCATCTCTCAAGTCCCTGCACCCCAGCATCTAGGGTCTGTTGGTCCAGAGACCAACCTGGGGGTGACACATACGTCTGGTTGTGGCCCATCTGCACATCAACCCCTCAGCACTGGGCCTATCCTTGCTGGTGGGGGAGCACTGAAGGAGGTGAAGGAGGAAGGCAAAGAAAGAAGAGGGCAGGGAAGGGCAGGGAAGGGCAGGGCAGGGGAGGGAGGGGAGAAGAGGCCTCCCGGTATTGCTGCTGTCTCCCTCAGTGCTCTCCCCCGCCCGCCCCCAATCCTGCCCTCAAGACTAGGAGCAGCTCTGGAAATCTGCCTGATGAAAGACATCAAGCATGTAACTGCCGAAACCATTTTCCAAATGGGAATTAATTTTTCCCATGGGTCTCCTGCCAGGCTGGTCCCAGAGGAGCCCAAGTCCTCACCAGCAGCCCACACACACACACACACACACACACACCCTCATGCAGAAACACGGACATCTATCTACAGAGTAACAAGGACATGTCCCAGGCAGAGAGTAACACAGATGTGGCCACTCACACATGGAAATGAAGGCAAAACATGAAATCCCTTAAATATTAGACAGATGTGTACACATCACGCGGTATACACACAGAGGTGCAAAACCCGCATACACGATCTGCAGACACCAGAAACAAAGACAGCCAAAACGTGTCCGCAAACACACCCTCTGTCACACCCCCCTCACCTCTGTCACCCAGCAATCCAAACCTTCAGTTTACACCAAACCCAAATCCCAAGGCCCACAGTGAAAATACAATCGAGAAGTATGTAACTATTCTTAGGGAATCAGGTGTGGGCTGAGGGCGCCCCTAGGAAGGACTGATACCCCTGAATCTCCACTTCCCACAACACGCCTCCCGGGAAGAGGTAAACCCACGGCCGCCGGGACAGCCAGTGCATAGGTGTGAGCCTGAGGGGCTGTGGATGTGGGTGAGGACGTGCACACACAGGTTCCAGCTAAGGGGCTATGCGACGCAGGCAAAGATGCCCTCTCCACAGCCCCCCACTCCCCTCTCCTACTCATGTCGATGGTAAGTTGAGGCAGCAGTCAGGGCCAGCTTGGCAGGAGGCCCAGCCTAAGGAGGGTGGTGCTGGCGGAGGGCGGGGGAGGGAAGGAGGGTAAAGCAGATGAGGCATTTGATTAGCACTCACCAACGTTCACCCAGCCTGGCTGCCCTGCTCCTAGAGTTCTCTGCATACCCCAAGTATCCTCCTGTCCCGGAGTGGCGGGGGGGGAAGGAAGGTACTATGACCCTGGCCTCAGAATGCTTTTCCAAGCCCTTTTGGTTTTCAACATGTTCAGTCCTTATTCACACTGTCCCACGTAATCCTGACAATAATCCTATGAGGAGGGTACTACTATGCCCCATTAACAGATGAGAACACTGAGGCTCCAGAAGACACTTGGCCCCACTCTAACACATTTCTATCTACTCCACAGAGGGAGCACTTGAAGGCCGTATCCTGTCTCGGGTGGTCCTGCCTGTGCTCCAAGGCAGCTGGAGGACAGTGTGCTGTGTCCTGGGCCTGTTCTGTGGGCCTCTCTGTCCTTCCCAGGCCATAGGCTTGCCCAAGTCTGATTCCAGTGGAAAATGCCAGTCTGCTCCAGACGCTCTGCTAACAGGCCAGTGAGCCCTGAGAGGAGCCCCTGCACCACAGAAGCGCAGGGGCAGGCCCAGACCAGCCTAGTCCGAGCCTCAGGCCACTGGCCGGCTCCGGATTATGTGTCTTCCAGGACCTTCCATCTGTCACTTAGCCCTCTAGGCCCAGGACCAAATTTATTTCCTTTTAAGAGAGCCAGTGATTTTCTTTTCTCATGTCTCCTCTCCTGCTTTTTTCTTTTTTAATTAGAAATTACTCTCTCAAAGTCCAGAGCCTGGAAGGGAGAAGCCACCTGGTCACCAATCCCAGCCCCAGCTTCCCAGTCGCTCCTGCCACCACCCTCCCTCCTTCTTGGGCCTCACCCAGGTTCCTTAGTGCCCACTGGACTCAGCAGATGGAAGCTGCCCCGTCTCCTAATGCCCTGTCCAAGGGGGGAGCAAGGGACACAGGGGAGCGTGGCGGGGACTGCCCAAGGTCACCCCACACTACTCTGGCACCAGCCAGTTTGTACAGAAATCCCAGCTCCCAGAGCCCAACAATGACAAAACAAGTCTCTGGAAAGTCTTTTCCTTCTGGGTCTGGTGCCACATCGGCCATGTTACTCCCAAGACCACAGCGCTTGAGCTGGGCAGACTGAGGGGACAGGAGCCAGGGCACAAAGCAGCTCTGCAAGTAGGGAGCTAATCAGTGCGCCTCCTTTCCACCCCTTCACCTGCCCGCCTGTCCACCTGTCTGACCATGGACGTAAACACCAGGGGTCAGAAGTTCACTGGCCTCCCTAGCAGAGCCCACTCTTTGAGAACTGAGGTCAGGAAATGTGGGAGGCTGTCACTTGCACATCCGTATGCTTCGGCACAAGCAGGCACAGGTACATACCCACGGACACCTCCAGTGCACCCTTGTGAACACAGGCACACACACACACACACACTCATGCACACACGGGTGTGCCCACACATCTCTCCATGTCTTCATCATGGAACACAGCAATGACCTCCATGGCCTGCATCCCAGGACTACAAACAGGTCCCCCCCAGCTGTCTAACTATGGTTTGCCTCAGTTCTAGGAGAGGGCAGTATGGAGACCCAGGGCCTCACAGCCCATGTCGGGGCTGCTCAGCACCCCAGGAAGGGAAGAGAACAACCAGACTTTGTGGGGAGACTTAGCTGCCTGACCTCTGCGAGCTGCCAGAGAAAGCCCACCTCTTCCTGCTTTCTCCAGCCCCCCCTTGCTTTCCTCCAGCCCAGTGCCAACCACCCAAAGGCTCCCCTCCCACTGCCCCAGAGCCCCCCAGGGAATAAAGAAGCAGGGAGATGACCATGCCCTCACCCGGGGTGTCCCGGGCTCCAGCCTCCCCAGGTGGTCCCCAGGCTGGGAATGGGCAGACCCCGCGACATCAGCTGGGGCCTTACCGTGGAGAGTGCTCCGGGTGATCTGTCCCCCCATCGCAGGCAGCAGGCAGCACGGCCACCTTCGTTTGGCCGGCTGGCCTCGTCACCGANCCCGCCCCTCCCGTGTCCCCACAAACTCCCTCCTGCACACGGCTCCTGCCCGTGAGGCCAGCTGCACACACACACACACACACACACACACACACACACGCACTCACGCACACGCAAGCACACCCCTCCTGGAGCTTGCCGCCTCCTGGCTCCCACCCACTCCCACCCACTCCCGGAGCCTCCCCCACCTCCCCGCACTGGTACAGGCAATGGGATCTGTCATGTTTATTTACATAAGGAGGAGGAGACTGGAGGCTTCCTGAAATAGCTGAGCTCCAGAAAGCACTGGAGATGCCCCAGCCAGAGCAGACACAGACACAGACACACAACATGCACACATGCTCATTCCCCATCACACACCTCATCACAGATACACACACATGCACACAACCTCCCCACTCGCCCAGGCTTACAGCCATTCATGTGTCATTATGTACCTCCTACGTGCAGACAAAGGGCAAGGCAATGAGGGTTCCGCATTGTCCTATCCTCAAGGGGCTTACAGTCAGGCTAGCGGAGCTTAATAAAAAACAGCTACCATGGCTTCTATCTTCTTCCATGTTTGCCTGCAAATGCTTTAGGAGTATTAACTCCTTCAGTCCTCACTTGCTGGGTGACAAGGTCAGTATTATTATCAATAGGTACCATTGTTATTATTATCTTACAGATGAGAACAGTGAGGCAGAGAAGCAGGTTACCAACCCAGAAAGTGGCAGGGCTGGGATGCAAGCCCAGGGATCCATGCTTTCACCTCCACTCCAATTGTCCCTTTAATGGTAATGTGTGTCCCATACAAACACATGCACCAATAAACAGCACCCTCACTACCTGTCTGCACCACGCACATGCACAAACCCAGGCTTGCATAGGCATTCACCCCTATGCACGCTTACCCTACCCACCAGACACACTGTGGCACCGTTACATACACACCTTGCAATGTGCCTACTCAACGCGTGCATGCTCCCACAGACGCATGCAGTCTCTAGAGAAATCCTGAGTGTGAAAACCTGGCACACCACCCTCGGGAGAGGCAAAGGTACAGACGGAGAGGGCAGAGGGCAATAGAAAGGCAGGCCCCTCAAGCCCTAGGCAGGCATGCTGAGAGCCCAAGGTATCAAAACACCGTTCTGTGCAATGAGCACTCGCAGGGTGTTGGGCACTGCAGGCACTATCTCCTTTGTATTCCAGGTGGTAGGTGCTACCAGTAGATAGGTCCATTTTACAGAAAAGTAAATTAAGGCTCTGAAAGGCTCAGGAAATTGCCTGAGGTGACCCATCAGGTCAGAGGCAGAGCCATGACTCAAGTCTGGGTCTATGAGACAATCTCACAGTCCATCACCCATTGCAGGGTCTCTGCAAGACAAGGGCCTTTCCCAGGCCCTGGCCCAGCCCCCAGCCCCTGCCCTCAGGGTCAGGGATCTGGGTTCCCAGGGAAAGGTCTGGCTGGGGAGGGAAGGCCAGTGGGTGGAGACAGTGGGGCTAGGAAAAGAGCTATGGGAAAGGCAGGGGCTACCCCATATCATAAGGAACTCAGAGGCCTGGACACTACGAGGGCCTGTGCTGGGCTCTGAGCCTTCACCTCAAGACCCTGCCATTGCCACCCCCGAGGAGGTTTGGGAGAGGGGCATTCAGGTCGGACCTAGTGTCACCAGCCAGAGGGCTAGGCAGGCCCTGGGTGAAAGTGTCCACAAGCCCAGCCTGCTAATCCTCCTCCCAGACCAGAGGCAGGCCTGAGTCTTCTCCCTGGAATGAGCTGCGATGCACAATTCCACGCAAGGCTACCCCTTTCTGCAGGTGCATCTTGCCCGTGGTTGTGCACAGCCACACGTACATACGCGCACATGCTCCGTGGCACACGTGCCTAGTTCTCTGGGGGAAGGATGCTAGTTTAAAGTCTAACAGAGGGGAAATTACCCAAACTCCTTTTGTGGGATAAATAATCATAATAATAGCAAATGCAGGACTGACTGTGTGCCAGGCAGTTCTAAGCACACTACCCACATTAACTTATTCAATCCTCATGACAACCCTAAGGGATAAGCTGCATTTTTATGCCCATTTTACAGATAAGGAAACCAAGGCAAAAAGAGGTTGCTCCAGAGGCTGTTCTTAGTGCAGAAGAGTCAACCCCCCTCACCCTGCCTGCCTTTTAATGCACCTTCCTGGGCCCTTCCCCACCAGCCCCTTTCACATGGCCAGCCTAGTCTTCTCACTCCCTGAACACTGGGAACACCTCTTCTGGGAAGCCTCCCTGGGACCCGAGGTGCAGAGTGAGTCCCCCCTTCTTGGAGTGTGTCTCTCCTCTGGCCCCAAGCTATGCCTCTCCCAACCCCTCATCTCACTCTGCCCTATGCAGAGACAGTCACGCCTAGCTGTGGCCTTGTCTATCGCCCTGGGTGCATCAGAACAATTCAACTTGACCAACACTGATGGTCACTTCTATGTGCAGACACTCAGCTGGGCATGCAGAGGTGATCAATAATAGGCCCTGGCTCTTGAAGACTTACAGTCCAGAGGGAAACATACCTATCAGGCAGTCTCACTAAAGGACATATAATCACAATCCTAGAAAAGTGTTCTGAAGGAAAGGAGTAGGGTTCTCGGGGGGCTTAGGGCCAGCCTTCCCAAAAAGCAAAGATGAAGGATAAGCACGTACGCCCATGTGCCACGGAGGTACCTTTGAAGGGAGAGAGCTCCAGGGGTGCCCGGACAGCTCATGGGTTAAGCGGCTAACCCTTAATTCTGACTCAGGTCATAATCTCACAGTCATGAGATCAATCCCCATGTCGGGCTCTGCACTGAGCGCAGAGCCTGCTAAGGGTTCCCTCTCCCTCTGCCTCTGCCTCCGTCTCTCTCTCAAAATAAATAAACATTTTAAAAAAGAGAGAGAGAGAGAGAGAGAGCTCCAGAGAGTAAGCATGACATGTACAAAGGCACTGTGGCTGGAGGAAGCCCCAACATATTCTAGAAGCAAGGTTGGTACAGCAGGGGCAGGCACAGAAGGAGGAGCCGGGGGAAACTTTCCGGTGGCAAAGCCAAGGTGGTCAAAGGACACACTAGAGGGCCTTGAAAAGCAAGGTGAGGAATCTGGCCTTTCCTCTGAGAGCAGCAGGGAACCCCTGAGAGGATTCAGCAGAGAGGCAACAAGACCAGACCCACATTTCTAAAAGGTCATTCAGCCATCTGGCGTGGAGGATGCCCGGAGGAAGAAAAGGTGCAGGAGGGGTGTGGGAGGGGTGGGGGGGACCAGGAGTGTGAGCATGGTTGGGCCTGGACCCGACTTGCCCTCACTCCACTCCAGCCTAGCAATGTGCCTGCACAGAGCAAGTGCTCGGGAAAGATCTCAGGAATGGAAGGGAATTCGTGTCATTTTCCAGAGGCAGGACAGGGGGTCAGTAACCAAGCAGGAATGGGGACAGAGTGAAAGCGCGGCAAACCAGAAGTCCTTCAGGTGGGCGGCGGCTCTCGCTGTGGCCACTGCAGAATGGACTGAGGGGTGCTTGGGTGGCCCCTGGGCCTTCATACCACCACTGTCTAAGGGATTTCTCAGCAGGCCTGGGCCCTGTTTCCTACAGTCCACTTCCCCAATTTAAATAGGAAGTGGCAACATCCTGTGTCTGAGGGGCCCCCCTACCACCTCCCGAGAGCAGTGTCCAGGCCTCCACAGACAAAGCAGCAGCCAGTACTGCACCCCCTCTCTGTTTCATTCACTGGGGCATCACATAAAATTTCATTCAGCCAAAGGATTCTGTTTCTACATGGGGTGAGAGAACCACTGACCTACATCACTCATTCACTCATCAAGCATCCATAGAATATCAACTATGAACCCAGTGGTGAGCAAGGCCCAACTGCTTCCCTTCAGAAGCCAAGCAGAAGCCATGCTGGGATCAAGGAATGGAGTTCCTTTGGCTCTGGCTGAATTATTTCAGCATTCTGGTCTCTAGAAAGGATGTGAAACAGGACGTGAAGGCATGGAAAGGATGTGAAACAAGACGTGAAGGCATGGAAAGGATGTGAACAGGAACGGAGAATCTCTAAGCCAATCTACAGGAGAGGCTATAAAAGAGGCTACCATTTATTGAGCACTTACTGTGTGCCAGGCATGGTGGTAAGTATTTCACATACATAATCCCACCGAATCCCCACAACATCCCTGTAGGAGTAGAGTCCTACCCATCTTGCAGGCAATTAAACTGAGGTTCAGAGAGGCTACACTGCAGGCAAGACAAGCTGGGGCTCAAACCAAGATCTGCCTGCATCAAAACTCATGCTCTATACAGAAAAGGCCAAAGGGCAGGGGCTCTTCTTACTTGGGCAAGAGCAGACAAGGGAACGGTGCACCTTCTCCTTAAGGAATCAAAAGGATTCTATTTGGAGGCAGAGCCTAGAAGTTTTCCCATGGACAGAGGGGGATATCCCAGGATGGAGCTTAAATGAAGGTGGGGAGACTGTGGACTAGAGGACAACTGGACTTCTGATCTGTTAGCAAGAGAGCTTTTCCTGGAAATCCGGCAGAAAGTAGACCTGGCTACGACCTGCATGGGGGCTGCAATGCCTCAGAGCCCAGAGGCAGAAGGCAAGGCTGGATGTGCCCTGGGGGAGCAATTTGGTCCAGCAGAAACCCTGCCAGTCTTCAGAAAGAACCCCCTCTCTTTCTGGCTAGCCCCCTGCTGTATCTGCTCTCTGGCTGCAGGGAACCTTCACCCCTTTGGCTCTCTGAACCTACCCAGCTAGGGAGAGCCCCTCGCCCTGCCTCCTGATTCCTTTCTGCCTGCTCCTCTTCCGCCTTCAATGCCATCTTCATCTCCATGCTGGGATACTCAGCCCACCTCCCTCCCCACCAAGTCCTTCCCAATCCATGTCCCCCGAGGCCTAGCACCCACATCCCCAACTAAACCTGCCCTATCAGAACTTAAAGTCTAGGGCAGACCTAGCAAATGAAGAACAAAACATGGACAAGTTCAAACAGAAACCATCAGAATCACACATTCTAAGATCCCTGAAGGGGGAAATACAANAAAAAAAAAAAAAAAAAAAAAAAGATCCCTGAAGGGAAGGAGCCTCAAGAAAGCTCTGGGTCCCGTGTCACTGCCTTCAAGAAGGCCAATGAAGTAACATGCTCATTTTACAGGTGTAGCAAATGAGGCCTAGTAAGTTGCGGACTTCCCAGGTCACAGAATGGATAGAGTATAAGGAGGACTTAAACTGAGGTGTAATGTCTTCTGGTGCTTAACACGACATTGACATTCGGGTCAGGGCATCCAAAGGCATGGAAGATAAAACCGAACCAGGAGAGGGAGTAACTTCTCTTTAAGAGGTGGGGGCAGACTGGACTCCAGTCTGCAGAGATCCATAGAGGTCAGAAAGGGGAGGTGGCCCTGCAGGGGAGGAGCTGCAAAGTAGTTCCTGGTTGCCATAGTATCTTTTTCGTCAAGAACAAGGGATAATTCGATTGAGCTGATGACTCACCTGGCATTTGAGGCTTAAGGCCAACCTTCCAGGGCCATCCTTCCCTACCCTATTAGACTGGGCCTGGCACTGGAGAATGGGGAGCAGGGAACCCCAGCCTAAAGCTTCCTCCTATGCCCAGACCCAGGACAAGAGTGCAAGAGAGAGCAATCTGCATGGAGATGAGGAGAAAGACACACAGGGACACAGAGATCATGAGCTGTGTGCTGCAGAGAAACAAGAGCCAGGGAATCTATAGGACGTCCTCTGGGGCTGGGACAGGTGCCCCAGCAGTGACAGCTGCCAGCCGCCCAGGATGATGGGAACACAACAGGTGCAGAGGCGGGGGCGGAAACCGAAAGAGAATCTGAGAAAACAGCCTGGAGTTGGCTGCCCCTCCCAGACCCTGGGCCCAATGCCAAGCAGCCCTTTCTCAGACCCTCCAAGATACAAACACACCTACGCCTGCTTCCCAGGGCCAGCCTGGACCAGACAGAGGGTTCACCGTCCATGCCAGGCAGAAAGGACACAACAAGGAAGAAACCAGGTTTCAAATCCCAGGACAGAGTGTGCCAGATGGAGCCCACACCCACAGAGCCCCTACCGGGAAGCAAACATTTGCCTGTGATAAGATTTATGTCATTGGCCAGAGAGAGTGGATGGATGTGTCCACCCCGCCCTTGCGGACGTTGAGAGCTCCGATATTGTGGTCAGATAGGCAAGCTCTACCACCGTGTGAATGAGCAAGCTCTCCAGCTTCTCTGAGGCCCTGTGCTTGGTTCAACAAGTAATAGTAACTATTGCTGTCAATGATGTTGTTCAGAGACCCAGAGAGCTCAGGAATCCAGGTAGTACACAGAGGCACTATGGTTGCTGTCCTGGCCTCAGAAAGGAGAGAGGTAGGATGCAGGATATGAATACAGCACAGCAAGTATGTTACACCAAGGAAAAGAAAGGGAGGAGTGCCTTCATACACAATGACCATCTACACCATCATGTGAGCACCATTTACTCAGCACCGCTCTCCGCGCACCACTCGTTGGTGCTTTACGTGTGTTACTGCATGCGTGTCTGAAATGCAAATGCCATTTCAGAGTGCTGAGTAACAGTAGGCCCTTCTAAGAAAGCAGATTAAACATCGTCCCTTATCACCTGGTGAGTGCTCTGTTTCTGTTCAAGGGTAGAACGAATTTTAAACCTGAAGCCAGTCCTTACCCCAGTGATCAATCACAAGTGATCAATTACCAGGGCCTGAATTCATAAGGTGCTCCCTAAATTCTAACCTTGCAGACAATGAAACATCTACGGAGGAGGTGAGGCGGAGAGATGAGGCCCAAGGTGACGCAGGAGACAGGACACATGTGCTGGAGTAAGACATGAGCTTCATCCATCCGAGATGCGTAAACATACCCGACTGATCCCGCCGGGCCTGTCCGGATTAGGAGAAAAGCTGGCAGCTGATAGCAGGAGGTTAAATCCTTCCTCTGCAGGCAGAGACCACCCTCCCCCACCCCACCCTCACACACACACACACACACACACACACATACACACACACACACACACACACCCCACCCCCAGCCCGGTGAAACCATCCCGAGGCTGGGAGGGCCCGCTGGGCCTCCTTCAGCCCATCCTCCTGCCTCTGAGGAGTCTGCTCTCAAGCTCTCTCCTGCTTCCTGCCCCTCCCAGGCTCAGCTTACTGAGGAAGTGCAGAGCCCAGGACCAGCTGGCTCAGCCCCCGCCTCTTCTCCTGTGCCCTGGCCCTGGCCCCTGCTGGGGCCACCCACTCCAACAGTCAGACGCTGGGCATTAGCGGGGATGGGAATGTGATGGTGCAGGACCCCCAGAGGCCAAGCCCTGCTGGCAGGGCCACGGGCAGCCAGATCCCAATGGTCTGACAACATGAAATGCTACTCACTGCCACCATTTAAGAGTGTGTGTCTACACTAGGTGGCTTCACAGATGGTGGTTAAGAGCAGGTTCTGGGGCACCTGGAGGCTCAGTCAGTTAAGCAGCCAACACTTGATTTTAGCTCAGGTCGTGATCTCATAATCGTGAGATCGATCCCAAGTCAGGCTCTACAGCTGAGCATTGAGCCTGCTTGGGATTCTGTCTCTCCCTCTGTCTGCCTCTCGCTAGATCACTCTCTGAATGGATGGATGGATGGATGGATGGATGGATGGATGGATGGATGGATGCATGGATGCATGGGTGGGTGAATACACAAACATTTAAATAAACACTTTTAGGGGCATCTGGCTGGCTCAGTCAGTGAAGAGTCTAGCTCTTGATTTCCGCTCAGGTCATGATCTTGCAGTTCATAAGATTGAGCCCCATGGGCTCTGGACTGGTAACATGGAGCCTGCTTGGGATTCCCTCTCTCACTCTCTCTCTGCCTCTCCCTCACTCTCTCTAAATAAAGTTCAATAAATAAATAAACATTTAAATTTTTTTTCTTAAAAAGTGCAGGCTCTAGAGTCAGACAGCCTGGGTTCAAATTCCAGTTCTAACACCTACTCTTCTGAAAAGGGAGTTGATAATAATGCCTGCCTCATGGGGCTACAGGGGGAGTGGGCGGGAGGATGAGCTCACACGTGTAGTGTGCTCAGAACAGTGTGGGAGGCAGAACTCACCTGACAGAGGAGAAACTGGGGCACAGAATGTGGAAACGGCAGAGCTGACGTTTGCCCTCGGGTCAGCTGGCCTCCAGGGCCCGCACTCGTAAGCACTGCACAGTGTACCTCTGGGGAAGGCTGGGCAGTGGGTACTGGCCAAGCAAACGATAATGGATACGGCCCTGGTGAGGACTGGGCTCGTGACCAAACAGGACCTGGGCCACATCAGGGTACAGCGGGGAGGCCAGGGTCTGGGAAGCCATTCAGCAGAGCGGAGAAGCTAGGCTGAGTCTCCGAAGCTGTCCGAGGGTGGGTGGGGCCCAAGGCCTCAGAATCCCAGCCCAGGAGAGAGGCCTCCGCCAGACAAGCTTTACCAGCTGCCCCGGGGCCTCACCCCTCAGAGCTCCTCACTCCCACCAGGACTAGCTGCCTTGCCCCGCCCACCATGATCTCTGACCTGGCCCCCCTCAAGAACCCGCACCCCTTTATCAGGGGTCCCACTGCCTCTTCCTCCTACAAAAATTAGGAAGGAATTAAGACAAACAAGTACTCAAATCAATTAAGAAAATTACATCTGCTGCCAGCATCTTGAAACACCTGCTGTGGGCCTGCAGGAGGAAACGGCAGCCCTGGAACGCAGCACCCTCATTGGGGAAATGGAAGCTCAGACAGGTTAGCTGCTAGATCCATCATGCAGCTACTGTGCAGCAAGGTAGGGATTTGCATGCCCATCCACCAGACACCGGCGTCCGGGCGCTGGCCTCTCTGCCATGTGGCCTCTTGGAATAATGACCCAGCTCATAAAAGTTACAAAACACTTTCTCCAAAATCTTACTGGATTTGCAAAAGTGTTTGGTACCACAGGGCAGAGGCTCATCCCTTTTTAACAGATGAGAAAAACAGACTCAAGGAGATGGAAATGAATTGCCAAAGCCAGAAAGCACCAGAGCCACCCAGAAGCCAGATCTCCGACTCAGGAGTCCAGGCGCCAGGACTTGGCCTACCACGCAGTGCCGCCAGGAGAGAAGCCCCCTTCGATTAAACAAACACGGCATCAGTCAGAGGGTATCAGGGTGGGTGCAGGCACAAATGTAAGTATCACTCATCCCAATGTTAGCCACCTCTGGACGGTGTTCCCACAGTCATTGCCCTGCCTTGTGTGGGTCCCTGTTGTACATCTAAGCACCCAACAACAGACCTCACCCCCACCAGGGTCTGGGCCCACTCCGATATGGGGGGATCGGAGGGGGCTCTGAGTTCTGGGAGCCAGAGCTTTATACCATACACATGTCCAAGGGAAAGTGCAGATTAATGCAAGAAGGCATCAGGTCCCTCAGGCCTTGAGACACAAATGCTCTGAAAAGAAAAAGGGAATGGCAGGTGCTTTTCAGAAGGAGGGGGCCTCAGCCTGGATCTGAAATGGGAGTTTCTGTTCTCACGGAGCAAACGTGAGTGAAAAAACCTGAGGTCCATCCAGCCACTGACCTAAGCCAGCTCTGTGCCCACTGCCCAGGGCTGTGGCACAGCAGACACTGGCCATGCCAGCTGCAGAGTAGAGGGCAGCACCCCAGGCACTCAAGGACCTGCGAGTGTTGAAGTCGGGAGAGGTAGAGGCCTTTCACTTCCACTGAGCCTATGCAGGAATTCTATTGCCTGCCAGTGCATCTGCAGCCTGAAGCCCAGACTGAGGCCCTGACCCCAACCTGACAGCCTCACATCACATCAGCGAGACGCCCCACAAACAGGGGCTCTTAGTCCCGAAAGGCCTGGGGGCCATGACAATGTGGCTGGCTCAGTGCTGGCAGCCCTTCCCTCTGGAGCCATAGCTCAGGTGTGGCTGGACCTAAGGCAGCTGTGGGGACTGTGGTCTTCCTGCCTAAAGAACAGCCCAAGAAGGGCAGAAATGACCGCAGGGTGAAGGCAGTGACAGGAAACGCATTTTCCTCCCTGCAGCTGCCCCCTCTCCCAATCTGCACATTTGTCCTTTGCTCCACCTTCCTTTCCTCTCTCTCCAGTATCTCAGCCTCCTCCCTCAAGGTGCCATACCCTTTGTGGCTGCTTCCTCCCTCCCTCCCTCCAGCTACTGGAGCCGAGTGGCAGGCAGGCCACCAGAGACCCCAGCAATGCACAAGGTGACCTCTCCAGCACCATACTTTAGAGGAAAGAGCCTTCCCTGGGAGTCAGGTAAAACTTCCCAAGGCTCAGGATGGTCTGCAGAGGCCTGCTTGGGTCTGGGGAGACTCAGGGAGGGTGGCCCCTTTTAATGCCTACAGAGGGTCCTCCTTCCTGGCAGGGGTAAGGGCTCCAGAGGTGGGTTAATACAGCTCCTGTGTGGGGCCCCACTGCTGGGCAAATGGGAACAGGGATTTCTGGCCCAGAGCGCCTCTCCCTTCTCTAAAACAATGTCCCCGCCCTCACACCTTCTACTCTGCTTAGCCAAACCCACTGTTCTGCCCAGAGGGGAGCTCCTTGTTCTCAGGGCCAAAGAAGGGAGGTTACAAACACTTTACATTAGCCTTTGTTGGGGGGTCTATTTGTACTAGTCATGATGCCACCTCCACAATTTGCTCTATGACCTTGGGCAAGTCAATCTCCATTCTGGGCCACAGCTCTCACATCTGTGAAATGGAGGCACTGGACACATGCATCTTTAGCTCCGAACTAGGATTTCCCCGAATCAGAGCTATGGGAGGGAATCATTTGGAGGGAAGGCAATTAAGAATTCCTGCACTGTCTGCAGTAGCCCGTCCCTCTCCGCCACTTTCCACCAAGGTCTGGTGGAGAGCCAAGGATGGGCCAGGATGCACTCAGCTGGGTACTCCGCTGCTCACCGCTTCTCAGTCCTCTTCCTGACCCCTCCAGACATGGGTACATCTCCAAGGTTCTGTGGCCTGGTTTACCCCTCAGAGTCCTACTAGCCAGGCCAGAAGTCTGGTATCATCCTGGATTCCTCCATCTGAACAGTCACTGTGTCCTTCTATAATGCATCCTCTGGCTACTTTTAAGCCACCAGCATCATCCTGATCTGGACAATCCTTCCTACAGCCTTTGACCTCCCATCCCTCTTCCTCAGGGCTGCCAGGCTGACCTTTCTGCCTGACTAATCCAACCGGGTCACTGCCCAGCTAAGAGCCCACAGTAGATAAACTTGACTCACCTTCAAGGTCCTCTGGGAACTGGCCCCAGCCCACGTGTCTGGCCTTTTGTCCTGTGATGTCCCCCCAGACCAAGTAGCTATACTCCATGCACAAGAAGCACATATATACTAGGACACGGCTGCACCTCACATGCCCATGGCTCTTTGAACACTGCTGCCCTACCTGGAAAGCCTCTTCTCGCACTAGGCACTCAGAAACTCCTATCTCACCTTCATCTCTTAGCTCAGAGGGCCCTTTCCCCTGACATCATCCCAATGCCCCAGGGCAGATGGGACCTTCCTTCTCTAAGGCTTGTCCAGCCCTTTGTGCAGCCCCAGCCCTGCAGTAATGGGAAGGATCCTCTTCTCATACTTGGCGCAACCCAACGGCAGAGCTTCCCACTCTAGATCCCCGCCACCTCACATGGTGGGCACTGGGTAGCACTCAAAGTATTTTATGAAGGAAGAAAGAAGAGGAGAGAAAGAGGAGGAGGAAGGGAGGCCAGGGCTGCTGTGGGTGGCCTTTACTTCACCCCATCTGTCCCTTATCCAAGCTCCAGAGAGCAGCTATAAGAACACCCTCCCAGCCGTGATGCCCCAGGGTCCTGGGAACACAGTGGGACCTGCGACTAAGAGGCTGCCTGGCTTAAGACCTGCCAGCCCCAGGGGTGGCCCTCCCTGCTCGCTCTTTGTAATAGTGGCAGCACCAAGCAGTGCTCACTCAGACAGAAAGAGCCAAGAAGCCAAGCAGCCGGGTGTGTCCTGGAACACTGAGGAACCGGAGCCTTATCTGGCCATCTTTGCTGAAGGCAGCCTCGGAGGACCCCCCAGCCCCCAGCCGCCCACTGCAGGTCTGTGAGGAGGAGACTGCAAGGAGGAGATGCTGGGAGCCATGTGCCTGGCTGTCTCCCAGCCAGTCCCGGATTCAGGCAGCAGGGGGATGAGCCCCTCCAACTCGTTTGCATAAACCATTTATAGCAGCACATTCAAACCCACGCCTTCCAAGAAGAAAAAAGCCCACTGCATTTGCCTCTGGCTTCCTGGTCTGTCGTTTTTTCCTTCTCTTTCGTTTTTTATTTCAATGGCAGGAAGTTGTGTTGGGGGGAAATCGCTACCCTGCTCCCGGCAGCACAGAAGTGAAATCTTCCCTCCAAACTGAAGGAGGATGATGAGCAACCATCCTTCAGGTGTCAGTGACTTAGAGTTGGCAAAGTCTATGAGCATTCATGAGCTCATCCATTCTTCCCAGTAGCGGCAGGAGGTGGCTATGGCCAGCCCCCACTCTACAAATGAGGAAACAGGCTCAAAGACGTTGTCACTTGTGCAAGCCACACAAAACTAGTAAGTGACTATAAGGAACATTGTGGCTGTCTCCCCAGCATCCGTTCTACTCCAGATTGACAGTTCCCCATCCTGGCTGCACATTAGCGTCACGTAAGGAAGTTACCCAAATACTGATGCTCAGCTCCCACTCCAGACCAATTAATACAGAAACTCTTGAAGACACGGCCCAGGCATGGATGTGTCTAAAAGCTCTCCAGGTGGTTTCTAATGGCAGTCAGGGTTGCAATTCTCTGGTATAAACTGATCACAATGTTTCCATTCCCTCTGCCAGTGATGGGGTCAAGAACAGCCAGGTGGCCCACTTTTGGCCAATGAAGCTTAGTGGAAAATCTGCCAAACTCCCTTGAGAACTAGAAGCACAAGAAAGTGTTCTTCTTCCTCTAGATACTGTGGTGGCTGGTTGTGATTCCTGGGGCTGCCATGGCCATGTCACTACCAGTCCAGAAGGAAGCCAACCCATGGGTAGCAGAGCACAGAGATAGCAAGTACCTCATCCTTGCTTACATCCTTGCCCACCAATCCTGAAATCCACCCACCCCTGGACCTCCTGTGATCTGGGATAATATGGCTCCTCATTGTTTAAGCCAACCCAGGTCAGCACTGTTTACTTGCAACAACAGCCCAAAGAGAGAGCACTAGCCTTCCTCATCCTCCACCCCAGTCAACCCCCTTAGATCTTCCAGCACAGGAAGCACACTTGACCGAGGGTCCCAGCTCTGGAACTCCGAAATCCATCACACTGTTTGCTCCAAGGCCAGGCTTCCCACTGCTGCTCCCAGCCAATGACTGAGTGGGGCAGGGATAGAAATCCTCTGACCAGCAACTATGACTTGGGCTTGAGGACTCCCCAAGGGTCTTACAGAACTTTCCTTAGAAATGCACTGCAGTCTAAAATATTTCCACCAAGCTTTCTTCCTTATCTTTCTTTTTACTCAGGGATACACTTGCATTGAGGTCTGATGACTCACCCAGATTCTCCCCACTTCTTCCCTATTTTTCTTCACAGGTATTTCCTCAGATAATTTTTTTTTTAATATTTTTATTTATTTCTAGGAGAGAGAGAGAGACAGCGTGAGCAGGGGAAGGTCAGAGAGAGAGGGAGTCACAGACGGAAACAGGCTCCAGGCTCTGAGCTGGCAGTCAGCACAGAGCCCGACGCGGGGCCCGAACCCACGAACCACGAGATCATGACCTAAGCGAAAGTCGGACGCTTAACCGACTAAGCCACCCAGGCGCCCCTTCCTCAGATAATTTTTAAAATAACTTTTGCACGTTTAATCCTCTCCTGATGTCTGCTGAACTGTTTAATACATGACCTGCCTAAAACTTGACCTTCACCACTCCATGCCTGGATCACCATGAAAGCTTCCAAAATGGCCTACCCACCTTCGACTCCCTTCCACCCTATCCCCAACCCTTCCTACACAAACTATGCTACTCCCCTACTCAAGAACTTTCACTTAGTTCTTTCACCATCAAGTTTAATTTCCCCAGCCTTTCTTTACAGGCACTGCTGACTTTGACCTGCCCAAGCCAACCCTGGCTTAAGACTGAAATGCATCGCTGTCACTTCATTTACACCCCTGGAGAGCTTCCCAATAAGGGACAATGCTGGCTATCTGCTGGGCAGAAATGACTGGTATGGCCCATGCCCAATGAACCCTGAAATTACCCTAAATCTGATCACTAACTCCATCCATTTCCACAGATGCTCCCCAGTGACAAAGCTTCCTTCAATAGAATATTTACCAAGAGAAATACATTTTACATACAAACAATCCTCCATCAGCAAAAAGATTCTCAAAGACTATTATAATGAAAATTATTCACACAACAATATGAAAAGGAGGGTAATAAAGGTAAAGATGGATGTAGTGGTGGAGGAAACAGTAGTAGTGAGAAAGCTAAGCATGAAAACCAGAAAAGCATGAACAAAAAATATTCTAACAGTATGATCTCAATGACATAAATATATATGCGGTAGAACTAACGTCTCCCTGACCCGCTGCCTTATTAACCAAATTCCTTTCAGAATTGCATTTGGTTGCTAGTTACAAAAACCAGAAATGACATGTATTTTTTAAACATTTAAGGTGTTTTCTCTCACACAGAAAAAGCCTGTAAGTAGGCAGTCTAAGCCCAGTGTGTCAGTTCTATAGTCATCTGGACCTAGGCTTCTTTTATCTTTCTACCTCCCATTCCAAATGGCACTTCAAGGTTGCTTCATTATTCAGGATAGCTGTTGAGGCTCCAACCACCTTGTCCACATTTCAAGCAGGAAGGAGGAGGTTCGTAGAAAGCCAAAATCAAAGAACCTACACCAGCCATCTGCCCCTCATTAAAGGAGCTTTATTCAAAGTCCACCCAACAATTCAAATTTATACTCACTGACCAAAATGTAGTCACATGGCTACCCATGCTGCAAGGGAAGCTGCTACCCAGCTGCACTGTATGCTCAATAAAAGAAGCTGTGCTGTCCCTGACTTTGTTTATGACAGGTCGGTATGCCAGGAAACTATATAATTCATTTAAATATTACATAAAAAGTATCAAAAGTCTCTTTTAAGAGAATGAAAAAACAAGTCTCAGACCAAGGAAAAAGGACTGCAAAGTACATACCTAACAGAGAACCCAAAATACATAAAGAAGTCTCAAAACACTAAAATAAGAAAACAAACAACCCAATAAGAAATAATGAGCCAATGAGAAAGAAGGAAACCCTGCCGTGTTTATGCTAAGTTGGATGAACCTTGAGAGCATTACGCTAAGTGAAATAAGACACAAAAAATACAGTACTGTATACTACTTATATGTGGATTCTAAAATAGTTAACTCAAAGAAACACAGAGTGGTGATTATCAGGGAGTGGAGGGACTGGGGAGATATTGGTCAAAGAGTACAAACTTCCATTTAGAAGTTTAACAAGTTTGGGGATCTAATGTATAGCATGGTGCTAATAATACTGTATTATATACCTGAATGTTGCTAAGAGAATAAATCTTAAATGTTCTCACCACAAAAATAGAAATGGTAACTATGTGATGGGGTAGAGGTGCCAGCTAAAGCTAGAATGGTGATCAGTTTACAATATATAAATGTATCAGATCAACACACTGTACACCTTAAACTTACACAATGTTACATGTCAATTATATTTCAATAAAGCTGGGAAAAAATTTCAGCAGGCACTTCACCAAAGTAGATATACAGGGAGCAAATAAGCACATGAAAAAAGAAGTGTTTAAAATCATTCATCATTAGAGACATGCTAATTAAAACCCTGATGAGATACCACTAGACACCTATTAGAATGGCCAAAATTAAAATGAATGACCATATCAAGTGCTGGTGAGAATGTGGAGAAATGGGAACCTTCTGGTGGTGAAAATATAAATGGTACAACTATTTTTTTTGTCAGTTGCTTTTATGTTAAAAACACACCTACCTTGTGATCCAGCCATTCCACTTCTAGATATTTAGAGAGGAGGAAATGCATGTTCATACATAGACTTATATACAAATGTTCTTAACAACTTCATTTGTAATAATATAAAATTGAAGACAACCCAAATGTCCATCAACAGGTGAGTAAAGAAATTGTACATCCATACCATAGAATACCACTGAGAAAAAGAAAAAAAAGAATTGTTAATACATACCACAATATGAATGAATCTCAAAATAAGTGAAAATGAGTAGAAGAAGCCAGAGGACAAGAGTGTAGGCATTGTATGATTCCATCTATACAGAACTCTTTAAAAAGGTAAACTAAGCTACAGTGACAGATCACTGGTTACTTCAGTACAGGGAGAAGGCAGGAAGGAGCAGGAGACAGGGGTTACAAAAGACACAAGGGAAGTTTTGAGGGTGGTAGAAGCATTCATTAACAGAATGGTGCTGATCGTTTCGGATATATATGTCAGACAAAAAACATCAAAATTGTATGTTATAAATATGTGCAGTATATTGCATGTCAATTATACTTCAATAAAGCTATTTTTAAAAACCATTAAATATGAGTGTGAGAGGAGGAGATGAAGAAAGAAAATTATAGGTTTTTTGGTAAAAACCAAGTTGAACCAATTCCTCAAAAAATTAAAAACAGAATTACCATAAGATCCAACAATCTCATTTCTGGGTACGTACCCAGAAGAATTGAAAGCAAAGTCTGAAATAGACATCTGTGCTCCTACATTCACAGCTGCACTATTTATAATAGCCGCAAGATAGAAACAATGTTAACTGGCTATCCACAGATGAACGGATAAACAAAATGTGATATACAGATACACACAAAATGGAATATTATTCAGCCTCAAATAAGGAAATTCTGTTTCATGCCACAACATGGATGAACCCTGAGGACATTATGTTAAGTGAAATAAGCCAGTTGTTAAAGGACAAATACTATATGATTCCACTTATATGAGGTACCTAGAGTAGTCACATTCATAGAGACAGGAAACAGAATGATGATGCCAGCGGCTGGAGGCAGGGAGAATGAGGAGGTATTGTTTAATGAGTACAGAGTTTCAGTTTGGGAAAATGAAAAAGTGCTAGAGGTAGACTGTGGTGATGGTTAAAAACTATGTGAATGTACTCAACATCAGTATATTGTACACCTAAAAATGGTTAACAAAACAAAAACAAAGTAAGTTGAATGCTTTGAAAGGGTACATTAAAAGCTAGTCCCCCCAAAAATACTGTCAAATCACATGCAGGCAAGACAACTGCATAATTCTACCCAAAAAAGAAAGTAAGAAAACAATCCCACTTACAATGACATTCAAAGGAACAAAATACTTCAGCATTTAACCAAAGAGGTGAAAGACCAGTACAGTGAAAACTATAAAATGCTGATGAGAGAAACAAAGACACAAATAAATGGAAAGATACCTCATGTTTATGGATTGGAAGAATTAATACTGTTAAGATGTCCATACTACGCAAAGTAATCTATATACAGATCCAGTGCAATCTGTGCTGGGATAAAAACAGACATAGAGACCAATGGAACAGAAGACAGAGCCCACAAATAAATCCAAGCATTTATGGTCAACTGATCTTTGACAAGGGTGCCAAGAACACACAATGGGGAAAGGAGAATCTCTTCAGTTAGTGGTATTGAGAAAACTGAATGTCTATATGCAGAATCAGGAAGTTGGACCACTATATCACACCAGATACAAAAATCTACTCAAAATGGGTTAAAGACTTAAACATAAAACATGAACTGTAAACGTACCGGAAGAAAACACAGAGGAAAAGATTGACATCAGTCTTGACAATGATTTTTTGGCTATGATCCCAAAAGCACAGGCAACAAAAACAAAAATGGACAAGGGGGATTGCATCAAATTAAAAAGCTGCTGCCCAGCCAAGAACCAAATAACAACGTGAAGAGACAACAGAATGGGAGGAAATATGTGCAAAAACTATACATCTGATAAGGGGTTAACATCCAAAATATATAAGAAACTCAAACAACTCAATATCAAAAACAACAACAAATGACTCAGTTTTTAAAAATGAGCAATGGACCTGAATCATCCTTTTTCCAAAGAAGACATCCAAATGACCAAGAATATGAAAAAATGTTGAACATCACTCATCATCAGGGAAATGCAAATCGAAACCAAAATGAGGGATTGCCTCACACCTGTCAGTTGGCTAGTGACAAAAAGACAAGAGATAACAAGTGCTAGCCAGAACGTGGGAAAAAGCAAACTCCTGAACAATGCTGGTGGGAATGTATACCCATTATTTTTTAAAGTTTGGACATTTCTCAAAAAATTAAAAATAGAACCCACTGCGGAGTATATATCCAAGGGAAATAAAATCACTATCTTGAAGAGATATCTGCACTCCCATATTCACTGTAGCACTATTCACAATAGCTAAGATATGGAAACAACCTGAGTGTCCATCTACAGATGAATGGATAAAGAAAATGTGGTATATATCCAAATGAAATATTATTCAGCCTTAAAAAGGAAGGATATCCTGTCATTTGGGACAATGTGGATGACCTTGGAGGACATTATGCTCAGTATAAGAGACCAGACAAAGACAAATTTATATATATACATATATATGAAATCAAATTTATATAAATTTGTCTTTGTGTGTGATACATAATATATCAGTCAAATTCATAAAAGCAGAGAGTAGAATGGTAGTTGCCAGGGGCTGAGGGGTGGGGGAAATGGAGAGATGTTGGTCAAAAGGTATATTACTCATAATAATTTAAGTAATAAACTGGTTTTTTTTATTTCTTTTAATGTTAACTTATTTTTGAGAGCGAGACAGAGAGAGCAGGAGTGGGCGAAGGACAGAGAGAGAGGGAGACACAGAATACGAAGCAAGCTCCAGACTCTGAGCTGTCAGCACAGAGCCTAACACAGGGCTCAAACACAGATGTGAGATCATGACCTGAGCTGAAGTCAGACACTTAACCAGCTGGGCCACCCCAGGCACCCCAGTAACAAGTTGTTTTTAAAGCATCTGTTGCTGGTGGTGGTTGTAGAACTTAAAATGGTTTCAAGGGGTGACCAGCTAGCTTAGTTGGTACAGCATGTGACTCTTAACCTCAGGGCTGTGAGTTTGAGCCCCACGTTAGGTAGAGAAATTACTTAAAAATAAAATCTTTAAAAATAAATGAATGAATGAATGAATGAATGACCAAAATGGTGAGAAGGATGCAGTGTGATGTCTAGACATGAGGTCCAAAACCACACACATGCCAAGGAGGAGTCAAGGTCTCTAGGTGAGGCCCTGTAAAGATGGGGTTCTTTGATCTCGGTGGAGGGGAACCAGACCTACCCAGCCTCCAGAGCCATGAGATTTGGAGCCCTGGCACTGACTCCCAGGCTCCCAGAAAGGGTGGTGCATTCAGGATTTATTTGAATTTCACCCATGGTCATTATGCACTTTTGGACACCTAGCCCTATCCTGGGCACTGAGGGGAAAAATTAAGAGAGGGAAAAGGAATTTAACTTTAAGCACCAGATACAACCACTGGCCATTATATATCAAGTATCTCATTCATTCCTCAATACAGCTTGATAAATCCTCTCTTTTGGGAGGGGGCAGGGATATGAAAGTTCATTTTAAAAACAAGTTTAAAGTATAAAAGCAATACATGCTTATTATTTAAAAATAAACAAAACCATACCAATTAGTATGAGTAAAAATAAAAGCATCCCAGGAGCATGCCTGGCTGGCTCAGTCAGTTAAGCATCTGACTCTTAACCTCAGCTCAGGTCTTGATCAGGGTCGTGAGTTCAAGGCCTGAGTTGGGCTCCACGCTGAGTACGAAGCCTACTTAAGAAAAAAAAAAAAAAAAAAGGCATCCCATTCTCCCACACCACTCTATCTCCAGCCTATTTCCCAGAGGCAGCCACTGGTAACAGCTGGGCGGGCATCCTTTCAATCTTGATCTGAGTTTGTACAAAGTAAATATGGATGAGTGATGAACAGATAGATGCACAGATAGATATCAATATATCAAACTACAGAACAGAGTTTTTACGGCAAACATCTGCTCTGCTCACTCCATCTCCTTCTGGTCATTCTCTCAAATGCCATCAGGCTTTTTCTGGACAATTTATTTTAAAAATATAGACATCCCCACAGCTCTTCCTGCCCATGGGTCCTGTCTCCATGCTTTAATAAAATCACCTTTTTTTGCACCAAAAAAAATGTAGACATCCCCAGACTCCCTACCCGTAATCTCTATCCCTGCCACACCCCATGATTTATTTCTCTCCATAGCACTTATCACCATCTGACATCCCATATGTCATCTTTTTTTTTTTTTTTTGGTCTGTCTCTCTTCATAAGAATGTAACTCCATGAGACAGCAAATTTGCTCACTGCTTTTATCCTATATGCCTACAACATGCTTAGCACATAGTAGGCAGTCAATAAATATTAATTGGAAGGAAGGAAGGAAAGGATGCAAGGAAGGGAAGAGAAAGGAAAAATCTAATGCTCTAAACACAAATAGAATCATACTTGCACATGAGGCATACCATGTAATTTGCTTTTTTCTCTAACAATGCAGTGAACATTTTTAGTAACAGCACATCATAACATTAAAAGTTGTGAAGTCATCCTGTGTATAGAGGTGCCATCATGGACTTAACCCACTCCCTCCTTGAAAGTCTGCATTGACAGTAAGTGGGGAGAGGGCCACAGTGAGGCGCCTCCTCAATACACTTGGCAATAAGCTTTCCCTGTCTGTCAGTCTATACAATCAACTGGTCATGAAGCAGAGCATGCAAAGTTACCTTCAAGAGGCAAAACAGCCGCAGTAAGAGAGGCCTGACTGGAGGTATTAACAAACCTAAAAAAACATGTGTTCATTGGATGCCAAGGAATCATGGAAAAGGGGATGTTCTGAAGCAAACTGCTGTGGGTCCCCTAGGGAGATGATGCCCTAGGCTGGCCCAAGTGTTGGGTCCACCCGGCAGGCATTTCCCTGTTGGTGAAGTGATCTGGGAAGAGCTCAGAAGAGTTCAGAGCCCAAGGAGATTAAGTCCTCAGACTGTGGCCTCAACACTCCCCCCTTCTATCCTCCCCCAACCCCCAGCCAGATGCCAGGTTCACCAAGCACACAAGTAGTTTCCTGCAGGGGGAGAAAATGGCAAGCAGATGATACTCTGTCCAGTCCATCTGACAGTAAATTTCTCACTGAGAAGTAGTAAATTGACTTCTGATTTGATTCATGAGTTTTTGTGGACTTGATTAGATGAGCCAGTAGCTCCTGGTCCTATCAACTCAGACAAATCACCTTGGAGATGGAATTTGGGGCCACCTCAGCCCAGGGCCAGACGCGGGGCAGGGGAGGGCTCCTACATGAGCAGCAGCCTGCTCTGTCCCATTGCTCACGATCTTCAAACTTCTGGTTATGAACAAGAAGTGCCTACTATTTACTGACATTTTACTGGACCAGGTCCTGAGCCACCCAAATTAATCCACACAATGATCCTGTGAAGTGGGAACTAGTATGCCTGCTTACCAATAAGAAACCAAGGTTTGGAAGATCAAGGGGTTTGCCTGAGATCAAGACCCAAGGGCCAAGATCTGAGCCCAGATCTGACTGACTCTCAGGGAAGTGTTTCACAATGGGTGCTCCACAGATCCCTCATATCAGTATCAGCTGAGCTTCTTGTTTAAAAAAGCAGATCCCAGGCTGACTGAGCCAGATTATCCAGAGGTGGGCCCCAGGAACCAATCTACAGGGAATCCACGGGGTCATTAAGGTCTGAGAACCTCTTTGCAATGTCATATCGTGACCTCTAAACTCTACTCCCATGACCTCCATCAGCTTCTTCAGCCCACTGCCTTTTCCTGGTTCTCCCTTACTCCTCATCCAACTCCTTCACAGTTTTGTTCTGTCCACCCTGGGATCCTTCATCACCTTCAAGGTTTAAGTGGCACCCATTGCTGACAACAGGTTGCAGCCATGACCTCCCCCCTGCACTTTGAGTTCACACATGGAGCTGCTGACCCACAAGTCTCCCAGAGAATGCCTCAGCACTCCTCTGGCATCCCAAAACTCAACCAAGCAGCTTCCCCGCCCCTCCTCCAAACCTCTCTCCTGCCTGGGGTCCTAATGGACTCACCATCCTCCCAGCCACCTGGAAACCCAGACTCCATCTTGGATTCTTCCTTCTCCCTTAGCATCCCCACCATTTGTTTATTAGGGTCTCCAAGCACATCTGCTAAATGTCTGTCAAAATGTGTCCCTTCCTCTCCTTCACCAAACCTACAGTTCAGGCCTAGGCATCCTTCCCCCAGACAGCTACACTCCTTTCATAACTAGTCTCCCTGCTTCCACCTTGTCCCTCTTAAATCCACCCGTCTCCCTGCTTCCACCTTGTCCCTCTTAAATCCACCCTTCACAGGGCAGCTAGACTGATCTACCCACAAAGTGCACCTAAAACCTTCAGTGGCTCCCACTGCCCAGCGATTCACAGGCCCATGGGGACATTGTTCCTTACACCATCTCCATTCACTTTAATGCTGAATGTAATGTTTTGCTAGTGTGTGGCTTGCTCTTGGCAATGAGATGATCTTTTGTGAAAAAGAGTGCCTTACCGCCTAGACGCGGACATTCACTGTACCTTTGTAAACAGCCTTGGATGCTAGTACTAGCATTTGTGCTAAAAAAGCAGTGAATGGAAAGGTCATAGTAAACAACGCAGCATCTCCTGCTCTGATTTCTCCAGCACCCGGGCCTTCTAGTTTGCAGTGCTCAGGCCTGTGCTTTCTAACATCTTTCTTTCCTTTTTCAGTCCCAGGAATTCCTACACTGGTCAGTTACAGCTTCCTACGTCCCAGCTGTGTGATCTTTGTGAAAAGAATAAGTGAATAAATGAGCAGCTCTTTTTAAAGGATGTTAAATGGGGAACTCCCTCTAGACAGAACATCTAAACACGCACTTGCTGTTTTTCCAGTAGGGGCCTGGGATAGAGCGAAGAAAGCAGAGCCACGGGGAACCCCAAGGCAGGTCTCCATAAGCTGTGCAGCTCCAACTCAGCAGCTACCACGCTTGCCTGCTTCCTGCCCCACTACCCACTCTATTTACCGGGCACTCGGGGATAGACATTTGGGATATATGAGGAGTTCCTCTCATCCTTGCAAAGACCCTCACTACTGCCTGTAGAGCCCCAGGTTTTGAAGCCTGTGTCCTTAATTAGCAGCCCAGCTAATAAAGTATCAGAGTCAAGATCAAAATCCAAGGTCTGCCCCTAAAACTCATGCTCTTGCAGAGAACTCATGAAAGGTCCACACCCCTCTTTACAAGGTAGGGAAGCCTGGGATAGAGAGGGGTAATGACCTGCTAGGTGAGCTGGTTCACACAGCCCATCACAGGTAAGAAACACTCCTTGACCTTGGTTCATCCAAGGCATACCCTGGGGCATGCACAAAAAGGGCTGAGCCTCTAGGACAAGGGGGGAAGAACAAGGTCAAAAGAGGTGTCTGAGAGTCACAGCAATAGCAGCAGAGTCAGGACCAGAACCAGTTCTCCTGGACCCTCAGCCACCTCTCCCTTCCCTCGCATCACCCTCTGCCTTTCTTGCCCTCCTTCCTCTCTCATGCCCCACCCCCAGCTCACTGCCCCAGGCCTCTGTGTTTAGCTGCTAAGCCAGAAGCCTTGGAAGATCCCCAGACTGAAAGGCCACTTCCAGCCAGATTCATCAGCACTCCCACCGCCCCCGCAGCCCCACCCGCAGAGCTCCTAGGCCAGAGGCATCCTGGCACAACACAGAGATCTGAGAGCCAGAGCCCTGCCTTCTAGACCTCCATCTGCTCCAATATGCCTTGGGTCTCTGGGCAGATCCCTCTCTGATCCTCAGTTTCTCCCCTGGGAAAAGGAAGTCCTGGACAGCATGATCCCAAGCCCTCTCCATCCCTAAGATATTAGGGGGTGACGGACGTCATAGGGTCAGCCTCTATGTCACAGACACCTTGGTGACCTTTGGAGGGGTCTTGCAGGCCACACCCTGAGGAGGGGGCCCAGCAGGGCTTCCCCGAAGCCCCCACTGCCTCCCAGTGGAAAACAATGAATTTCATTCCAAATAAGGGAACTTACAGCAAAGTCCCTGCCATGGCCCAGTTCTGGCTGGTTTATGTTAGCTGGACAAGACTAAACAGACCTTCACATTTTCAGTATTAAGCACTAAAGATGAAAAAACGACTATTTGGCTCTGGAGCACAGAGCAAGGGAGAGGTCAGTGCTCCTCTGAGGCCCCTCGAGCAGACCTGGGGGGTACTGCTGGACTCAAGGAGGTGAGGGTGTTTGGGAAGGGCCACTGGGGAGGGCGAAAGTTTCAACAGGCAGCAATGTGGGGTGCGGCCTGGGGCCTGCAGGGAGAAGGGGCAAGCAGTGCTTTGTGTCTGCAGAGGTGAGAATATAAAGGGGAACCAGAAAATGACAACATGGAGACAGGGTGAAAGAAAGAAAAACGCAGGAAGGAGGGACAAAGCTAGAAGACCCTAGAAGACTCCTTACCTCAACCAACCTGCCTGCCATGGCCAGGAGGCCGGGAGGGAGGGGAAAGGGGAGAAAAGGGACTCCTCCACTTCCTAGACAATACAGCACCTTGTTCCCAGCTGTTGCACCTGCCCCCCGCAGTGTGGGCACCACAAGCCCAAGATAAGAATTTAATTTACAAAACAGAGAAGCCTGAAGCAGGACTGNGCACCCCCCCCCATACCTGCCCCCCAGCCTGCCCGCAGCACCCCCCCCCATCACGTGGGCCTTCTCCTTTTACAAAGTGGTCAGACAACCCTGAGAGGTAGGCATCAAGGCTCACTGGGGAGTGGCATTACCTGCCCAGGGTCACTTGTCTGTGGATGGCAAAGCTAGGAGCAGCAGCACCCACAGCTGTGACCCCACCTTTAATAAGGGACTCAGGGCCCCCACACCCTCAGGCCACAATGTCATTGGCCAGCTTTGCCTTATTGCCATTCACAGGCAGCTCTGTCTTCTCTATCTGCTCCCTGCCCACCCCCAAGAGAAGGCCCATCTATTATCTATCCAAACTTCCCCACCATTCTTCAAAACAAATCTCTCCTCCTGGGAGCTTTTCCTGACTCCCCTCAGCCTCACTGACCACCCTCCTCTCCTCTGACCTTTCTCGGCCCCTGTGATCAGCACCCAAGTGCTCTAAGAATGGGGGCATGTCTGTCCCCAGAGGCTGGCACAAGGCCTGGCACCTGCAAGGCACCCAGAAAACATCTATGCCACCATGGAATGAATAAATGAACCCACAGCTCCATATTACTCTTACCTTCTCTTGTCTTGGCCCCAGAGCCTCGTATTCCAGAAATGTCATTTCAACAAAGGAAACAAAGTGGGCTGTCACAGCTCTGAGGGCCCGTGAAAGAAGTTTGACTTCCCCAGAATCAGCCCATTCTTGCATTCATTTCAAAATATTTGTTGAGCACCTAGTGTGTATGCCAGGCCCAGTGGTAGCAACAGAATGGTGATCACACCTAGTATGATCAGTGCTTGGAGGGGAGCACAGTGAAAGAAAACATAGAAACCATCTAAGCCAGCTGGGGTGGTCAGGGAAGGCTTCCCAGTGGAAGTGATGTCTAAGCTGGGACCTGAAGATCAAGCCTAATGATGATAACAATAACTAGTTTTTATTATGCATTTATTACTAGTCGAGCATTGTCTCCAATAAGGAATATGGAGAAGTTAAGCCTCTGGCTCCAGGTGGCCCAGGCAGCAAAGACAAAATCTGACCCCAGAGCCTGTTCCTCAACCACAGGGCCTCTACTCTGCCTGCCTTTCCCCCTCCCCCCTCACATCCCAGGTTCCCCCAGATGCCCTTGGGGAAATCTAGAGGCCTGCTGGGCCACAACAGAGTCCAAGGTCTGGACTGGGTTTCCTTTGCCCAGTGGGATCCCCAGGCCTCTCAGCCTCCCACATACCTTGGCCAGGACCAGACAGTGGGGTTGATGCGGGTGGGGAAGGGAGTCCCTGCAGACCTAGACAGAGCACTCCCTACACCCCTGGGACAGGCCTGGTGGCATCTTCTGAGGTGCCATAGGGAAGGGGCTCTGTCCTAAAGGTGAAGTTCTTCCGGAACATTGGAGAAATTTCCCAAGCTGGAAACTCACTGCACAGCCTCACCTTGACAGCATGGCATCACTCACTGCTGTCTCACACTTGGGTAGAACAGAGAAGGACCTCTGAGACAGGAAGGTCCACCTGGAACAGAGGTGTATGGGGGCTAGGAGGCCATATGGCAGGGACCCCTATTCAAGGCCTACAGGCCAGCTCTGTGACCCTGGGCAAGTGGGTACAGGCATCCATGAAGATACCCAGGAAATGTCCATGCAACTGGACCTCAAGCTGCTCCTCCAGGAAATAGGGCCAAAACCACCTGCCTCAGCAATCTCTAGGAGACGTGGAACAAGATCCAGGAGGGAAGACGTAGGAGGGCTTTACGAAGCTGAAAGCCCCAGACAAAGGGAATGGGCTTTTTTCTTCCCAGCAACTTCGCCTGTGTGAGATTGGGAACCACATTGGGGTAATAAGAGAAAGAAACGAGAGAGGGGAGTTAGGGCAGCAGCCCTATATAGAAGCAGATGTTTCTCAGCTGGGCACCAGCCAGGTTGGGGGCCAGAGAAGACAACACTCTCTTTGCAACCCAGCTGCTCCACAGAGAACGAGGGAGCGAGCCAGGCCCCTTCAGATCACGGCTTATGGTATGTCTGTATCTACTGACTGGGCTACGTGAGAACTGGCCCGGTAGGAGGGAAGCTGTTGGCCCAACCCAGCTGAGCTCCCTTCCTCCAGAGCTACACACCAAGCCCCAGGGACCCAGATTTAACATATCCTGCTCAGTGTGTGCTCCTTCTCCCCAGGGGCCCCTCAGCACAAGTTAAGATCCCATTGTCACTAATTGGACCAAGCTGACAGTGCCCAGGGCAGCTTGAGTGCTGTCATCATGGATTTGACTCACCAAGCAATGGCCATCAGTGCTTATGGAGCCCACCATTAGTGTCATTTTGGGAGGATCAAGCAAGCTTGGAAGGTACTTTGTGAGTCAACACCACTGCCTGGCCATGCTTCCAGCGGAGACCTAAAGCTTGCAAGTCATTTATTCTCAGTCTCACATCCAGGCAAGGGCTGGGACCCAGGCCTCCTGACCATCAGTTCATGAGTCTATTGGCCCATTCCTCTGCTGCTGGTCCCAGAAAGTCTTCTCCAGAAGTGAAAGGGAGTTCTAGCTCTTCCCTTCCTCCCAGAGCACAAGACCTCCAGCCTGATAATCAAACCTCAAAGCCCAAGAAAGGAACCTTAACTCAATCATAGAAGATGGAGCACGACAGTGGATTCTGGGCCCCAAGACTCAAAGCTCAACTGCAGGCATGAATCTGGGACCCTGCAGTGAAAACTCTCCTCTGGGAATGGCACTCTCACCCCAGCATGAACATCAGAACCCCACAACAGGCATCTCAATACCAAGCCAGAAGCTTGCCTACAAAAATGGCACCTTCACCCCCAAAATAGAACCTTGTGCTCTAGGAGCTGAAATTGCACTAGACAGTAAACCTCTTCTTTCAGAACAAGCCCTGAATCTTGGGAAACTCTCTTCTCAACAACTGATCCAGACTCTTCTTGTTTTGTTTCTTTAATACACCCTCAACTTGGGGACCAGATGAGGAAACCCCAACTCCCTAAGACAATTTCCTCCATATTTTGCAGTAAAGGAACCAGAGGAATCTCTAGCAACCAGAGCCCCAATTGGCCAGAGGGCTGCACTCTGCTGCAGAAACGTCCATACGAGCAGCATTCAGGCCACTCATAGCCTCACCCCACCACTTCCTCCGTCATCTTGGTTCCGCACCAGCGTCTGGGTGTCTGGCTGACTTCCTCAGCCCCAGAGGATCTGCCAGCCTGCCCCAGGAGATGGAAAAATCCCTCCTACCTCTTAGGCCTGGTGAGGCTCTCTCTGCCCTGAAGAAAGGAGATTTCCTTTCTCATTATTGATTTTCTCTTTCTTCATGATTCAGTCTTGATAGCTTGTATGTTTCTAGGAATTTATCCATTTCTTCTAGGTTATCCAACTTGTTGGCATACTATTGTTCATATTGATCATGCTCTTATGATCCTTTGTATTTCTCTGGTATATATTTGAGTCTTCTTTCTTTTTTTCTTAGTCTAGCTAAAGGTTTGTTTATTTTGTTTATCTTTTAAAAAAAAACCAACTTTTACTTCTCTTGATCTTTTCTATGATCATTCTAGTCTTTATTTCATTTATTTCTACTCTGATCTTTGTTATTTCCTTCCTCCTACTAACTTTGGGTTTAGTTTGTTCTTCTTTTTCTAATTCCTTGAGATATAAAATTAGGCTGTTATTTGATATCTTCTTTTTTCTTACTGTAAGCACTGATCACGATAAACTTCCCTCTTCGAACTGCTTTTGCTGCATCCTATAATTTCGGTATGTTGTATTTCCATTTTTGTTTGTCTCAAGATATTTTTTTTATTCCCTTTAGATTTCTTCTTTGGCCCATTGGTTGTTCAAGACTATGTTGTTCAATCTACACATATTTGTAAACTTTCCAGTTTTCCTCCTGTCATTGGTTTCTAGTTTCATAACATTGTGGTTGGAAAAGATACTTGAGATGATTTAAATCTTCTTCAATATGTTAAGACTTGTTTTGTGGCTAACATACGATCTACCCTGAAGAATGTGGTGTGTGCACTTGAGAAGAATGTGTATTTTGCTGCTGTTTGATGGGATGTTCTATATATGTCTGTTAGGGCCATTTGGTCTAAAGTGTAGTTCAAGTCCAATGGTTCCTTACTGATTTTCTGTATGGATGATCTATTGTTGAAAGGGAGAACTGAAGTCCCCAATTATTAGGGTATTGCTGTCTATTTATCCTTTCAGATCTGTTAATATTTGCTTTATATATTTATGTGTTCTGATGTTAGGTGCATATATATTTATTATAGTTATTTCCTCTTGATGAATCCATTCCTTTATCATTATATAATGACCTTGTCCCTTATTAGTCTTTTTTTTTTTTTAAGTTTATTTCTTTATCTTGAGAGAGAGAGAGACCACAAGTGTGCATATAAGTGGGGGACGGGCAGAAAGAGAAAGGGAGAGAGAGAATCCCAAGCAAGTTCTGTGCTGTCAGCGCAGAACCTGATGTGGAGCTGGATCCCATGAACTGTGAGACCATGACCTGAGCCGAAATCAAGTGTTGGACACTTAACTGACTGAGCCACCCAGGCACCTCTCTTTTTACAATCATTTATTTAAAGTCTGTTTTGTCCATTACTGTCCCTGCTCTCTTTCATTTCTATTTGCCTGGAATATCTTTTTCCATCCCTTAATTTTCTGCTTAGGTATATTCTTGAAGCTAAAGTGAGTCTCTTATAGTTGGGTAGTTGATTGGGTCTTGTTTTCCTAACTATTCAGCAACTCTTTGTCTTCTGATTAGAGAATGTAGACTGTTTATATTTAAAGTAATTATTGATAGACAAGGACTTACTATTGCCGTTTTGTTCATTATTTTCTAGGTATTTCATAGGTCCTTTGCTCCTTTCTTCCTCTTTTACTGCCTTCCTTTGTGATTTGACGATTTTCTACAGTGGTATGCTTTCATTCCTTTCTCTTTATCTTTTGTGTATCTACTATTGGTTTTTACTTGTAGTTAACATGAGGTTTACATAAAACATCTTATCATAGTTTATTTGAAGCTGATAGCAACTCAACTTTGTTCACATACAAAAGCTCCACACTTTTACTCCCCCCCTTTATGTTTTTGATGTCACAGTTTACATATTTTCATATATCTACTAACCAATGATTTTAAGTATAGCTTTTTAAAATTCTTCTATCGGGGCGCCTGGGTGGCTCAGTCAGTTAAGTGTCCAACTTCGGCTCAGGTCATGATCTCATGGTTCATGGGTTCGAGCTCTGCTTCGGGCTCTGTGCTGACAGCTAGCTCCGAGCCTGGAGCCTGCTTCCGATTCTGTATCTCCCTCTCTCTCTGCCCCTCCCCTGCTCATGTTCTCTCTCTCTCTCTCTCTCTCTCTCACTCTCTCTCTCTCGGAAATAAATAAAAAACATTTTTAAAATTCTTTTGTCTTTTAACCTATATATATATATATATTAGAGTTGTAAGTAATTTATATACCATCATTAGAATATTTGAGTGTCCCGAATCTGACCACACATTTACATTTACCAGGGAGTTTTATATTTTCATATGTTTTTATGTTACTAGTTAGTGTTCTTTATTTTCAGCTTGAAGAACTCCTTTAGCATTTCTGGTAAGGCAGGTTTAGTGGTTGTGAACTACGTCAGCTTTTTTTGTCCGGGAATGTCTATATCTCTCATTCAATTCTGAAGGATAGCTTTTCTGGGTAAAGCATTATTAAATCTCCAAACAAAGAAATCCAAGACCAGATGGCTTCACTGGTGAATTCTACCAAACATTTACAAAAGAATTAATACCAATCCTTCTCAAACACTCTCCAAAAAAATGAGGAGGAAGGAAATGTTCCGAGGAACCCATTTTACGAGACCAGCATTACCCTAACAACAAGGCCAGACAAGAACACTACAAGAGAAAACATAGACCAATATCCTGCTGAACATGGAAGTAAAAATCTTTAACAAAATACTAGCAAACTAAACTCAAGAGCACAGTGAAAGGATCTTATACCATGATCAAGTGGGGTTTATTACTGGGATGCAAGAATAGTACAATATACACAAATCAATAAACATGATATACCATATTAACAAAATAAAAGACCCAAAAATCATATGATCATCTCAATAGATGCATAAAAAGCATTTGACAACATCAGGATCATTCCATGATAATCACTCAACAAATTAAGTATATATGGAATGTACCTCAACATAATAAAGGCTACATATGACAGGTTCACAGCTGACACCATACTCAATGGTGAAAAGCTTTTCCTCTAAGATCAGGAACAAGACAAGGGTAGCCACTTTTGCTACTTATAGTCAAAACAGTGCCAGAAGTCCTAGCCAGGGCACTTAGGCAAGAAAAAGAAACAAAAGGCATCCAAATTAGAAAGGAAGAAGCAAAATTATCTCTATTTGCAGATGACAGGATCTTATATATTGAAAAATCTGAAGACTCCACAAAAAAAAAAAACCCTGTCAGATTGATAAACAAATTCAGTAAAGTCGCAGGACACAAAATCAACATATATAAGTCAGTTGTGTTTCTATACACTAACAATAAATTATCCAAAAAATAAGGAAAACAAATCTATTTACAAATATCAACAAAAGCAAAATACTTAGGGATAAATTTAACCAAGGAGATGAAAGATCTATATGCTGCGAACTATAAAACACTGATGAAAGAAACTGAAGAAGATACAAATAATGCAAAGATATCCCATATTCATTAACTGGAATAATTAATATTGTTAAAATGTCCATGCTACTCAATGCAGTCTACAGACTCAATGCAATCCCCATCATAATTTCAATGGCATTTTTCATAAAAATGGAAAATATAATCTCAAATTTTGTATAGAACAAAAGACCCTGAGCCCCTCCCTAAATCGTGAGGGAGAAGAACAAAGCTGGAGGCATCACACTTTCTGATTTCAGACTATATTACAAAGCAATAGATCAATAGGATAAAACAGTGCAGAAATAAACCTATGCACATATGGTCAACTGATTTTCAACAAAAATGCCAAGAATACACAATGGGGAAAAGATAAGTGGTGTTGGGAAAACTGGGTATTCACAAACAAAAGAATTAAACTGGACCCTTATCTCACATCATATACAAAAATCAACTCAAAATGGATTAAAGACTTAAACATAAGGCCTGAAACTATAAAACCTCCTGAATAAAACATAGGAAAAAAAGCTTGACATTGGTCTTGACAATGATTTTTTGGATATGGTCACAAAAGTACAGGCTACAAAAGAAAAATAAACAAGTGGAACTACATTAAACAAAAAAGTTTCCACACAGCAAAGGAAACAACAAAATAAAAAGGCAACCTAAGGAATGGGAGGAAATATTCGCAAACCATCTATCTGATAAAGGGTTAACATCCAAAATATATAAGAAACTCTCACAACTTAATAGCGAGAAAATAATAATAGTAACTCAAATTAAAAATGAAGGGTCATTTTTCCAAAGAAGGCACACAAATGGACAACAAGTCCATGAAAGGTATTCAACATCACTCAACAAGGAAATGCAAATCAAAACTACAATGAGATACCACCTCACATCTATCTGGATGTTTCTTATCAAAAACACAGATAACAAACATTGATGAGGATGTAAAGAAAAGGGAACTCTTTTACACTGCTGAGGAGAATGGAAATTGGTATAGCAATTTTGAAAAACAATATGGAGGTTCCTCAAACAATTAAAAATAGAACTGCCGTATGATTCTCACTTCTGGGAATATATCCAAAGGAAATGAAATCTCTATGTTGAAGAGATATCTGCACCACCTGCTGCTTCATTTCTCAGCCCATTCTTCCGCATTCTGTTTTACTACATGGCCATCCATCCAGTCCCTCCTGCTTTCCCCTCCCTTGACAGTTTAATAATTTAATAAGTATTGAGCCCCAGGGTGAGGGTCTGGGGCTTTGATCTCAACTCTGGGAAAACCAGAGCAGCCTTGGCCTGTCCCAGCTGATTTATGGCCACCTTTCATGGTTTGTATGTGTATGCTGGGAGCAAAGAGCCACCTGAGAAAGTCTGGCTAGATGGGACTGAAAGCCCCTGGAGTGGGGGGCAGCAGAAGCCAGATGCATATCGCACCACAGGTGCCAGGGCCCTGCCTCTGCCCACCCGGGAGCCACCTGTGACAGGCAGAGGGAGTATTAATTATTGATGGTGTCCCAGGTGGTAGAGATGGAGTTAGGAGCCCAGGGGCAGCCACACCCCCTCACCTGTTTCTCCTCCTGGCTCTAAGACCTCCAGGTTTGGATGGGACACAGCACTCAAGGGAACACCCACACATCGGCACATACACCCCTGAACTCCTAAGGGCCCAGCCTCCTTGTGTATTCAAGCTCTTCCAAGCCAGACCCCCACTGCCCCAGAAGTCAGAATCCCCAGAGACGTGTTTACACACCAGTTCCTCTATGTCTCCCTCTCCACCTCTAAATCTTCAAGCTGACATCAATCTATTTGCCTCACTGCTCACTGCCCCACTCTGGCAGAAGCCACACCTGTCTCCTCCCCTGGAGGTCTGCTGCAGCCTCCTGCCAGGCCCTTCCCGGCCCCTCTTGCACCAGAATTTTCTAAGACATCTAAGCAATTCTGTCACTCTTCCATTTAAAGCCCTTCAACAATTCCCCTATGGACAGCACATAGCACAGAGGGGTCAAGCATTCATCCCCCTCAGCTGCCCCCCTAGAGTTTACTTCTGCCAACTCTGGAGACCATTAGCACCCTACAAGGTCAGTACAAGGTCAGAGCCTTGAGACCACAATACCACCTGGTCCAATCCCGATGTAGGACCTTGGGCAAGTCACTTCCCCTCTCTGGGACGGAGAACCCCAGGCCTGGGCTGAGAAAGGAGGTAGGACAAAACAATCTCTATGGTATATTTGGGGTCTGATGTTCAAAGTCAGGGGACACTGGTCCTTCCACCAGCCCCACATACACACCTGACCACCCGCAAGTCCTCTCTCCTCAAGGAAAATATGTTCAAAGGAGCATTTTCTGGGAAGATCAGGGATAGAAAAGGAATAGAAAGCAGACATGGAGAGAAAAGGGCTCCTTCTGTCAATACGGACCGATGACTGAATTAAATAAGGGTGGGCCACGGGCACCAAAAGGGCAGACACAATGCCAGTCTTCACCTCTCAGTCTCCATACCCAGTACCATGTCCTGTGCCAAGAAGGCACTGACACATGAAATCAATGAGCTGGAGCGTCCCTGAAGTTTTACTTACTCTGATCAATGCAAAGTGCCTCCTCCCCTGTTCTCAGACACACCAGGATGGATATCTCCACTGGGACAGGCACATCCCCTAGACTGGCCCATCCTCTGGAGAAGATCAGCCTTTCCACAGATGCCGGGGAGAGGCCAGGGCAAGCCACGGGGCCAAGATGAAGGTGAAAGCCAGGAGCACGTGGAAGGGCCACCACTCTTATCACAAGACAGCACCTCCTCCTGGCAATATTCTCCCTTTTCTTGTCCCCTCCCCCACCTCTGGAGCAGCCGGGATGGCATTCTGGGGCAACAGAGGCAGAGAAGGCCACACAAGTAGGCCAGCAGTCATACTTTCCTCTCCCTCTTCCTTCACCCCAGGAAGAACCCTCCTCTTCCTGGCCCAGCCCTGCACAGACAGCCTTTGTGATCACGGAAGAGAGGCAAGGCAGTGATCTCTTAATGATTTTCTGCTGAGAAAGTTCCTTGGCCCAGAGGCTTGGGAGGGATCATCCCCTCCATACTTGGCAGGAACCAACTCTAAACTCCATCCTCAAGCACAAGCCTAGGTCTCTGTTCTAGGCCCCCTGCCAGGAACACCCCTCACTGGTGCTCCCCACACCCAGCTCAATGCTCTCAATCAGGAGCCGTAATGCCCCCTTTGGGGGTGCTTTTAAAAATACGGGAGATCTTAACCTTAGAGAGCAGATGGTTACCAGAGGGGAGGTGGGTGGAGGGGTGGGTGGAATAGGTGAAGGGGATTAAGACTACGCTTATCTGGATGAGTGCTGAGTAATTATAGAATTGTTGAATCACTATATTGTACACCTGAAACTAATATAACACTGCATATTAACTATGCTGTAATTAAAAGAAAAGAAAAACAGGGGAGAGCTTTTTTTTTTTTTTCTTAATGTCACAATGACATTGAAGGTGGCCAGTGACATTGAACAGGCAGGGGTCAGGGATGCTAAATGAATAGTTCCACACCCAACATGCCAGGAGTACCGTTCTAGGAACAGAAAGCCAACCCCTACTCATCTTCAGATCACTTCCCTAGAGAAACTTCCCAGACCTGCAAGACCAGGTCAAGTTCCCAGAGGATAGCTCCCCAGTCTTCTCTTTTACAGCCCTTATCCAAACATAACTGATCTTACTGATTGGGTAACTAAAGAAATAGTTGACAGAGCAGTTAAAGTAATGCTCTGGCCTCAAGGAAGGGGAGCATAACTCCCACCCCTTACGTGAGGGCTGCACGTGGGGACTAGCTTCCAAAGAGTGCAGTATGGAAAGGGGAGAAAAGTGTAACTTTAACCTTACAATGAAGAAACCAAACAAGCACTACCTCTGCGGAGTGATCAAGGTCAACATCACCAGTGACAGGTCATGTGGCTTGCATGCACTGTTGATACATCATGGAAATGGCACTTCACCTCTATGATCTATCTCTCCAAAACCTATACAGCAATCTAATCATGAGAAGAATATCAGACAAACCCCAAGAGAGGGACAGTGTACAAGACACTTAACCAGTAATCCTCAAAACTGTCAAGGTCATCAAAAACAAGGAAACTGTCAAAAGTGAGAGGAGCCTAAGAAAATATGAGCACTAAATATATAACATGGTACCTAAAAATATAATGTGATATCCTGGACAGGATCCTGCTACAAAAATAGAAGACTGGGAAAACTAAGGAAATCTGAATTAAGTATAGGCATTAGTTAATAACAATATATCAATATTGGTTCATTACTGATCATGAATTTTCCACACTAAGGTAAGATGTTAATAGTGGGGGAAACCAGAGAGGGAGTATCTGGAAACTCCATTATTTTGCAATAATTCTGTACATCTAAAACTGTTCTAAATAAAATGGTTATAGGCATACCTTGTTTTATGGTACTTCAATTCATTACACTTCGCAGATATTGAGTTTTTTTAACAAACTGAAGATCTGTGGCAACCCTGCTTCAGGCAAGTCTACCAGTGCCATTTTCCAACAGTATTTGCTCTCTTTGTGTCTCTGTGTCACATTTTGGTGATTCTTACAACATTTCAAAACTTTTCGTTATTATTATACTTATTATGGTGATCTATGATCAGTCATTGTTTTGGGGGCCCATATAAGACAGCAAACTTAACTGATAAATGTTGTGTGTGATGACTGCTCCACCAACCAGCTATTCCCACACCCATCTCCCTCTCCTCAGGCCTATTTCCTGAGACACAGCAATATGGAAATTAGGCCAACTGATAACCCTGCATTGGCCTGTAAACGTTCAAGTGCAAGGAAGAGTCCTGCATCTCTCACTTTAAATCAAAAGCTAGAAGTGATTACTCTCCATGAGGGAAGCAGGAGATAGGGGAAAGGCAGGCCTCTTGTTCCAAACAGTTAGCCAAGCTGTGAACGCAAAAGGTCTTGAAGGAAATTAAAAGTGCTACTCCAGTGAACACATGAATGACAGGGAAGTGAAACAGCCTTATTGCTGAGATGGAGAAAGTCTGAATAGAAAATCAGAACAGCCACAACATTTTCTTAAGCCAAAGGCTCATGGAGAGCAAGACCCTAACTCTCTACACGTCTATGAAGGCTGAGAGAGGTGAGGAAGCTGCAGGAGAATGACTAACGCTAACAGAGGTTGGTTCATGAGATTTAGGGAAAAGGAGCTGTCCCCACAACATAAAAATGTAAAGCAGCAAGTGCTGATGTAGAAGCTGCAGCAAATTATCCAGAACATCTAGCTAAGATAATTCATGAAGGTGACTACACTTAACAGATTTTCAATGTAGATGAAACTGCCTTCTATTGGAAGATGCCATCTAGGGCTTCCATAGCTCGAGAGGAGAAGTCAGTGCCTGGTTTCAGAGCTTCAAAGGACAGGTTAACTCTGTTGGGAACCAATGTAACTGGTGACTTGAAGTGGAAGACATTGCTCACTTGCCATTCTGGAAATCTCAGGGCCCTTAAGAATTACGCTCAATCTATTCTGCCAGTGCTTTATCAATGGAACACAAAGCCTAGATGACAGCACATCTGTTTACCACATGGGTTACTAAATATTTTAAGTCCACTGTTGAGCACTACGGCTCAGAGAAAAAAGATTCCTTTCAAAATATTACTGCTCATTGACAATGCACCTGGTCGCTGAAGAGCTCTGATGGAGATGTACAATGAGATTAATGTTGTTTTCATGCCTGCTCACACAACATCCGTTCTGCAGCCCATGGACCTAAGTAAGGAGTCCTTTCAACATTCAAGTCTTATTATTTAAGAAATACATTTCATAAGGGTAGAACTGCACAGATCATGATTCATCTGACAGATCTGGGCAAAGTCCACTGAAAACCGTCTGGAAAGGATTCACCATTCTAGATGCCGTTAAGAACATTCGTCAATCGTGGAAAGAGGTCAAAACATCAACATAAACAGGAGTTTGGAACAGGTTGATTCCAACCCCGTGAGGGCTTCAAGACTTCAGGAGAGGACGTCACTGCAGATGTGGAAACTGCAAGAGAGCTAGACTGGAAGTGGAGCCTCAACATGGGACTGAGCTGCTGCAATCTTGTGATAAAACCTTAACAGGTGAGGGGCTGCTGCTTACGGATGAGCAAAGTGGTTTCTTGAGATGCTGTGAAGATTGTAGAAATGACAACAAAGGATTTGGAGTAATACATAAACTTAGTTGGTACAGCGGCAGCAGCAGGGTTCGAGAGGACGGGCTCCAAGTTTGAAAACATGTCTCCTGTGGGCAAAATGCTATCAAATAGCATCACATGCTGCAGAGAATTCATTCATGAAAGGAAGAGTCAATTGATGCAACAAACTTCACCGCTGTCTTATTTTAAGAAAATGCCACAGCCGCCCCAGCCTTCAGCACCCACCACCCTCATCAGTCCGTAGTCATCAACACGGAGGCAAGAACATCCACCAGCAAGAACAACACAACTTGCTGAAAGCTCAGAATGGTTAGCACTTTTTAACAATAAAGTATGTTTAATTAAGGAACGTACACTGGTTTCTGGAGAAGTATGCTACTGCACACTTAACAGACTACAGTATAGTATAAACATAACTTTTCTATGCACTAGGTAATAAAAAATCCATTTGAGTCGCTTTATTGTAATATTCACTTTATTGCAGTGATCTGGAACAGAATCAGTAATATCTCCTAAGTATGCCTGTATTAGAGAGAGAGAGAAAGAGAGAGCACTACCTCCAAAATCAGAAAGATTCTGGCCAGAATCCAGGCTCCACCTCATACCAGCCATATGGCCTTGGGCAAATTACTTAACCTCTCTAAGCTTTGGTTTATCCATCCATAAATGGGGTTAATAATCATACTTACTTCACAAGGTTGTTCTAAAAATCAAATGAGATAATAGGTGCAAAGACCCTAGCATGGGCTCCAGCACGAAGCATGTTAGTAGTTATTATCATATTCCAACTCATTTTTGTTCATTTGTCATTTTTCTTCCCATCTGCCTCCCCATTGGAGGGGAAGCTTCGTAGCAGAGAGCCCTCGTTTATTTTGTATAGCACTGTATCCTCATGCTTAGGAGAGTGCCTGGCCTGTCGTTAATGCTGTCTTCGTTTGTCAAACAACAGAATGAGCCCCGCCCATCAGAGCATCCCTGGAACCCCAACTCTCACCCAGAACTTCAGTTCCAGAGCTATCACAGAGCCCGGCCTAACCCCCCAATTGCAGCTAGAGCAGAGAGAAAGCCAAGGCCTCCCACCTGCCCGCCAGTAATTCCATCCATTTCCTTCTCCTCCTCTCCCAGACCTTCTTTTCTCTCCTCCCGGCCCCCCACAGGCGTCAGCACCTGCTCATTTCCCAAAGCAGCAGGATCCGGGTAATGACCTCTGATAAGCATCTTTTAATAAACCCTGTAGCTAGATCTGTCATCCAGAAGCTATATTCTCCTCCCTCCCCACCCTCACCCCCATCTCCTCCCACTTCCTGGGCTGGCCTGTTAGTGCCTTTGGTATCTCCAGGTCCCCTGGGCCTCTGGACTCTGGCTCGCTGGGGAATGGCCAACAGGCAGCCTAGTAAGCTTGACCCTCCCCAGAGGCTTTATTCTCAGCAGCCTGGCCCAGCTCTGCCTGTGCCACCCTGCCTGACTGCTGGCCCGTCCACTTCCCTCCATCCCCATAGGCAGGTTTCTCAGGCGTTACCAAGGAGACCACTTGCATCCTGCCCAGGGTTGCCAAAGCAACCAGTTCAGTGAGAAGCAGCCCCTAAGCCTCTAGCCCTTGGGAGAGTCACAGACCAAATGGAAATAGGCCCGGGGACTGGCACACCAGGATAGAGGCATCCCTGGCATCCCCTGGGTAGTGCCCATTTCTTGCTCTCCTTCTTCCCCCCTCCTCCTCTCTCTTGCTCTTGCCTATCCAGCCTCTATCATGGCCTCTGTGATTCAGAACCAAAGCCTGACCCTCAATGTGCATATCTTGGAAGTGAATATCTTGAAAGTGATCACATGCCACCCCAGAGGGTCAGGGAAAAGAAGGCCCCAATATGCAAAATTTCCCCCAAGACCAATTTTCTCCCTCGTGGGCTCTGGAGTTCTGGGGAAATCCCAGCCCCACCACTTCCTAGGTTGATGTTTCTGTGCAGCATTCTCAGCCAAGGGTTCAGAGGAGGGGGTAATGGGGAGTGACTGCTTACTGGATACAGGCTTTGCTTTCGAGGTGATGAAAATGCTCTGGAACTAGACAGAGGTGGTGGTTGCACAACATTGTGAATGTACTAAATGTCACTGGATTGCACGCTCTCAAGTTAAAGTGGTGAATTTTATGTAAATTTTATCACAATTTAAAAGAAGATGGGAAGTGGCCCATCCAATCCTCATCTATGGGTGACCACTGGGGCTGGGTAGCCCTCCCCAAAGGTTTTCCTGCTTTCCTTCTCATCAACACTTAGCACCAAGCAGGCAGGCACTTAGAAACAGCTGGGAAAGGAGGAAGATCTTTATTCTCTGTATTTGTCTCCAGGAAGCTGGAGGCCCCTGCCCCAGTGACCCTGTGCCTGTAACTGAGAATACACACACACACTTACTGACTCACCTCCAAGTCTTTGCTGTATGTTCCCTCCCCAACCCTCCTCCCCACCCGCTACCACTCCTGCTGCACACCTTATCATCTATCTAATTTCTGCCGTTCCCTCCATGTCTGGCTTCCATTCCTCCCTGGTCCCCCATCTGGGATTTCAGTGGTCCAGCCAAGCACTTGGCCCCATTCCCTCACTCAGCCTTGCCTTTTCAAGTAGATCTTCAGCTTGTGAATGTGCAGGGATGTCAGGGGCCCTCACCTCTAGGTCAGGCATCCTCGTAACGGTCTCTTGGTCCTAAGCCCAGAACTATGCCTTGGATCTCTCCCCTGGACACCCCTAGACCGACACTGCTCAGACCTCAGTGGGAATCACCAGCAATGGGGTGAAGTTAGTGTGTCTCCAGGGAGAACACCAAAGTCTACCACCTGACAGGTGATGGACGAGCCTCATTTCATGTCAGCCTGACAACCAGACCAATCTTAGACCTCCAGTGTGTCCCAGGGTCCCTATTATGTCAGGCCCCTTCCAGCTGTTTTAATTAAAATGGGGAGAAATCAATAGAGATTGCAATTATAGAAGGAGAGGAAAAAAAAAACAACAACAAAGAAGAGTTCCCCCTTCCCCCAGCAAATTTCTGTATGACACTGATACAAATTAGAGCTGAATTCAGGGTGGGTACAGAAGCAATCCGAGCAGAAGTCTGGGTGAATAGGCTTAGAATCAGAGCCAGTACTGAGGTCAACAGCAATGCAGCTGGAACGGAATTCTGGATGACCACGGATGTATCAGAGACGACTACTAGGCCAATACTGTTTTAGTTTGAAGAGAATTCGGAGTAGACACTAAAACAAAGTAAAGATGGCTTTATTAGGGTGGGAAAAGTCAGGATCAGTGGACCCTGACCAAAGGACAGAGGACACCCATAGGTGGCTGTCATGGGCACATTCTAATCTTTCATCTCAGGCTTGGAAGGAGCAGAATCAAAATTCTCATGGCCACCTTCAGGAGGTGTGTGGGTAGGGACAGGAGAGTGGATTCTGGTAAACCAAGCCTGAAGGGAGATGGGCAGAGAGAAGAAGGCGGCTAGGGAGAGAATTTCACCACCATTTAGTCCCACCGAAGAAGAATTGATCCCTACAAGCCAGAGAGGCAGCATAAGTGGGGTTTTCCAGGCCACATAGCTGGGGAGTCATGCAGAGGAGGTTAGAGTAGGGGCAAGGAGGTGCAAGGATCCTAGACTCCCTCCTGCCCATTCCCTCCCTTGCCAAAGATTCCAGTCACTGAAATCTCACATCCCCACAATCCCAAACTTTAGGTAAAAAGAGGTATAATTACTGAAGCCTTCTCTGAGCTTGCCCAGGGTCAAGGATGGAGCAGACCAGCCATCTTGGGGCAGTCCGTGAGCCATTAAACCCCAAGTCAATTCACTAGCCCAGATATCCTGCCCTTAAAGGGTTCAGCCTGACTTCACCATGCTCTGTTGACTGTTGCACTGAGTAACTAGGCAAATCACCTCCCTTCCCTCCATTCTTCTCACTTGTGAGGGAGGACATTGAATGAGTTTCCTCCATCATTAAGAACCTGTTTTCAATGCTCATAAACAATTGTTATACATGGTAATACTTAGAGCTTATTCCTGATGATAAAAAATAATGCTTACTGTAGAATTTTTTTAAAAGAGAAAAATATAAAAAAATAAGAAAAAAAGAAAAATCTTATGTGATCCCATTACCCAGAGAAAAACCAATGTTACCCTTTTGGAAACTTTCTTTCCAGGATTATTTGATGGGTTGTTTTTTTTTTTTTTGTATTCATATATTTTTTTTAAAATTGGGATCTCATGGTCTATACAACTCTGTATCTTGCTTTTTTCAACTGTCCTTATGCTATACTGAGCATTTTCCCAAATCAAATATTCTTCAAAAATACAATTTTAAAGATTGCATATGACTCCACCAAGAGAACATACCATGATTATGGGGCATTTCGGTTATTTTCCTAGTCTAAATACAACTGCTGTGAACATCCTAACCTAATGCATAAGTATTTGCCTGGATCTCCATTTTGCTAGGATCAACTCCGCTAAGCATAATCTCAGGCCAATTGAATATGTTATTTTAAAAGCTCTTGACATGTACCACCATATTAATTTCCAGAAAGACAAAACAAACCCACTGATTTTCCCAAACCAAGTGAGAGCATAAGTTCTGAAATGGCTGGAGCTACAACACAGGATGGTGGTCCCATCGCGCCTCCTCTCCCCCAGTCTAGAAGGCTAACTGTGCAGCAAAAAAGAGGACAGAATTCCAAGTCAGGAGATACAGATGTGCAGCCTAGTTCTGCTTCTTGCCAGCTTCGGGAACCTAAAACAAGCATTGATTCTCCTCAACTGTCAAATGGGTATGATTAGCTTTGCTGACTACCCAAAGCAGTTTCCTCGCTCACATGAAAAGGTGTTTGCGAAAGTTCTTTGTCAACTTTAATGTTTTGTCACGGGGTATTACTATATCCTTCTCATCACCCAAAGGGCTGAGGAAGTTGGGTTGTTCTGTGGAGAAGACTAAGGGCTTCCCTTCCTGACTCTTAGCCATCAGAATGCCCAGGATAAGTGCTGGCTGTTCTGAAGGTGATAGAAAAGCAGCTTCCTGAAGGGAATCAGTGCAGTCTAAGGGCTTGGGAGGACACAGCTGTGTCTTGCAAGGGCCAGAGAAAGCAGTGGAAGCTGTAGGGCTGAGGGCTGGGGTGAGGGCTTCCCTGGGGGTGCTGGGTAGGTCTGGGGACTGAGATCACGAAGACCTTCCTGGTAAATGTTCCTCCATTTCAAAGCTCCCAGCCTCTCCTGTCTAGGGTTCTGAATGGACATCTGGCCTTTGGAGAAACCAGAAACCAAGCTGAGTCAGTGGATGCAAAAAGTCAACAGCTGCAGAGCTCTGGCCCCTTCTTCCAGGCTGCTATAAGTCAGCCTTGTAAGACCCTCCAATGGTAGATGCAACTAGTGCCTCCAGCGTGACCTCTCCAGCCGTGGGGAGATGAAAAAGAAGACTGTGATGCTTCCCTTGAGAAGCACAGCTGGCCGGCCTGAGCATCCTGCCACACTCCCCTACCCACTGGGCAAATGTCCTTCCTCGCTCCCGCACGCTAGCCTAGCATCATGGCCTGAGTTAACTCCAGTGACGTTCCCAGCGCTGGCAGGGAAAACTGCGCAGACCCCACGGAACGCCATCCTTCCGGGTTTGCAACATCACCACCGGCAGCCCCCCACTCCTGGCCCACCACCAGGGCCAGATGCGTACCTCGCGTCTCCAAATACACACAACAGGTGGCACCGGCTCGTCCTCCCCAACAATACCTCACCCCCTCTCCCTGCCCCTCCACCTGCGCCCCAGTCTTCCGGGCTGCGCCCGGCCCGGCGGAGCCTTTCTTACCTTTAAGGGTCTGGGGGTGGCCCCGCGGCGCCCGGTTCGGGTTTCCTCGGGGCAGAGAGGGGATACTGGAGAAGTTGTTACCCATGGCATCCGGCGTCAGGGGGTTCGGCACTCGCGGGGGGCAGGCGAGGCTGGGCAGGAGCGGAGGTAGGGTGT
>NW_027533395.1:2669035-2699168 GCF_008692635.1 Crocuta crocuta | reverse complement strand
GGGGGAACCCAGGAGTCGGGCTCAGTCCTCTCACGGCCCACAGAACTAGGTCTTGAAAGCAGAGAAACAGTACAGCAAGAAGGCTGCGCCCGCTGGATGCCGGGCGCGGGGCGAGTTAGCTCCACAGTCTCCCTAGAGCCAGGTACAGGGCCTGGCACACCGGTAAAGCTCAAGAAAACAAACAAAAAGATGTTGTTTTTGATGAGTGAATGGATGATCGAATGAATGAGGTGAGATTAGAAACACGGCACTTGACACTCTGCCCTAGGTTACATCTGAGGTGTGCGGGCAAGGGTTCGGAACAAGAAGCCCCGGGTATCCAGCTCCTGCACACATCGCATTGGGGGCCTTTGGATGAACGCAGAGCGGGCCTAGGAGGCAGCGTTGCTGGCCAAGCTGGCGGCACAGATCTCAGGAACAAACCATCAGACAAACCACTAACTCTGAACTGAGTGGTTCTGTCAGCTATAAAATGGGGAGCGCGGGGCAGACTCTGTGGCCCTTAGCAGTCAGAGAAGGCTCCCTGGAGGAAGGGGCTTCAGCAAGTTGTCTTTTCACATGACCCCAGTCAATTGGGGTAGAAGATGAGCCAAGGTCCCCCAGCCAGAGAATCTGCCCTCCTGCTCCTCTAAGTCACCGCTAGCTCCCTGACTGGCTTCAGCAACTTTGATCCAGAATCCAGTGAGGGCGTGAGCTGGCAACGGGCATCTCATCCATCCTCTTCCAGAAGGTTCTTCCCTCGGGTCTCTATGTGACTGGCTCCTCATTATTCAGGCACAGCTCATGTGTCACCTCCTGACCTTCCCTGTCCACCCCAACTAAAGAACCCCCTCCCCACGCCAGCCACCTTCCATGCCATTTTATTGTTTGGGGGTGGGGATTAGTTTGAAAGTAGCCTTTCCCCCTTGTTTGTTCTGCCTCCCCACCCCCCCCCAACCGGAACATAAGCTCTGTGAGGAGAGACGGCAGGCCACTCTATTCACCATGACGTCCCCAGCCCCTAGGAGAGTGCCTGGCACATGACAGACTATCAAAAAATACGTGTAGAATGGATGACGCTGCCTGCCAGCCGGCAGAACTCCACTAAGATCCCTGGGAGGGAAGCTCATTATGTCCCTCCCCTGCCCCCACCCCACTGCTGGCATCACATCCATAAATGTCTGGGACTCCAGGCGAGCTGGAAATATCCATGACAGCTGCTCTCTGGGGTCTGGAGGGAAAGACAGCCCCCACCCCCGCCTCCAGCTTCTGAGATTCTCGGGATCACGTGCCCAAGCCAGCTGCAGAATGGACATGGAGGTCAGGGGTGCTGTCTTATTTATGGGCATATCTTCCCAAGGCTCACTCCCAACCAATGACTCATGCATCAGAAATCCATGGGCTCTGAATGGCAGCACGCTCACACATTTGCGTACACACCTCTGCACTCTCTTGCACACTCATTTCTACACAAGTACACACATAGTCTCACACATACTCGTATACCCCTCGAAGTCTGCTGCAATGAGGTCACTGTGAACGGCTGCTGGCCTCGGAATAAATCTGAAGGTTCTGTATAGACCAGACTAATTCCCCTGGAGTGTGTGTGAAGTGCAAGGTTCTTGGTAGGATTTGCAGAGGGTGCCTGGAGGGAGGCTCGGCCTGTCCTAGAGTCCCACCCCTCCCTTCCCCAGGGAGGAGGAGCTGATGCCTGGGCCAGGGGGTAGGGGTGGGGGTGGAGGGGGTGGAGGCCCCAAAGGTAGAGGACAGCAGGGATGCCACAGGTCCCACGTGAACCTGGGGCTGTGAGCAAAGCAGTGGGGAGACAGAGAAGATCAAAGGGAAGAGGAAGTGAAGGCCAGAGACTGGTGCCCATCAGAGGAGTCCAGGATCAGCAGCCGGGAGCATGTACACGTCTGCAGCGTGATCCCAGGGAGCCCCACAGGAAGGAGAGGGCAGTCAGGGGCCAACACAGGGGACTGAGAGCAGGACAGAAATCTCCCCTCACCCAAGAAGGTTGAGGAGATAATGGAGTAGCAGCAGAGCCAGGAGAGGATCAGGCAAGCAAGGGGTCCCTGGCATAAAATGCAAGGAGGCACTGGCTCTCAGGGTCATGCAGGGCCAACCCTGCACTTGCTCCAGCCTGAGAGTGAATGCCTCTGAAAATCTGCACCCTAAGCCACCTCTCCAGCTCGGCCCTTGCCCTTCCGGGGAGCTCCGCACTGTGGGAAGGGATACCACTGTCGAGTGCCAACTGGGTGCAATTATCTGGCCAGGCAGGGACCTAGAGAAGGCAGGTGTGACCCTGTGGGACCCAGAGAAGCTGAGAGTGACCCCTCTGAGGTGTCCTGTGTCTCAGAAACCATATTCTGGCAAGGGCTACAGTTAGATGCAGCTCAGAGGACCAAAGAAGTCCAGCAGCCTCCTGCCCACTGGACATCGGCCAGAACTCCTGAGGCCTCCTGGCCATTCTTCACCAAGGCAGCTGCCCAGAGGCAGGGTAGTAGCCTATGTGGCCCCAAGAGTCCCTCCTAGCCCCATCCAAGAAGGGAGGAGGAAGAAGGATCCTGCCAGGGAGACAAGGCTGGATGAAATCACTGTTTTGGTGGTTTCAGTGGAAGCTATTAATACCCATGAGGTGGGGATCCAGCCCCAGTCACCGTGGCAACCCCACCTCCCTGGTAGTGTAGATTCTGAAGGCGGTGCCCAGGGGGATGGGTGTTAGACATAACGTGTTTGCATGTGTGTGCTTGTGTGTGCATATGTGGGTCTTCACATTGATAAATAATAAAATATTTGATGGAGAATAATAAATTCCTTCCCTGAGCACCTGCGATTCGAGCCCACAACCAGTCACTGGGAGGGTCCCCACCCTGCAAGCAAGAGTGGGGTTCGTCTAAGCCAAGTCGGGTTCCCCAAAACTTGAGACCACCCAAGTCAACACATGATACCTCTCTCCCTGTCAAGAAACTAACCTGAAAATAAGAAAAAGCCACAACCATCCCTAGGCTGGGGGAGAGGGGCCCCCTGACGTCCCCCATGGCCCCGTCCATAGTTGTCAGGTGACCAGAAAACTTCTACAGGGTTGTCCTGCCTGGACTGCAGCAAATGGCTGGACATGTTAGAGGCGGAGATCCTTGTGTGCATGATACATAATAGATACCCAATAAATGTTTATTCAATGAGTCAGTGAACAAATCAGTGAACTCACCTATCACTAGAGCTACCTAGTCAACCAGAGAGAATTGCTCAGACCAGCCCACTTGGCCTGTTCCCTCCTCAACGGTACATTTTGCACAAAGTTTTCCCTGAGGCCAGGCCTTCCCTCCGAGGGGTGGGAGTCTGTTCTGCCCATCTTAGCATGGAATGAATACCATACGGCCCAGATGCTTTGGAATTCAGTGCCTCTCATTGACCAGTGACCATTTATTGAGCACCCCCTGTATGCCTGGCACTGTGTGAGGTGCAGTTTCCCTGCCAGCCCCATGGGGGAGCCTCTCCTGTGCTTTTGTGTACTCCGGTTTCCTACCTCCCAGGGCTACAGTGAGGGCCGAATACACAGTAGGTCTCAACATTGTCAGGATACCAGTTTTTCCTGACTTGATCTATAGATTCAATGCATCCCAATCCAAATCCCAGCAAGTTATTTTGTGGATATCGAAAAAAAGATTCTAAAGCGTGTGTCAAGAGGCAAAAGATCTGGCGTAATCAACACAATATTGAACAACAAAGTTGAAGGGCTGATGCTTCCCAATTTCAAGATCTATATAAAGCCACAGTCACCAAGACACCGTGGGACTGGTGAAATAAACAGATGGGTCAATGCAACCAAACAGAGAGCCCAGAAATAAACCCACAGAGAGATCGTCAACTGACCTTTGACAAGGACGGAGGGCGATATAATGGAGCAAAGGTAGTCTTTTCAACAAATGACAAATTAACAACTAGACATCCACATGCATAAAAAGAAATGAGAATCTAGACACAGACTTTACACCCTTCACAAAAATTAACTCAAAATGGATCACAGATCTAAACGGAAAATACAAAACTATAAAACTCCTAGAGGATAGATAATATAGGAGAAGATCTAGATGGCTTGGGTTTGGTGATGACCTGTTAGATACAACATGAGCCATGAAAGAAAGAATTTGTAAGCTAGAATTCATTAAAATTAGATTTTTCTGTTCTGCAAAAGACACTGTCAAAAGAATAAAAAGACAAACCACAAAGACTGGAAGAAAATATTCACAAAAGACCTATCTCTCTTTTTTTTTTTTTCAAGTTTTATTTGTTTAAGTAATGTCTACACCCAATGTGGGATTTGAACTCATGGCCCTGAGATCAAGATTTACATGTTCTTCTGACTGGGCCAGCCAGGTGCCCCCTGCAAAAGACATATCTGATAAAAGACAGTTACCCAAAATATATGAAAAACTCTTAAAACACAATAAGAAAACAACCTGATTTTTAAAATGAGCCAAAGATAGGGGCGCCTGGGTGGCTCAGTCGGTTAAGCGGCCAACTTCGGCTCAGGTCATAATCTCTCAGCTCAGGTCATGATCTTGTGGATCAGGAGTTCAAGCCCCAAGTCAGGCTCTGTGCTGACATCTCAGAGCCTGGAGCCTGCTTCAGATTCTGGGTCTCCCTCTCTCTCTGCCCCTCCCCAGCTCATGCTCTGTCTCTCTCTCAAAAGTAAACAAATAAACATTTTAAAAATAATAAAACAGGGGCGCCTGGGTGGCCTAGTCGGTTAAGCATCTGACTTCAACTCAGGTCATTATCTCACAGCTCATGAGTTCGAGCACCGCATCAAGTTCTGTGCTGATATCTCAGAGCCTGGAGCCTGCTTCAGATTCTGTGTCTCCCCCTTTCTCTGCCCCTCCTCTGCTCATGCTCTGTCTCTCTGTCTGTCTCCTTCAAAAATAAACATTTAAAAAATAAAATAAAATGAGCCAAAGATGTTAACAGACCCCTCACCAAAGAAGATACACAGATAGCAAATAAGCATATGAAAAGATACTCCATATATATGTCATCAGAAAAATGCAAATCAAAACAACAAAGAGATACCATACACACTTTATGTGGTGGGCCATTAGAATGGCCCAATTCCAGAACACTGACAGCACCAAATGTCGGTGAGGGTATGGAGTAATAGAAATGCTCATTCATTGCTGGTAGGAATACAAAATTATGCAACATTTTGGAAGACAATTTAGTGATTTCCTACAAAATTAAATGTTCTCTTACCATATAATTCCACAGTTACACTCTTTGATATTTGCCCAAAGGAGTGGAAAACTTATGTTCCCCACAAAAACCTGCCCCAAAGATGTTTATAGCTGCCTTATTCATAATGCCAAAACTTGGAAGCAACCAAGATGTCCTTGGGCAGGTGAGTGGATAAACAAACCGTGGTACATCCAGACAACGGAATATTACTTGGTGCTAAAAAGAAATAAACTATCAAGCCATGAAAAGACATGGGGGAAACTTAAATGTATATTACTAAGTTTTTAAAAAGTATATATGAAAAGACTACTTACTGTATGATTCTAACTGTATGAAATTCTGAAACAGGAAAAATACTGAAGACAGTAAAGAGATCAGTGGTTGCCAAAAGTTGTGGGGAGGGAAGGATGAATAGATCACAAAAGATTCTTGAAACCATGAAAACACTCTGTATGATAATCTAATGGTGGATATATATCATTAAACACTTGCCCAAGCCCCATAGAATGCACAACACCAGCAGTGAACCCTAATATCAACTGTAGACTCAGGTTACAATATGTCAGTGCAGGTTCATGGATTAAAACAAATGTACCACCTTGGTGGGGGATATTGATATAATGAGGGAGGCTGTGCACGTGTGGGTGTATATGGGAAATCTTTGTATTTTCCACTCAATTTTGCTGTGAACCTAAAACTGCTCTAAAAAATAATCTACTTTTTTTTTAATGTTTACTTATTTTTTGAGAGACAGACAGACAGACAGAATGTGATCGGGGAGGGGCAGAGAGAGACACACACAGAAACTGAAGCAGGCTCCAGGCTCTAAACTGTCAGCACAGAGCCCGACGCAGGGCTTGAACTCATGAACCGCGAGATCATGACCTGAGCCGAAGTCTGCCACTTAACTGACTGAGCCACCCAGGCTCCCCTAAAGTCTATTTTTTTAAAGGATCATCTTGCCCTCCTCCTGTGGCGCACACACATTAGACTAATGATTCTCAAATTTAGCATGCATCAGAATCATATACAGGCAGAGGGGCAGGGAGAGAGGGGGACATGGGTGATAAAATGCATATTCCCAGGCCTTGCTTCAAGAGATTATGCGAAGGCAGGGAGGGGAGGAGGGAGGTGCTGTGCAGGGAGGAGGAACCCCAGCCCCTTCCTCTGCTCCAGACAGACCTGCCCTCTGGGAGATAGCCCCTAGGTCCATGATCAAGTGTAAGATCTTCATAAGCCCCCAAGCTTTTATCCTTGGAGCTCAACTGTATCAGGTCAAACATACTAAAATATACTACATCCCACATTAAACATGCTTTTCCCACCTTAAACATTTTGAAAAGATTTTTATAAATTTGGCTTTTGGAATCATTGGACTACAAGGAACTCATTGAATTTACAATTGGTTTTATTTCTAAGCAATCATGCATGTGTTGGAATTCTTGCCAAGTGAGAAAAACCTACAATTGTCTTTAAATATAATGAAATCTTTATGAGTACTCATTTAATGATTAATGAAGTTGACACAACAGTAGATTTTGTAGACAGGTAAGTAAATATTTATTAATTTTCATTTTGAAATTTTTTGATCATAATTTGGAGCCAATAATGTGTTTTTCCCCCATCTTAAGCGGACCCTTCAAAAGCTCATAGGCCCAAGTATTGAGCCTATCATGCCCATGGATAAACTCCAGAACTAAGGCCAAGTACTCCTAAGATTGCATGTAAAAGGAGAGTGGAGGGGGACGCACCTGGGTGGCTCAGTCAGTTGAGTGTCCGACTTCGGCTCAGGTCATGATCTCACGGTTCATGGGTTCGAGCCCCGCGTCGGGCTCTGTGCTGACTGCCAGCTCAGAGCCTGGAGCCTGTTTCAGATTCTGTGCCTCCCTCTCTCTCTGATCCTCCCCTGCTCATGCTGTCTCTATCTCTCTCTCAAAAATAAATAAAATATTTAAAAAAAAAAAAAGAGAGAGAGTGGAGGGGATGGATCCTGGGTGGCTCAGTCGGTTGAGCACCCAACTTTTGATTTTGGCTCAGGTCATGATCTCACAGTTCATGAGATTGAGCCCCACATTGGGCTGTGTGCTGACAGCATGGAGCCTGCTTGGGATTCTCTCTTTCCCTCTCTTTCTGCCCCTCTCCTGCTCACCACATGCACCTACATGCACAAGTGTTTTCTCTCTTTCTCTCTCAAAATAAATAAATAAGCATTAAAATAAATAAAATAAAATAAAATGACAGTAGAGGTCCCTGCTACACACAGAAAGGAAAATACCCAGCACCAGAAAGAAGACCACAAACACCCCTGTCTAGGAAATGTGGGTAGTGACAAGGAGTTCAGCATCCCTCTTGAACCATCCCAGTGTATCTGCTCACTAATAGTGACAGGTGATATTTATGGAGCGCTCAGCGGTGTAAACAGTTCATCAGTATCAATTCATTTAAGCCTGGTAACAACCTTGTAAGGTAGGGACTATTATTATTATTACTTTATTTTCATCATTTCCATTTTACAAATGAAAACCACCAAGCTTAGGGATGCTAAGGCACTTGCCTAAGATCTGATAAATGAAGTGCTGAGGTACAGCCCTCCAGTGGTCTGACTCCAAATCTCTGCGATACTATGCCAGAATGGGATGCCCCCAACTTCCCAGACTCAGGAAAATGCCTGTTGCAGAGAAAGTGTCCTCACTGAACTCCTGAGCCTTAAAACTCCTGAGGGACCCTGAAGTCTCCCAAGCGCTCTGACTCAGCTCTCTGGAAGTAAGCCCAGGTGCGCACAGCCACCGATGAACATGAAATAGATTGAAAATAACTCAACAGAAAAAAATTTGTAATGATCAAAATGGTGGTAATGCCCTAGCATCCCTTTTCTCACATAGATGTTTTAAATGACCATTACTTGTCAGGAAAGCCTTTCTAAGAATGTTACAAAGACCAGAGAATCATAAAGGAAAAGTATGATAAATATGACTACGTAAAAATTTAAAACTCCTTCATGGCAAAACAAAAAAACAGGAGTCAGGAGGCTCATGTCCAATAAGCCAATAGTCTTCACTTCAAATGCCTTTCACCCCAGACCAAGAATAGGAAACAGACATCTCTCCACTATGGTTGATGGAGTAACATCTCCATCCTATCCACCTTTCCCAAAAGAGGTGTCGAGGCACTAGCTTATTCCCACCTTCACCCACAGACGCATGGGGTGGGGGGTTCTCTGCCCAATGAGAGTAGCCGCCGCTGGAAAATTTTCTCTCAGCAGAGTGACCCTGTGTCCCCATCTCTCGCCTCCCCTACCCTCCCTCTCAATCTCTCACCAGCCACCACTAGGTAGCGCTAGAACTCCATTGGAATCCCCTTTGTCCCTGGCAAACATTTGCGGGGGGGACCCTCAAGTCAATTCAAACAGGTTGCTCTTTTTCTCTCTCAAAACAAGAAGAGCTTTATCGGTGGGGAGGAATACATGTCCTTGTAGCTTCCATTAGCTACTTCATTGTAAAGAAAATGTATCCGTGAGGAAATTAGCCCTATTTAGCCACTGACATACTACTCTCTGGGTATATTTGCTTCACTCAGGCCACGTTCTTATCTTTCATCTTGTGACTGGACCTCAGAGGAGACCTCCCCATCATGGTAGCTAAATCAAAGAAGGTCAAACCTATCAACAAAGACTCTCTTCCAAGAGAGAATCTCCCCGAACTTAAGCCAAGTGCAGGTCCTCTTCAGAGTGCCCCAGTTTACACTGGGATGCCGTCCTGACTGCATCTGGTACCTGGTGTGGGTACCTGTGTATACCCAACACCAGCACAGCACCATCATACCCAGTGAACAGCTGTTGCCATGTGGCTAAAGCTTGAGGGTGTGTGGCCTATAACAACGGGGGCTTCCTAGCTTGGCTCTCTGAGCACCTGATCCCCCTCACAGCTGGGATTTGCCACTCCCCCAGCCCAGCCATCTTCCCACAAACGCCTCGGCATCTACTCAACCACGGTGTGCAATCTCAGAGGCCTCATGAGTTTGTGCAGGCAGGAAAGGGGAACGAGGGCCCTGGAGCCACTCTGGCTTTGGTATTTATTGAATAGAAGTAGAATTCAGAAAATCCAACTGTATGGAAACTTATTTTTTAATTCCATAAATCCACTGCCTGGATAGTCTTTCTTCTTCTCCTTCTTCTTCTTCTTCTTCTTCTTCTTCTTCTTCTTCTTCTTCTTCTTCTTCTTCTTCTTCATCCAAAACAGGCTTATTTTATTAACACACAAAATAACCTATGTACAACGACTCCAGGTGTGGGTATATAGGCCACAATACAGAGACATTTGCTTCCACGCAGGTACTAAATAAATTAAGATCATAAATATGAGAAGTAAGACCCCCACTGAGGGCACAAAACAGCCTCTTATTGATCTTTAAAATTTTTCTTTAATGTTTACTTATTTTTGAGAGAGAGAAAGAGTGCTTGCATGCACACAAGTGGGAGAGGAGCAGAGAAAGGGAGAGACAGAATCTGAAGCAGGCTCCAGGGTCTGAGCTGTCAGCACAGAGCCAGGCACAGGGCTCGAACTCACAAACTGCAAGATCATGACCTGAGCCAAAGTCGGATGCTTAACCAACTAAGCCATCCAGGTGCCCCTGATCTTTTAAAAATAGAATTCATATGTACACATGAAAATCAACAACACAGAAAGGTATAAAATGGGGGAAAAAAATCCCCTTTCCCTGTCCACCCAATAACTGTCCATATCTCTTATGTATCCTTCCAGCAAAAAGTGTACATAATACTAGGCACACCTGGGTGGCTCAGTCGGTTAAGGGTCTGATTTTGGCTCAGGTCATGATCTCACAGCTTGTGAGTTCGAGCCTGACACCAGGCTAGGTGCTGACAGCTCCAAGCTGACAGCTCAGAGCCTGGAGCCTGCTTCGGATTCTATGTCTCTCTCTCTTTCTGTCCCTCCCCCACTGGTACTCTCTCTCTCTCAAAAAAAAAATAAACGTTAAAAAAATCAAAGAAGAAAAGTGTACAGAATACCAAAACTTTTATATATTTATATTATATTTACTTAAAAGGGATCATACCACGGAAGGTACATTAAACTGTGATTTTTTTAACCTACCCTAAGATCTTTTAAAGATCTTTTCATATGAAAACATAGATTTGCTTCGTTCTTTTACTAGCTGCATAAATACCATTTTATGGCTGTGACATAATTTATTAAAACAGTCCCCTGTTGATGAAATTTTGGTTGTTTCCAGTTTTACTGCCATTCAAACAAAGTTATAATGAATATCCTGTTCGTTTATCTTGGCTATTGCTACTTTATCTTGGCAAATCTCTCCATAGGGCAAATTCAGACCAGTGTAACTGTTAGCTCCCAGGGCATGTATATTTAAATTTTTGCTTTAACTATATTGCCAAATTGTCCTAGGAAAACCCTATAAATTTGTACTCTAATCATCAGTTTACGAAAGCAGCCATTTCCTGGAGTCCTCATTGACATCTGATAGTATCAACCTTTTGGTTTCCAACTACGTGACAAGTTTTAAAAGGCACCTGGTTGTTTAGATTGCATTTAATTATATGCAAGAATACGAATCTTTGCAGGATTGTTGGCCACTTGTTTCTTCTTTTTCTGTGAATAGCCCATTGACATCCTTTGCTCATTTTCCCACAAGACTGTTCATCTCTTTTATTGATTTATATGATCCCTCTGCAAAGTAAGCAACATAAGCCTTTGTGTGGCTTGTGTTTGGCAAACGCCCTCTTTCAGTTTGATGTTTTTACTTTGTTTATTGGTATTTTGCCCACAGGAGTTGAGGCCTGCTTTAACCCTCTTTTCCTTCATAGCTACTAAATTCTGTGCTCTCTTCACAAAGGGTGTGCCTGGCCTCTAATAATGAATACGTTTGCCTACGTTTTCTTGTAGAATTGTTCTGATCTTAGTTTTCATGCTGAAGTCTTTGAGCCATTTGGAATTGATTTTGGTATAAAGAATGAGATAGGAATTCAGTTTAAGATTTTCTCCAATGGTCGGCCAGCTGTTCCAATGCCATTTGTCACATGCCCCCCCCCTTCTGTTTTCATCCTCCTTCCAATCCTTGAAGAGCATGTGGCTCCATGTGGTCACTGGAGTGGAGGCCACGTAAGTGCCACATTGCTTTCCCCCAGGACTGCCAGAGACACACCAGAAGGTGCCGTCGGCAGGATCCCGCAGAGGCCTCTGTCACCAGGGTAGAGAGCAGCCAAGCTCTCAGAGACGGAAAGGACACCACTGCTGTGCTAGACAGTGGGTCTCCCTGTCCTCAGAGACAAGTGGGACATGCATCCAATGTCTTCCTCATGAAGGAAAAGGAAAGAGAAACCTCGGGGGAGAGTGTACTCACTATAGAAAGAAGAAAGAGGGGCACCTGGATTTCTGAAGACACACACTTATCCACCCATTCTGCACATGCATACCACACACACGGGTGTACACACATGCACCCACAAGTACGCACACACCCTGACACGCACACAACACACGCACACTTCAGATACACTGAGTGTCTCCAATATGGGCACCTAGACCCAAAGAACCCGCTCAGTCGCAGGAATTCCAAGAATGGTAAAGCCAGGGTTTCTCAAATAATATCCAGATTCCTGTTAAAGGACAAAAAATCTGGAAAACCCCCTGAGATGTATCCATAAACCCCTAATACAAGAAAGAAAGAAAGAAGAAAGAAAGAAAGAAAGAAAGAAAGAAAGAAAGAAAGAAAGAAGAAAGAAAGAAAGAAATGAAGACTTGTTCTATAAAGATCTTCTAATTCCAAAGTAACACATGTTTAAAACTGCTAAAAAGATTTAAGTCATCATTAAAATGAAAATGTGAATTGAAAAAATTTTTCCAGAATTTACAGGCCCAGAAGAACATAGCCACAGACACCTGGGGTGGTGTAGGGACTTAAGAAAGGCTGGGTTGGGGCGCCTGGGTGGCTCAGTCAGTTGAGCATCCAACTCTTGGTTTTGGCTCAGGTCATGATCTCAGAGTTGTGGGATCAAGCCCCATGTCTGGCTCTGTGCTAAACATGGAGTCTGCTTGAGATTCTGTCTGTCTGTCTCTCTCCTTCTGCCCCTCTCCCCTGCTCATGCTCTCCTTCTAAAATGAAAATATCACAAAAAAAATATTTTATAAAAGAAAAAAGGAGGAGAGACTGGGTTAAGGCATTATCATGCAGATCTATAATATTTTTCAAAAATTTTTAAGTTTATTTATTTATTTTGAGACAGAAAAAGAGAGCACCAGCTGGGCAGGGGCAGAGAGAGAGAAGAGAGAGAGAGAGAAAGGAGAGAGAATCCCAAGCAGGCTCTGCCCTGTCAGCACAGAGCTTGACTGGGGGCTCTAACTCACAAACTGTGAGATCGTGATCTAAGCTGAAATCAAGAGTCAGTAGCTTAACCATCTGAGCCACCAGGCACCCCTACAGAGTAAAGTAAGTCTCTTTCCAGTTCTTCCCTCTATTTCTGCCTCTCCTGGTTCAGCAGACCCAGGCTCCTGGCAACAAAATGCGATCCTTCTCCCCTTTTACCTTGTTCTGTATACGCTTTGAGTATTTCCAATGAAAATAGTTCATGATTTATATTGGGAAATTTCTAAAATCATAATTATGAAAGTAGATATTTAGAAAAATACAGCATTTTTAAAATGCAAAGTCATGCTCATACCCGGGGAGGTAATACCTCTTTAAGCTGTGGCGGGCTGACCTGGGAGCTCTGTGTCACCTCGCGGGTTTGGAGCTGTGAACAGGTTGGCGTAGGAGAGTTCTTGTCCCGGTTTCTTGCAGTGTTCTCCCAGAAGGATTGTTTGATCTTTTCTGGAGAGTCCCTAGGTTTCAGGGGGCTGGGGGCGCGTAGGGTCAGCAGGTCAGTAGGGCTGGAAGGTACAGAAGGAGGATCCCGGCTTCCTTCCTGTCTCTGTCCCCACTAGGCTGTGTGACTTCCGACTGACAACCAGCCTTTCTGGGACCCACACACACCTGAAGAATACAGGGGTGGTGACTCTTGGCTACATTAGGAGCCCAGGAGAATGAACCAGGCTAGAAGATCTTCTCACTCAGGGTCACACTTGCATGCCCATGACGGCCCTCCCACCTCCTCCAGCTCTCTCCCCGTTTTCCCTCCCACGGAATCCTGTCTCACAGGACCCAGAGTAACACATTCATTATGTAAAATACAAATAATAAATGAGACCCAGGTTTCTATCTGTGGCTACCTCATTAGAGGTATGGACTGCACAGTTATGAAATTTGCAGGACATATTTGGGATGGTCTGACTTAAAACACAGGTTAAGTGACCCACACGGAATTTATTTTGCAAGTCCGGGGGTCCCTCAAACAGCTGGAGAGAGAGCTGAAACCAAAACACAGAGGCAGACCCATGTGACGAGTGTCAAGAGTATCAAGAGAAGGGACAGAGGTGTGCCTCCGAGCGGAGGCCTGAGCTGCCTGTGCTGGCGCTCCCTAGTGAGGAGCGGCCCCCAGTGGTGAATTCACAGCGGTTGCCCGTTCTCCCAAGGAATGCCAGGCAGGCCAGCCAGCGGCACGTGTCCGTGCGGGCCCAGCAACAAGTCTGGAAGGACACACACCGATGCAGGGACAGGGAGACTCTCTGGGGGTTGCAGTGATGGGGACACGTTCATGTTCTGTATTTTTAAATGTTTCATAATGCTGTGATTAATCAGAAAAAAATGGATATTTTTCTCAAAGTTATGAAAAACATAGAAACAAGGGTAGTGAGTCACGTGGGTGGCTCCGTCAGTTAAGCGTCTGACTTTAGCTCAGGTCATGTTCTCATGGTTCACGAGTTCGAGCCCTGCTTTGGACTCTGCACCAAGTGAGCAGCCTGCTTGGGATTGTCTCTCTCCCTCCCTCTCTCTGCCCCTTCCCCACTTGCACTCTTTCTCTCTCTCAAAATAAATAAACTTTAAAAAAAAGTAAAAGAAAAAGAAACAAGGGTGGTGAGTGAGGCTGCAGCACACCCAGCAAGTGGCATGGAGATGGGAGGGTTTGGCTGGGTCTTTGAGGAAGGGTACAGGACGCTTACCTCACAGGCCCTATGAAGGGGATGTGAAGTTGCATTCATGACCATGAGGACCCTGGGTCTGAGGAAAGGACAACAAAGCTGATGCATGAACTTGACTAAGGCCATCACTTGGAGCCCAGGGGCACTACCGGTCCAGACTGGACAGACCAGGGCTCAGTGGGATCAAGACCATTCCAGTCCCTAAGATCTTTCCTTATCTCAGAGGTCACCCTGGGCTGAGTGGGGAAGCCAGAGAGATGACAATTGAGGAGAACCCTGAGTAGTGGGGGTTTGGCCACCTCACTCACCCCTGGCCCAGGCTCCAGGCCTACTGATCTGAGACCCCAGGAACAGACCCGTGGGCTCCTCTAGCGGCCTCACTCCTCTCCCCAAGCCAGGCTGCCAATGTCAGAAGTGGGGGTCAGTAGGACAGCAGTGCTGGGGTGGGGGGCAGACAGCAGGCAAGGAGAAGGGAAAGATAGAAAGAAGAGGCAGCAACAGCGAGAGAGACAGAATGAAAGACCCCCAAAAAGACACAAAGGGACACAAAGAGTCACACACACACACAAACACACACTACAGTAGAGTCAGAGAGAGACAGAAACAGAATGAGAGACAGAGAGAGAAAGGGAGAGAGAGAGAGACAGAGATTAGGGCAGAGCCTATATTCTACTCATCGGCTTCCTAGGAACAGACAGGGAGCAGGTGTAGACCCAGTGGCCGGCAGAGAGGACAGAGTTAGAGATGAAATGAAGACATCTGGGCATCACTATCCCAGAGAACAAACATTTGCGGTCACCAGCTATGCACGCAGCACTGTGCTGGATGCTGCAGAGAACCAGCTGTAGTCCAGACCCCTGCCCTCGTTGGGAGATCCACGCCCCACCCCTGAGGAAGACTAATAACAGGCCGAGGAAGCCTTTCAGGGGCCAGAGGGGAGGTAGAGCCTCCCACAGAGCTGAGGTCACCAGGGGAGAGGCTTGGTGACAGGGCTGCATTTGAGCTGCCTCTTGAAGAGCAGGTGGGAGGAAGGAGCAAGGCTCTTGGGTAGGGAGAATGTGGAGGTAGGAAGGCACATCTGGGTATAATTAAGAGGGCCTTGAATGCCAACCTAAGGAAGCTGAGGGAGCCCCTAGTCACACCTGAGCAGGTGAATGATGTAGAAGAAGCTGTGCTTTAGAGGTACCTGGGCTGGTCAGGTAGCCAGACCTGGGGACAGTGGAATAAAATGGAAAAGAAGGTTGCAGGCTTCCACTGACTCCTCCAGTCCCCTCGCACGACACCTCCTGTCTGATACAACATTCCAGCAACCCCACACTACTGGCCCACACCAGGCTGCTTCTCACCTCTATGCCTCTGCCCTTATGGTACCCTCTGCCAGGAAGGCCTTCTCCCTCCACAACCCCTAGCCCAGCAAATGCTAAAACATGGTTTAGACTCCTCTCAAGGGTCTACTCCTCCAGGCAGCCTTCAGGCAGGCTGAGGTGCATGAAAGCCGACATGAAATCTACCTGGGCTCAACTGAGTCAAATTGTGTTTTTTGACTAAGACCCAGAAAATATAATTGGCCTCATCAGCATTGTTGCCTTACCACACCCAGAATTTGCCTGTCCCCCACACAAAGCCCTACCAACTGGCAGGCTTAGTATCCAAACCCTGAAGAGAGGAAGGAATGGCCTGGGGTGGGTGGAGTGATGGGCGGGGAACATTTGCCTAGAGGTGCTTTGAGCTGGCATCACAGAGCAGTGACCTTCCTCCAGAGAGGAGGGGAGTGGCATTGGGGACAGCCGGGGCTGGAGCTGGGTTGGGGGGGCATTCGTGGAGAGAGCCTGCCACTGCCTCCTGTCCTTGGGGGGACACCAGAAGCAGGGCTGTGGGCTGAACGTCATCCCCTCCTTGTCCCCTCAGGTCTTTGGAAGAAAAGACCCTCCTCTGCACCCCGGGCTTGCCCTAGAGTGGCCTGGATTTAGCCAGGAAGACGTCCGAAGCCCTGCTGCTACCCGCCGACCCACAGCTGCCCACCGCCCCCAGGCCAGAGCCATGGAAAAGTTCCGTGTGCTTTTCCAGCACTTCCAGTCCAGCTCGGAGTCAGTGATGAACGGCATCTGCCTGCTGCTGGCCGCAGTCACTGTCAAGCTGTACTCCTCCTTCGACTTCAACTGCCCCTGCCTGGCGCGCTACAATGCCCTCTATGGCCTGGGCTTGCTGCTCACACCCCCACTCGCCCTTTTCCTCTGTGGCCTCCTTGCCAACCGGCAGTCCGTGGTGATGGTCGAAGAGTGGCGCCGGCCCGCGGGGCACCGGAGGAAGGACCCAGGCATCATCAGGTACAGTCCCACACCACCCAGCTACCCCCGGGCATGGTCGGGGGTCTCCCCACTCAGACACTGCTGCTGACTCCTCATGGGTGTTGGTAAGGCTCCCCCACCCACCCCCAAGGTCACTATCAGGTGTGTCCCCTCCCCTCACCCCCAAGGTGGGAAACATTACCTCACAGAGACTCACTAGCCAGTTTCCACTCTGGAAACAGATTTTCATTCCTGTCATTTGTCACCCTTCTATGGCCAGTGCAGGATTCCCAAGAATTGCCCAGGTCACATCTGTCCTCTGGCCATGAATTACAACTCAGCACATACATGAAGGGCCATCTCATGACACTCACAGCCAGTGCTCACATAAAGTAGGAGGCGTGATCGGCTTCGAGGCTGCATTTCCTCTCCTGTAAGCTCCTCCCGGGGCAGGGATGTCACCTGTTGTACCTCTGTGTCCTTAGAGCCTCACACCTGCTTGGCGCCCTATACCAAAAACAGGTGATGGAAGTTCGTAACAAGTCCTCAGTTTCACCTTCCGACCCTTAGAAAATGCCGAGCCACCCCATCTATGCTGTATTTATAATTCCCTGCTGCGTAGGTCATGCACACATACACACAGCCCAGCATATATAATTTCACATTGTGTATACAGTCCAAGTCAGAGACGACAGCTGCATGCTGTGCACAGGGGCCTCTGCTCCGTGGTGCAGGGGGTCCCCTGCTCCCTGTGATTCAGCCACGCGAGGAGGGTCATACGCGCGAGCTGCACCCTTTGCTTTTTCCTCCAGGACCCAGTGAGTACATCTCCCACGGGCTGTTGTCCTGTGACCCACATGCAACGTCCCAAAGGGCAGAAGGGCAGAAGAGGCCCCTGGGGACAGTGAGAGAGGGTGGCCCCAGGACCTGGAGGGAGGTGTGCAAGGCGCTGCCTCTGGGAGGGTTATTGGGCAAGGCCGTCTTAGTTGAGGCTCCCCCACAAAGGCTGTTCTGGGGAGTGTGACAATGAGTGGGCAACTGGGGTCACTCCTCCTGGGGACCCTCTGAAAACGTGGGTAAAACACACCTCAGAATTGTCCCACAGAGAGTCTAAGAAGCTGGGGTTTTTACCCACCCAGCCTCATCCCTGTGGATTGAAGGTCGATTGGGGTCAATAACTCTCCTGGCTTTCAGCCTTTGGCTCTGGGAGCAGAGACCCAAAGCCCTTAGGCAGAGCCCTGCAGGTAGCTGAGGTCAGAAGCCCTCAGTGCCACCAGGGGAATGAACTACTCACTAAAGGTGCAAGTGCCTCGTGCATGGGCAGGGCACCAACACAGCGAGCCACCGGGCCTAGAGTAGAAGGGAGCCGAGCTCCCCAGGGTTCCAGTCCCAGGACTGCTGTTGGGGCTTTCCCACCTCCTGGGGTCCCAGCCCCCCTTCCTCCCTGCCCTCTGCTGCTGGGACCTCTGCAGAGGGAGTTGCAGCCATTTTAAAAAAATTTTTTTAATGTATTTATTTCTGAGAGAGAGAGAGAGAGAGAGGCAGCATGAGCAGGGGAGGGTCAGAGAGAGAGGGAGACACAGAATTAGAAGCAGGCTCCAGGCTCTGAGCTAGCTGTCAGCACAGAGCCCGATGTGGGGATCGAACCCACGAACCGTGAGATCATGACCTGAGCTAAGTCTGACGCTCAACCGACTGAGCCACCCAGGCGCCCCTGCAGTCATTTCTTGATGTCACCTCAGCAGGCATTTCCCAGCTCTCCTGGGAAGTCCATTCTCGCATCTCTCCTGTGGCCTTCCTGCTGCTGCCGAATTCCAGCTGCCTCTGCGACCCCTCCCCGCCTCTGCCCCTAGGTATATGTGTTCCTCGGTGCTGCAGCGAGCGCTGGCTGCCCCCCTCGTCTGGATCCTGCTGGCCCTCCTCGACGGGAAGTGCTTCGTGTGTGCCTTCAGCAGCTCCGTGGACCCTGAAAAGTTTCTGGACTTTGCCAACATGACCCCCAGCCAGGTGCAGCTCTTCCTGGCCAAGGTGCCCTGCAAGGAGGATGAGCTGGTGAGGGACAGCCCCGCGAGAAAGGCAGTGTCTCGCTACCTACGGTGCCTGTCACAGGTAATTCGGGTGGTTCTCCCCTGGCCCTGGAAAATATCCTGCACTGGTTCCGAGGGGTGTGGGGTGAGGAGGTGCAAATGGTTTCCAGTGGCCCCTCCCCACTGCTAGAAACACAACTAAGGAGCAGGTGGTCCCCAGAAGGATCAGGAGCATGATCCACATACAGGACACTGTCAGGCCTAAAGAAGTGGGCACTCTGCCTTCAACGCTAACTCACCCCAGGGCAGAGACCAGGTGCCCATACCCTCCAGGAGTCAGCTAGTTCCATCCCCAGGAGGCTAGATGACAGGAAAGCACTGAAGATACACTGCTCTGTCGTGCCCCCTACCCCATACACACATTCTTCCCACCCCTCAGAAATAATACTAATCACCACTGATTGAGCACTTATGTGTTAAGCATTTCATATGCATCAGTTCGTTTAATTCTCGAAACAACCCTATGACGTGGGCACAATCATTATCATCTCATTTTACAGATGAGGAAACTAAGCTTCTGAGAGTTTAGTTCACAAGTCCAAGTCGCACAGCTCTTAAGAGACAGGGCAGGGATCTGAAGGGTCATCACCCCAAGCCCTCAGAGCCACCTCCCTGCAATGAAGGTCCTCCCCCGACGCCTGGCTCCCCACGCTAGCACCTACGCCATCACCCTAGGGGCAGACCCCAGTCCCACCCCTATCCCAGACTCCAGATTCCACCACCATCTCTCCCAGAGCCCCAGTTGGGCTGTGTTCCCCCCAAAAGTATTTACGTGAACCCACCACATACAAAGCATCACTGGGGCTACAGGGAATAAAAACACAACCCAGCCCTTTGTGATACCAAGACAGACTCACGGCAAAGGCAGGCCCATGCATGATGGAGAAAGGACCAGTACTTGGGACACATTAGATTCGGGGTCAGACTCTGCTTGGCCACATTACTCCCTTTCTGGGTCTCAGTCTCTCCTGCAGTTGATTTGGTCTTCCCCATGTGGATGAGCTCTGCAGGCTTAAATTCTCTGGGCTCTTGCTAGTTCACTGCAAAGAGTGGAGAATTTTCGATCAGACCAGGGTTTGAGTCCTGGTTGAGTCAGATCTAGGTTATCAGGCACATTAAATGTTCTCTGCATATAAAACACTCACACGACTATTTTAAATTGGCAGGTGGAAGGGAGACTCCTGAGAGAGGCCAAATAAGAGAGCTGTATAAACCACAACCACAAATGATAAGGATTCAAATATGTCTTTGTGGCTTAGAGGAGTGATTTCTCTGCCTGCCCCAGGAGCACACAGTTTCTCTGTGTGTCTTAAGTAAGGCCTTGGAGAGACTAAAGCTTTGGGTGGGCAGAGAGGAGGGACAGGTGTCAGGCAGGTGTGGGATCCAGACTCAAGGAATCTTCAAATTTTCCTCACACTTGTCCTAGGTACACTGTTCTCTGTTCATATCCTATATAAATTTACTCATTCTTCACATCTCAGCCTCAATTTCACTATTCCCTGAGCCCTCAAGTTCAGGTTGGGTTTCCCTCCTCTTACTCCCATGACCCCCTGTACAGCCCAGAACATGGCATTCAGCCAGTCTATCACAAATTTTATTGTTTCCTCCACAAGTGTGCATTCTATGAGAGCAAAGACTGAGTCCCAAGTGCCTCTCCCAAAATATAGGATGGATGGCTGCATAGATAGGATGGATAAGTATGTGAGAGGATTGATGGACTGGATAAAAAACAAAAGAGTGATGGATGGATGGTGAATGGATAAATGGATGGATGGTGGATAGGTAGATGGGTGGATGGATGGTGGGTGGGTTGGTAGATGGATGGTGGATGGATGGATAGATGGATGGATGGTGGGTGAATGGATGGGTGAGCGGTAGATGGATGGATGGGAGTGTAATGGAGGTAAAATTTTACCTCCACCCATCTTAGGTTTTCAGCTGACACTCTAACAAAAAGGCAAATTAACAGGTGGAAAACACAGTTTATTAATGTGTGCAGTGTGCATCATGTGGAAGAAACCTAAAATAAAGAAAGAGTAACTCAAAGTGGTGACTTAGAACTGCAACTCATCTAGCATCTTCAACAAAAAAACAATACCTTTGTAGAGCAATGGCAGGACAAAGGAGAGCCATGTTAGTCTTCAAGGGCGGAAACCGTGGGAAGGTAAACACATGAGAGGAGTAAGGTTTGTTGGCAGATTCCTCTGGTGCTGTCTCTGGGCTGATAAGAGTTGTCTCCCAATAAAAGGAAAATGTATTTCCTGCCTTTAGGCAGAAAAGAGGAGGATCCAGAAAGGTGTTCCTATGGTTGCTGTTTCTCAATTGTCTTCAGTTCAAGATACTTTTTGTGTCAAAGAGGCATATGGGGTAACATTCTGGTTTCCTTCCAGAGGAAGGTTTGGAGGATGAATGGTGGGAGGGTGGATAGATAAATGGAAGAAAGGATGAGACTATGGGAACATTGAATGGATGGGCAGAAGGATGTATGACGGGCAGATGGAAGGAAGTCACAAGGATGGCTGGATGGGAAGCTGACAGATACAGAGCCAGGTAAGAGGATGGATGACTTGCTGGATGGGTGAAGAAATAGCTGGACAAACGGATGGATGAAAGGAGGAGATTGAATGGAAGTGAGGATGGGTGGAGGTGGTTGGTAGGATGGATGACCAAATGGCAACATGGATAGATTTGGGGAGAGATGAGAGGGGTGAGTAAAGGGAGAGACTTTGAAACGCCCTTGCCACACTGTAGAGCACCTGGTGTGCTCTCTTCCGCCCAACCTGGTGTCCCTGCCCCCCTCCACCCCCACCCCCCTCCAGGCAATCGGCTGGAGTATCACCCTGCTACTGATCATCGTGGCTTTCCTGGCCCGCTGCTTGAGGCCTTGCTTCGACCAGACAGTCTTCCTGCAGCGCAGATACTGGAGCAACTACGTGGACCTGGAGCAGAAGCTCTTCGACGAAACGTGCTGCGAGCATGCGCGGGACTTCGCGCACCGCTGCGTGCTGCACTTCTTTGCCAGCATGCAGAGCGAGATGCGGGCACGGGGGCTGCGCCGAGACACTGCCGGCCAGGACACCGCGGACAGGGACCCCGAGCCCCCAGAAATTCCCAAGCCCCCTGACGGCCTGGACGGTGGTGGAAGCGGGAAGGCCCACCTGCGCGCTGTTTCCAGCCGGGAGCAGGTGGACCGCCTCCTTAGCACCTGGTACTCCAGCAAACCGCCACTCGACCTCGTGGCATCCCCTGGGCTCTGGGGCGGTGGCCTCAACCACCGCGCCCCCACAGTGGCCCCAGGCAGTCCCAGCACACTGACGTGTAGGGACCCCAGTAGTGTCCCCGCGTGAAGTGCCCGCATTGAAAACGGTCTGGGGGGGTTTCCAGGCTGTGCTGATCCCAAGGCAGGGCAACCTAACCCTTGCTGACCTCCTTCCCCCCAGCAGCCCAGTCTCTGTCCTAGTTTCAGGGTGTGGTCTCCGTGTGCTCTAAAGCAGTGCTTCACAAATATCAGTGAAGCTCATTGTTCACCTGGGCTCTTGTTAAATGCAGATTCTGATTCCATGCATCCAGAACTGGGTCCAAGATTGCATTTCTATCTTGCTTCCACATCATAGGAACATGTGTGAACTAGCAAGAGCCCAAATAGAGCTAAGTAGCAAGAGTCTAAATACATTTGCCATGAATTCTGGGTCCTAGGTGTCCAGATATAAATTAAAAAATAATAACATTGGGTGGTTCAGTCGGTTAAGTGTCTGACTTTGGCTCAGGTCCTGATCTCATGGTTTGTGGGTTCGAGGCCTGCATCAGTTTGTGTGCTCTGAGCCTGGAGCCTGCTTCAGATTCTGTGTCTCCTTCTCTCTCTGCGCCTCCCGGATCATGCTTTGTGTGTGTGTCTCTCTCTCACTCAAAAATGAATAAACATTTAGAAAATAAAAATAATATAATAACATCTAAAGTGCTTAAATGGTACTTAATACATGCCAGGCATTATTCCAAAGGCTTTACATATATAGCTCATTTAATACTCATGATAACCTAATGAAGCAAGATAATTATTAGTCCCATTTTAAAGGATCAAACTAAAGGCCTAAAGAGGTTGAGTTGCGCAAGGTCACCCAGATAGGAGCTGGAATTTTATCCCAGGAGTCTGGCTGCTACATTAAGTCTAAGCTGCTATATTCCTCTGCCCTCTAAATAGTTTGTGTATTTGTTTTTGGCGCTATGGTTGCGTTTCCTGCAGCTTCCACCAAGTTTGTCTGAGTAAGCACTCGCAAGCTCCAGGCATATGGTATATGGACCAGATCTGAAAATCAGGGTGGGTGTGAACCCAGACATCCCCACACTGAACATGCACCCCAGGCGATCCGATTATGTTGCAGTGTTTAAGAAACTCTGCACTAAGCTTGAGTATGGAGTCTGGCTAGGAAGGAAACCCCTTGAAACTGCAGGGTTAAATCTTGCTGGAAGATGTGCCAGTCAATCTCTGGCGGCCCAAATAGGAAGATTGGGGAAGATCTAGCCTGGGAGCTCCTCCAGGCCTCTGCCCCTCCCTGATGACTCATTCAGCACACACACAAGCACTCAGTCACTCATTCACACATACATGCACATCCTGCTAATGCCTCCATCAGCACAGATGGTGACCACAGATGTGCAAACCTGGGTTCATCCCATGCTTTTCGAGTCTCAGGGCCTGGGGGGGCTGTGCAGGGGTCCCCAGATGCCCTCTGGAGCCCAGCCCCGACCATATCAGGCAATCTCTGCTCTCCTGGGCTCTTGCCAAGAGACTCATATGACCAGACAATCCCTGCAGCTCAGCCTCTCCCCATCTACCAGGCTATGGTCAGGCCATGCAAATGTTTGAAATGGAGCATGACTTAGCAAAAGTGTTAGCAGAGATTGGGTGGGGAAGAAAGGTGGGAGATCTTAAAGATGGCCCAGTCAGTATGAGTGAATTCTCAGTTCAGTGCAAGGGGGCTCAGGGACCTCACTTTGGGCTGCAAGGAAGCATCATTTGGCCCAGTAAAAAGGCACCAGCTGTAATCAATGCCCCTGGCTTCTTATACTGTGCACTTATAGAGCACCCAGTGCCTAGAAAGCATTGTGCCAGGGAATAGGGAAGAGAAAATACACGGATGATATGCCCTGTTCTCAAGGAGCTCACTGTCTAATAGAGGGACAGAGACAGGTACAGAAATAATTACAATCCAAAGCAAAAATATCAGTGTCACAGAGATTTAGCATGGAGAAGAATGGCTCCACCCCGGGGAATCTGGGAAGGCTTCATCTGAATGGGCCTGGAAGGAGAGAGAGGGTTTTAACAAGTGAAGAGAAAGAAGGGGGTGGGGCCACAGGGCACCTAAAGTGAGGAAACAGCACAAACACAGGCAAAGAATTGGGAAAGGGGCAGCATATGTTTCATTTGTTCATTCAACAAACATTGATGGAATACCTAGAGTGCCAGAGAGCACGACAGACGGAGAGACAGGTTCTCTGGAATGGTGCTTCCAGTCTGGAGAGGAGCTATGATGTGAGCTAGGGAGCAAACAACCAAATGAGGGGTGTGCAGTCCAACCTGGCAAAAGTGAAGGATGTTAGGTAGGGGGTTGATGAGCCCACTTCCAGTGAGTCCCACCGAAAGTTGCTCCCTGAGTCCTGCATCCAGTGACAGATTCTCTGGATCAGTGCTGGACAGCCCTCAAATGTGTCCCTACCATCTTAGGTCCCCAAATGCTGTGCTTTCCAGCCCAGACCTCTTTAACATTGTCCACCCACCATTTGCTCACATCCCCTGAGAAGGAGATGCCTGGAGCAGTGCATGCCACCCAAGCAGGGAGTGAAGAGAGAAGACTTGGCTAGAGGGCTCCCACCTGCTCCTAAAGATCCTCGCCTCCCAGGACAACAGCTATCATGGGCACCCAAGCTCATTCCCCAAGCCCAACCAACTCTTGGTGAAAGCCCTGACCACACGCTGTACATAGGGCATCTCTCCTGGGAGACACAGTGGCCAGCTGGGCAAGGCAGAAATGTACTAGAAGTGTGTGTTGGGCCTGGGAAGCTGCAGTTCTGCTCGAGAAGGGGAAGATGGCAGGAGTCTTGGAGGTTGAGGTTAGGACTTTGGCTTGATCCTGCTGGTAACTGGACATGAGAGGCAAGTGTGTGTAAGCAAGGTCAGGAGGAAGGACACGGCAATGATGTGTGAAGCTGCAGGAATGGGTAGGCCCAGCAAGAGAGAGAGAAGCTTAATGAGAAGAAGAAGGACCAAGACCTTTAGAACTTTGGAGGAGAAAGAGGAACAGTCACAGGGGAAGAGTCCAGAAGGATGCCAGGGAGGCACGAATTCCAAGATGGGGGAAGGATAAGCAATAAAGCCTGAGCTTCAGAGAGGCCCAGGAGTGGGAGGACTGAGAGAAAATCATTGGGTTTTGGTAACTGTTAGGACAGGAGGCTACTCACCCAGGGAGGTGTCCTGAAGAGATGGGTGGGTTTCTGTAGGATTCATATAAATCCCTGGGCATGAGCCCCCCACACCCCTAGGGTTATAAAGAACAGATGGCAGGTTTGGACTTTGCCCTGTTTTAGGCTATTGATACAGGAGGAACCTTCAGCACCCATGTATAGGGAAGGGCACCAGAACCCCATAGTACAATGAGAGTAANCACGCTGTCTCTCTCTCTCTCTCTCTCTCCTAGAAATAAATAAAACATTAAAAAAAAAAAAAAAGAAATCATGTCCACACTAACATGGTTCCACTTCCAGGGTCTCACAGAAGGTAAGGGAGTTTGCTGCTGAGAGCCCAGCTCTGCCCAGCCCTTGGAGGCCAAATGAAGTGACCTCCTCTTGCATCTGCTTGATCTGCTCTGCAGAGGAAGGGCAGAGAGAGCTGTAGGATGGGAAGAGTGTCCCTGAGGATCTACTGAAGAGCAATGGGAGATGGTCTGAAATGGCAGCCGGTAGCAGAGTAGAGGTGACACTGGTTGTTACCATGGTAGTGAGCTTTGAATGAGCACCAGCCCCTCCTGCCCACCCCTCCCACCCAGCCAGCCACCCTTCACATAAAGGAGGAACCATACCTTCAGCCCTCCCCACTCTGCTCACAAGAACCTAGCCCTGGCAGCAAGCCCAGAGCCAGAGTGGCAGGACTGTCTCCTGTTTGTGTCTGAATTCCCACCTCCTCTCAAAGTTATCTTGGTCCAAGGCTCACTTCTTTCCCTGATTCACTTATTCATGTATTTATTCATTCAGCACTTACTAACTGAGCATCTACTAAACTAGGCACACTGTGTCAAGCATTGGGAACACAGATGTGAACAAAAGAGGTGTGGGCCTTAGACATTTATGGTCCAGTGGAGAGGCACCTGGGTGGCTCAGTCAGTTAAGCATCCGACCTCAGCTCAGGTCATGATCTCATGGTTTATGAGTTTGAGCCCTGCCTCANTAAACATTTTATAAAATTTTATCGTCCAGTGGGAACCCCAGATATTAAATAAACACACCTCTCCAAAACAAGTAACTCAAATTGTAATTAGTGCTGGGAAAGGGAAAGGGAAGTACATTCAGGAGGCTATGAAAGCCTATATCAGCAGAACTGTCTAAGGTAAGGGTTCAGAAACTTCTTTAAAGACAGACTATTAAGTTGAGGTCTTTTTTTTTTTTTAAGTTTATTTATTTTGATAGAGGACAGCATGCACTCGGGAGCTTGGGAAGGGCAGAGAGAGAGAGAGAGAGAGAGAATCCCAAGCAGTTTTCCCACTGTCAGCACAGAGCCCAATGTGTGGCTCACCCACAAACCATGAGATCATGACCTGAGCTGAAGTCAAGAGTTGGATGCTAAACCAACTGAGCCACCCAGGCACCCCTAAGCTGCGGTCTTGAGGATAAATAGGAATTTTCAAGTGAAGAGTAGGAGAAGCATTCGGGGAAGGCACACAGCACATGCAAAGGTTGTGAGATGGGAAGGAGTTTATCCTGATTGAGGAAATGAAAGCAGGCAAATGAGCTGGAGAGTAGATATTGGGAGCAGAGTGGCCCCAGGGTCAGCTCTCACAGGGACAGACAGAGCCTGTTAAGGATTTGTTTACTTCAGCCATTGAAGGGAGTTAAGAATGCGGTCAAATAATCAGACATCCACTCTTTAAAAATCGCACTGCCTGCAGCCTGTGAATAGCTTGATAGAGGCCAGTGTGCACTTTAGAAGGAAGCAAGAGCTGGAGGAACCTGGATTAGGGTGGCGAGGGACAGAAATAGTGGGTTGGGAGTATTTAGAGCGCTGGGTGTTCTTATTTGTCAGTGTCCTGCTTAAAATGCAAGGCACAGGGGCACCTGGGTGGCTCAGTCGGTTGAGCGTCAGACTTTGGCTTCAGTCATGAGCTCATGGTTCATGAGTTTGAGCCCCGTGCTAGGCTCTGTGCTGACAGCTCAGAGCCTGGAACCGGCTTTGGATCCCTCTCTCTCTAACCGTCCCCTGCTCGTGTTCTGTCTCTCTCTCTCTCTCAAAAGTAAAAAAAAAAAAAAAAAAAAGATTAAAACGTAATGCATACAGCAGACCACTCTACATCAGGTTAGACCAAGATGTAAAAATAAAATGCAATCAAAGTGAAAGCAAAATATCAAAATACCAGTACCCTAACACAAACAAAGATCTATTTCTCACTCAGGCAAAGTCTGAGGTGGGTAAATAGGAGAGGGAGGGCAGGAGGAGAGGAGGGGAGGCTCCTCTGGTCACCTGGTGACCCAACTGACAGAGTCTCCCCCAGCTGGGAATGCCACCATCAAGACACATCGTATTCCCCAGATCCTGAGACAAGTGAGTGCAAGTAGTTTATGTGCAAGTTGTTCCCAAGAAACATCAGAAAGGAACAGGGGAAGTAATATAGAAAAGAGAAGAAAGCCAGCAAAGGGTGGGGAGCCAGCCAATGACTGCTGTGAGCAACTCTGGGAGCCACGCACAGGAGTCCACCCAACCTAGGAGGAAGGAAAGTGGAGTGTTTGTCACCAATCTCCACAGTCATTCACTGGCACTCTAACTCAGGCACCTCCAGCTTGCCTTGGGCCAAATGTGCCGGGTGTGCTGTGAGCAGCCTTGGGAATGTGGAAGTGAGCACTGAGGAGGATGGGTGGGAACCACTGGCACCTGTTACACTGGTGTCCAGGGTCCAGAAACGGAAAGAAAAAGAGCAGGAAGAGTGGTGAGAGGTGGAGGTTGGGGGGTTCTATGCCAAGACTCAACCATGTGGCCCCAACCTATGTGGAACATGAGCTGGGAATTGTTAAGGAAGCACACAGACTATCTAATGAGCACTACCGGTTTTTGCCACAATATACAACCTTCAGTACAGTTTTGCTGATGCAGAAGAGAGTGGCCTTATATCCTTCTTAGGTAAAGACTTTATACTTCTGATAACAGAGCTGACAGTACTTGCGCTGCTTCAGTAGCCACATGCCACTGACGGCTCCTGCCTCCTACATGGCCCTGTTCTCTGGGTGCTCTCATGGCTGCTGGTTGAGGGCAATGCCCACTTGAACACCACACACTTGTGCTCTCCTACGCAAATTGGGCATTTCCCTGGAGGTACAGCACCCGCTCCCCAGAGGCCCCCTTTGCATGCTACTTTTCATGACACTCAAGTTTTCCAAGCTGGAGGGGCCCCACCAGCACTGGCGTGGGTGCCAGGACCACTCCTGAAGGCAGGAGGTGAGGGGGCCGGTGCACATCACACGGCGGTGACTGTGGGTGAGTTTGCAGCCCAAGGCATCAAAAACTTTGAGCAGGGTCATGACATCCTGCTTTCCACTTACATCCAGTCACAGTCTAGGGGTTACAGAAGACACAAAACACTGCTAAATGCACTACCAAAGACCCCAGCTCCAGTAGATAAGAGTAAAGGGCCCCCAAAGTCCACCTCCTGATCTCTGGAACCCATGAGTGTGTTACCTGCAAAACGGACTTTGCAGATGTGGTTGTGTTAAAAACCTTGAGATGGGGAGACTATCCTGGATTAGCCAAGATCACCCATGTGATCGGTGTTCTTAGAAGAGAGAGGTGGGATGGTCAGAGGCAGAGAAGTGACGACAGAAGCAGAGGCTGGAGGGACATGGGGTTGTGAGCTGGGGAATGTGGGCATCTTCTCCAAGCCAGGAAAGGCCAGGAAAAGGATTCTCCCAAGGAACACAACCTGCAAACCCCTTGATTTTTAGCCTACTGTGACCCATTTAAGATTCCTGACTTCCCAGAACTATGAGAAAATAAAACTTGTGTTGTTTTAAGCTGATAAACTTGTGGTCATTTTCTATAGCAGTAATAGGAAATGAATACAGATTTTCAAAATGCACTACTGAAGCTCAAGTGCAGAGATAATAATTATTACCATTCCAAGGTTGTAAGGGTCATTTACTGACAACTCACTGGGGGTCCAGAGCTGCACTCCACTCCCACCTGCAGCATCTCCTGGAATCCTCACAAGAGCCTGAGCGGTAAACTCTTAATCTCCCCATTCCACAGACAAGAAGACTATGGCACCCAGAGGTTAAATTACCTGCCCAAGGTCCCTGGCTGGTACATGGCAGGGTTGGGACTTGAACCCAGGTCATTGGGTAAGTTGCTCTTAAATCGCCCTGTAATGTGGTTTCCTGACTGTTCAGCAAAAGAAACAATGAGCGAATGGGCAGGGTGTTGAAGTGGACTTGGGGAGGCAAGAGTGAGGGCAGACAGTATTCAAAGAGGGGGACAGCACAACAAAAAGGGTGATGGCTAAGGAGTCGCCCCCATGCAGCCTTGTGTCTCTGCTATGGTCTCTGACACAGTTCTGGCCTCAATCGGTGCCACCTCTACCTTCTCCCTCATAGAGCACCTGCTCTGCCCCACCCTCTTTTAGAGGCTGAGAGGTTCCTAATCTTCATCTCACCCCACTGATCAACTCACTGATAACACTGGCTCATGACACCAGGGCAAAGTGAGGGGATTTGGAGACATCTATATAGAGCCTGGTGGGGGAAAAAAAAACCCAACAATTACATCTTTTTTATCTTATATAATTATGGTAAGAAAGATGTAATACAAAGTACTAGGAAAGATATTAAATACTGACTTGGTATAAAACATCCTCATGAAATCTTCCAGACCCTTTAAAATGAGAAATCTGAGGGGCTCCTGGGTGGCTTAGTCGGTTAAGCGTCCGACTTTCGCTTAGGTCATGATCTCACGGTTCGTGGGCTCGAGCCCCGCGTCGGGCTCTGTGCTGACTGCCAGCTCGGAGCCTGGAGCCTATTTCAGAGTCTGTGTCTCCCTCTCTCTCTGACCCTCCCCTGCTCACGCTGTCTCTCTTTCTCCTAGAAATAAATAAAAATTAAAAAAATAATAATAAAATAAACTAAAATGAGAAATTTGAGTTGGCTTCAGTGAGCACAATTTTTTAACATTAGATTTTTTTTTTTTTTTGTATGAAATGACCACAGGCAGTTCCTCTTCAAGGCTTTTTTTTTTTTTTTTTTT
>NW_027533395.1:2633011-2669027 GCF_008692635.1 Crocuta crocuta | reverse complement strand
GGTTTTTTTTTTTTTTTTTTTGAGATATAACTGACCTATAACATTATATTGGTTTCGGGTACACAACATAATGATTAGATATTTGTATATATTGCTCATCCTGCTCTGCACTTGTGGGTGCACCTCTGGAGAGCCCCCCAAAAGGTCCTGCAGGTACAACCAACCTAGGTGCTCCAGCATGAGGACTGAGGGGAGCAATGCCCCTCCCCACCTGTATCATACTTGTGATACATTAGCCTTTCCATCCAAACTAGCAGAACAGGAGGACCTGATACAACTGGAGGAAAAAGGCAAAAATACTTCCCTACCCCCTCCTTCACACCCGACTCCCACCTAGTCTGAATTCAACTCCACCCACAAGCTGTGTAACCTTTAGCTAATAACTTAACCTCAGCCTCAGTCCCCAGTTCTGGGAAACAGGGACAGAAGCACCTTTCCCATAGGATTGTGTGAGCATTACACAAGGTGATGGCATATGGCCAGACACAGGGGAAGCCCCGGGCAGTGCCAGTTCTTGTCGGTCATACAGAGACACGCAGACACAGAGAGCTCTCCTGTGGTCACTTGCACACATGCAGATACGCAGAGGCCCAAAGCCACAGGGAGCTCGGACACGGGCACACACAGGGACACAGATCTGAGGGCCCCATGGAGCCTCCCCATCCAGGCTCTTGCTCTGCTTCAGCCCCATTTGGTTAGAGCTGGATCTGACCTGTTTTTCTGGGATAACTGGCAGCTTCAAAGGGAGCCCTTTAAACTCTGCCCCACTTTGATATGCCGATGGAGGGGCCCTGGCCTGGCTCCTCACAGACTCTGGAGGCCACTCCCACCCCTTTAATTCTTTATCTGGGGGAGTAGAAGTAGGAGGTGCAGCGGGAAAGGATTTGTCATCCACAGTCCGTAAACACACAGACACACCCACAGAGATCCAAGCAGACTGGACATAAGAGCACCTGCTTTATGCTCACGGGCACAGCGCCCTGCCCAGCAGGGAGCGGACCCAGCAACCTTGCAGATCCAAATCCTCTGACTCCAAATTCAAGGGTTTTTACACTATGTGAGGCTGCATTAGCTCTATCCCCACTGCCACCACCACCACTGTCATCCCTGCTGCGACCACTATCACCACCAACAGCATTGCCATCCCCACGACCATCTCCACCATCGTCACCACCACCATCCCCGTCACCACTGTCACCACCACCACCACAAGCAGCACCTTCACCTCCACCACTGCCATCAGAACCACCATCATTTTCACCCCCAGCAGCACCATCCCCACCCCCACCATTACTGCCCCCATTACAGCCACCACCATCACGGCCATCACTAACTTATCATACCATCACTGTCTGAACTAATCAAGGAACCCTCTTGAACTCTTATATAGCACAGAGGAAAGACCTAATGGGAAGGGCAGAGGAGGGTCATATGCTTCCTAGGAGCCCAGGGGAAAAGTTCAAGAAGTTCAGGCCCTGCCACAGCCCCACATTCTCCCAAACTTCAGCCCTGTTGGAGACAGTATCTTCCCAGCCTGCGTCTGAGCCTCCTCCCCCTCCCTCCTCCCACACCCAAAGAGACTGGTCTCCATCAGGTGTGGCCCTCATGGTTTCCCAGTGTCGGAGGCAGCTGTGGAAAGAGAAGCCCAGGAGGGGAAGGGAGGGAGGGGCAGAGCCCTGGCTGCACCCACAGGATTGGATGACTTGTGCCCTCTCAGCCAACCCCTGACTAGAAGGTTTCTCAAAGAGACTGTGACCTCTGCCACTGCCCTGAGCTCTGCCCGTCTCCGCCATGAGGTGGGCACCCGCTGGGCAGCCTGGGCCGCAGGGGCCATCCTGAAGCAGTGGTGAGGTGGGAGGAGGCCCTGAGGCCCCGTGGGGGGCACCATGGACAAGTTCCGGATGATATTCCAGTTCCTGCAGTCCAACCAGGAGTCCTTCATGAACGGCATCTGCGGCATCATGGCACTGGCCAGCGCCCAGATGTACTCTGCCTTCGATTTCAACTGCCCCTGCCTGCCCGGCTACAACGCGGCCTACAGCGCGGGCATCCTGCTGGCGCCCCCGCTGGTGCTCTTCCTACTCGGCCTGGTCATGAACAACAACGTGTCCATGCTGGCCGAAGAGTGGAAGCGGCCCCGGGGCCACCGGGCCAAAGACCCTGCCGTGCTGCGCTACATGTTCTGCTCCATGGCACAGCGGGCCCTCATCGCTCCCGTCGTCTGGGTGGCTGTCACACTGCTGGATGGCAAGTGCTTCCTCTGTGCCTTCTGCACTGCCGTGCCCGTGACAGTGCTGGGCAATGGCAGCCTGGCGCCTGGCCTGCCCCCACCTGAGCTCGCCCGCCTGCTAGCCAGGGTGCCCTGCCCTGACATCTATGATGGCGACTGGCTGCTGGCCCGCGAGGTGGCCGTGCGGTACCTGCGTTGCATCTCCCAGGTGAGGGGGTGAAACAGCCTTGGCCTGGGTCTCCCCTCACAGCCCGGGCTCCCTCTGGCAAGGCCCAATCCCTCACCTCTGGAAATGGGGCTTTCTCAGGGTAGAGTCATGTTTCCCCAATAGATTGGAGTCCCTAGACTGGGCTGGGTCTCCCCCTCAGACAGAGCTCTTTGGGACAGGGCTGTATTTTCCCAGCTGAGGCCAGGCCTTCTGAAGGCAGAGCCGTGTGTCTTCCCTGGACCAGAGCCACCTGGAAAAAGTGCTGTGGCTACCTCAGTCCGGAGGCCTGTCCCTAGAGTGGACCCAACAGCTCAGCCAGCCCCCACATTTTCCATCCTGAGCTGCAGCTGGGAAGCCTGGTGCATTTGCATCCTTTTCTTCTTCCAGGCCAGGGCAGTGGTGAGGCAGGTGGGTGGCTGGGCCATTTGGGTACATTTCCCTGGCAAATGCCTCCAGCAGGTGCCTCCCTGCTCAGGGAGTGGGATCCAAGGGTCTTGGGTCGTCTGGAAGGGAGGGCTTGGGTAAAGGGGATGTACTATTGGGATGCATGCTAAAGGCAGGGGTGGAGGGCTCACTGATGAGCCTGAGCTTGGTTCCCCACCCCCAGCCCCATTCCCTCATCCTCTGCCCCTCGGGAGCTCCCTCATCTAAGCCCCCAGGCCTCCCCTGCAGTCGCTGCAGCATCGGGAGGAAGCAGCAGCATGCCCTTGCAGCAGACGGACCAGGGCTGTCAGGGCAGGGAGGGGGCCGGGCCTGCCCTACCAGGGCTAGAGAACCTCTGCTCTGGAGTCCGGATCCCTGGCCCCCATCTCCAGCCCTCCCCTGGGGCCTGTGTCATCACATGAATATCACACTCTGAGTGTACAAGCTCTGCTTCCTTCCCAAACCACCGTGGGCACTTGTGCCACGGTCCCAGGCCTCAGGGCCTGGGGCAAATGTCCCTCTACCTGCATCGTAAACTAAAAGGGCCCCTGGAGGACAGGCTGCCTGGCCTACAGACATGTTTCACTTCCAAGTGAATTCAAAATTCAATTTTGGAATTAGTCAACATCCTCTAAAACCCAGAAATTTTCACAGAAAAATCAGATTTTGGCTTTACTTAAAACACGAAAATGTCCAGCCCCACAGGGTCCATGTCTCCCCTTGGAGCAGCACAGGGGATGCCCCCCAGACCAAGCACGTGCTCTGCAGCTCCCAGCCCACGTTTGCTCTGCCACAACCCCCCAACTCCGATTACAGGCACTTACCTTGCATCTTGATCTGGCCAAACACTTCTCTGGGCAGCTGGGGGCTGAACCAGAAGCCCGATTAGGAAGGCATCCTGCCCCACGCCTGATTGAATTATTGGCAGAGACCTAGCATGTAAGCGTCTAGTGCTCTTCAGCACAGGGTTTGAGCAACTGTCTGATTTGTCTCTGTGGCCCTTGAGGGCCCAACCTAGAGCCCACACAGAGGAAGCTTATTCAGTGCTGGCTACTGACAGGCAGACAATACCAGGAGCCAGAGGAGGGGTACAAAACTCAGAGGAGGAAGGGTCACTATGACCCTGGGAGGTTAATGAGGGCCTATTGACATAATAGTGGCCAACAGTTACTGAGCACTAACCCCATACCAGGCACTGTGCTGTTGTCGTTTTTTTTTATTACATTTAGTCCCCACAAAAACCCTATGAGATATGTACTATCAACAACCCCATTTTATAGGTGGGGAAACTGAGACACAGAGAAGTCAGACACCTTGCTCCTGGTCAACCACTAAGGATTGAAGACAGGGTCCAAAGCCAGGCAGCCTAATTCCAAGGTGTGCCCAGTTAACTCCAGTGGATTGAGTGCCAGGTCTACGTGTGGGGCATTTTGCTTACATGATCTCATTTCCGTGAGATCGTGTACCTATGCCCATTTGACGGAAAAGGAAATGGAGGCCAAGAGGTAAGGTCATTTGCCCTGTCAGTCCTCTTTTCCCTAGAGGCCCTGACGTAGAGAGTGCGTTGGGGATTTAGACAGGCTTGGGAGGCTGGAGAGCAATGCCAGCCGACTCTCTCCTCTCTCCCCTGCAGGCACTGGGCTGGTCCTTTGTGCTGCTGACCACACTGCTGGCATTTGTGGTGCGCTCAGTGCGGCCCTGCTTCACACAGGCCGCCTTCCTCAAAAGCAAGTACTGGTCCCACTATATTGACATCGAGCGCAAGCTCTTTGATGAAACATGCACAGAACACGCCAAGGCCTTTGCCAAGGTCTGCATCCAACAGTTCTTCGAGGCCATGAACCATGACCTGGAATTGGGTCACGCCCATGAGGCACTGGCCAGGGCCCCTGCTAGCTCGGCTGCTCCAGCGACCACCGATGGTGCTGAGGAGGAGAGGGAGAAGCTTCGTGGCATCACAGATCAAGGCGCCGTGAACAGGCTACTCACGAGCTGGCACAAATGCAAGCCACCCCTGCGGCTGGGCCAGGAGGAGCCCCTGATGGGCAATGGCTGGGCAGGTGGTGGGCCCCGGCCTCCACGCAAAGAGGTGGCCACCTACTTCAGCAGAGTGTGAACTGTGGCCAAATGAAGAGGCAAGAAAGGAGGTCTGAGCCCATGGGCTCTCAGCTCCCCAAACCAGATGGAAAGATGAAGTCTGCAGGTGCTGGGCAGTAGGCCCAGGCATTTACCTGCCCACTCAGGCAGGAAATCTAGAGCTAGAAGGGGACCTCAGTCCTCCAGCTGTGACACAGCAACTGTGAGTCAGAGGGGCTCGGCACTGGCTTGTGGAAGGATAAGCTCCCACCTGTGCAGCCCTTCCTCAGCCACTTCATCCCTGCTTCACTATCTCCTCAGGTTCTACAGCCATCCTTGCTCTGAATTTTTACAGTCTCGGCTCCCTTCTGCGCAATCCTCAGGGAGGGGGAGGGGGCGGATGGCCATCTCACAAGGCAGGAATCCTCTGATTTTGGCCAGTCTCCTGCATGGGGCTGAGAGTGGGCCAGGAGGACATGGCACACAGCCTCACCTGATGTCACACACCTGCAGTTCTAGGTGATGACACAAGATCCCAGAAGTCAGGTCTGCTCAGGAGAAGCCAGAGTGTGCGGTCACCGCAGGGGCCATGCAACGATTTTCAAGTACATTTACTTACTGCTGAGCACAAGTCTTCCTGCCTTAGCCATTTGAACTGCTATTACAAAATATCACAGACTAAGTAGCTTATAAACAACAGAAATTTACTTCTCACAGTTCTGGAGGTTGGAAATCCAACATCATGGCACTGGCACAGTCACGTTCTGATGGAGGCCATCTTCTTTGTTCAAAGCCAGCACCTTCTCAAGGGAACTCTCTGGAGCCTCTCGTCAAGGCACTGATCCCATTCATGAGGCTCTGCCCTCATGACCTAAGCACCTCCCAGAGGCCCCACCCCCTAGTACCATCATCCTGGGGGGTTAAGACTGAGCACATGAATGGGGGGGACACATTCAGACCACACCATCCTCCCTTGGAGGGGTCCTTGGAGACCACCTGAAAACCTCCCTTTACATCCAGAAAAATTAGACCTCCCCAGAGCTCAGGCATTTAGAAAAGAAGCTGATGTTTTCCCATTTTCTGAAAAACCCTACTCCCTGGGAAGGGGGCTCTAGAGTGCTAAAAGTCTCTGCCCTGAGGTAGAGATGAAGATGGAGGAGTGGAAGGGGAGCTGCCTGGAGTGGAAACCTGATGGGGTTGTTATAATCATGAAACACGTGAAGTGTGTAAAAGACAAAATAGGTACTCAGTACCCAGTGGCTAATGTGTTTGTAGATTTCAGAACCTGAGAGCTTCTCCTCCTCTGGACAGAAGTGGGAGGGTGACCTAAGGAACTGGAGCCAGCATGTCAAGGAGGGAATTGAGGGCCAAGAAGATAGAAGTCCCGCTCATCTAGGAATTCATTTTGATCTTGATCCCTACAACATTGCTTTAATAATTTCCCTCTTTCCCAATTAGTCTTCCCTCCATTCCCACATCTAAGACTCAGCCTGAGCTCCTTTCATTATTTGGGAGGAGGACATGCCCAGCGTATCAGGAGGTACAAATGCCAAGGAAAGAGCAAAGTTTTGGGTCAGGCAGATCAGGGTTCAAGAACTAGAGCTGTAAGGACCTCACCAAATCCCTCCAGACCTCAGTGTGTCTATCTGAAAAATAGATCTTTAAAAGACCTGCTTTTCAGAATTATGGTGAGAATATAGGAGGACAACTTTTGAGGAAGAATCTGGAATGGTATTTGGTACATGGTAGGATCTGAATAATAACCACTGGTCTGTTCCGTTCATTTCTGTGCAGGGACAAGCACAGCCCAGGGAGGCTAGCGTGGCACTCAGTGGTCTCACGGTCATAGAACCACACACATTGCAGAGATGATGGTGGGGTGGGGGCGGGGAGGCGGGGAGAGAAGAGAGTCTCTCCCTTAATCATAGTGCTCATCTAGCCTGTCCTTGGACGGGGCTCTCTCCTTTAGCATTCTTGGCCCATAACTTACCAGCCTCAGCTTGCACCCTCCTACAGATAGGGAGCTCATGACCACTTTCTGGGACAGGCTGGGCAGCTCTGATGGTTACAAAGGGGTTCTTTCAGCAACCTGCCTTCTTGTAAATTCTACCCACCACTCAGCGGTCTGCCCACAGGGCCTCAGAGAAACCCTTTGCCAGCCCTTCTGAGATGTGAAGCAGTACCTGGGGAGTTAGCTCAAGTATGGACAGAAGAGCCAGTAGTGGGGAGGAGGACCGACAGGGGCAGGGCGGCTCTCCGAGGGAGAGGAGCCGGAATGAGGTAGGGAGGCCGTGGCCTGTGCATCCTGCCAGGGGTCAGCAGCAGTCTGGTGGCACCTCCCCTCCAACCCTGCTGGGGCCTCCGTGGCAGCTCCTGTCCGGTGGGGGTCAAGCACGAGGCGTGCTCCTGACACCGGCCGGGCAGGCAGGCCCAGGCAGGGTCTCCCGGAAGCGCCCCCTGCCTGGCCCCCGAGCCAGCCCCCTGGTGCGCAGCTGGCCCAGGAGGGCAGGCACAGGCCAGGCGCCTAAACAGGCAGCCCAACTTCCTCTCCTCTTGCACCGCCCTCACCATCCGCCCGCCCCTGCCTGGCGCCTGAGGGAGGCTGTTTTTCCACTCACTGCTACTGCTCCATCCTGCTGTTTCCTTCTCTTTCTGGAGTTAAAACTTCTTAGAAAACAGCGCCAGGCCCCGGCCCTGCTGGCCTCCAGCTCCCTGCTCCCGGTGCAGAAGAAAGCACAAGGCAGCCCGGGGAGGGCACTGCCGGCAGCACTTGCGGAGGGGGCCGCCCTGCAGGCCCACGCCCCGCCGGGGGCTGAAGCCACTGGTTGTTGCCCACAGCTGGCCCCAGGTAAGAGGAAGGGCCCCTCCCTGGGGTGTACCAGGTGACGGGGAGGATGGGGAGGATGGCCAGACTGCTCAAGGCTACCCAGAGAGATTGTCCTGGGGAGAAAGGCCCCTCCCTGAGGCTCCTCACTCTGGGCCCAGCCAGTTGGGCCCCTCTCCCAGCCTGTCCCATTTTTTTGTCCCAACTGCTGTGGTTGGAGGTCCCACCCAGGCCCAGATGTGACCCCTCTCTGGCCTGCGGGACAGGGCCTGTAGTCTCAGCCGATGGCCTGTTCTCTCCTCTGTTCACTACCCCAAGGATCCAGGTATCCTGTACCCCACTTTGGAAAGTTTATGAACCCAGGGCCCCCACGAAAGCTCATTAGAAGCCTTGAAGCCAAGAGGCGAAGAGGAAGAGGGAGCCTGGCTTTAACCCACTCATCCTTGGCAACACTGTACAAACTTTTTCCCAAAGAGTGGGACTGGAGGCCCTGGGTGGAGTGGGAGGGAGAGTCAGATCCCTCCTCCTGCTGGCGGCTCCCCACGTGGTCACCAAGCTCTGCCGGGACCCATCTGGCAACCTTGGCAGAGAGCGGGAGGGGTGGCGGTGTACAGAGGATGTAGAGAAGGAAACACGGGCAGGTCTCCCCGCTTTGCTTGCTGCCCACACCATCCCTCCACTCCCGGGCTTCTGGCTGCGGGCTTTTTGTTTTTCATCCCCCTAGATGGGGAGGGCATGGGGCCACACCCTGGCCTGTCTGCTTGTGTGGGTGGAGCCTAGGAAGGGAGTCAGGACATGGCTGGAGCTGCAGCCACTTCCTGGCAGGCTGCCAGTACCACATGGCAGAGTGGGCCGGGTGCGGGCTGGTGGGGATGGTCGAGCCTTAGCCTCCATCAAGGCCTCCTGTCACTGGCAGGCTGGGCAGTCCCCTGGGAGGCTGCTAGAGAGGGGTAACGGGTGGGGAATGGAAGGTTCGCCAGGGTTCTAATCGAGGAGAACAGAGCAAGGTCAGGAGACCAAGAAAACAGAGGACTGACTTAGCTGGACCCACCCTTGTCCACTTCCCAAGCCTCCTTACATCAGGCTCATAAGTCCTGCCCAGGCACTTCCAGACTTGAATGGCCTCGAGCAAGGCAGTTTCTCCTCTTTTGGCCTCAGTTTCCTGGTCTTTGCAGGAAGAATTGTCCCAGTTGCCTCACCTCTGGGGGCCACCCTAAAGACTTGACAGGGTTAGGTGGGGGTTTCTGACACAGAACAATTATTAGGCATCATTTTTCCCCTTTCTTTTCCCTTCAGCACCCCTAAGGAGAGAGCAAGGGCCAGAATAATTTGTCCTCTTTTCACAGAAGACACTGAGACCCAAAGAAAAGTCATGAAGTACATTGAAAGCCAGATCTCCTAAACCAGTCCAGACGCTGGGGTCTCCAAAATGAAAAGCTCTCATGAATTCCAGGGACACTGTGCCAGGCTCACCAATAACCGAGTCCCCTCCCTCTTCCCCACCCCACACCACTGAGCGAAGCCCAAGTCCCTTACTCACCAGGACACCCACTGCAGAAGTTATACCCGTGGGCTACAGGCTTTGAGGACAAAACCCCCCCAAATAGTCCTAGGTCCCTTAGCACATCAGCACATTGCCCAGGGCCACAAGGCCACTCTTAATTCCTCCTTCAAGGAAGGCTTGGGGAACAAGAACCTGAGTACCTGCGGCAGACAGACCTAAGCGTGAATCTCAGCTCTGCCACTTACTTACCTGTGACCTTGGCAAGCCCCTCACCCTCAGGAAGCCTCCACCCTCTCTATATACATTGGGGGCCTGACAACACAGTGCGATCGTGACCATGGGCAATGAAGGATGGAAAGCGCCTGACACTTAGCAGGAGCTCAGCAAGCAGTGGCTGCCACCATGTCCCCTATGCCCCAGGGCTCCCCAAATCTTCCTTTCTCACCAGCCTGACCACACAAGATTCCCTCAATCCCTTTCAGAGTTTTCAAAGGCAAACTGAAACAGTCCTTACTGTTCCACAGGGAACACCCGGCCAGCCACTACAGGGGATACAATGGCAAGACCTCGCCCTGCCTTCAGATGCCTACCAGCCTGCACCCCTTCCTAGGCTCACCAGGAACCATCGACCTCAGTCTCCGCCTGGTCTGCCCCTTGCAGTTGGTCCCCCAGCCGACCCATCACTATGGCGGCCCTGATTGCAGAGAACTTCCGCTTCCTATCACTCTTCTTCAAGAGCAAGGATGTGATGATTTTCAACGGGCTGGTGGCACTGGGCACAGTGGGTAGCCAGGAGCTGTTCTCTGTGGTGGCTTTCCATTGCCCTTGCTCACCTGCCCGGAACTACCTGTATGGGCTGACAGCAATCGGTGTGCCTGCCCTGGCACTCTTCCTCATCGGTGTCATCCTCAACAACCACACCTGGAATCTAGTTACTGAATGCCAGTACCGGAGGACCAAGAACTGCTCGGCTGCCCCCAACTTCCTCCTCTTAAGCTCCATCCTGGGCCGTGCGGCCGTGGCCCCTGTGACCTGGTCTGTCATCTCCCTGCTGCGCGGTGAGGCCTATGTCTGTGCTCTCAGCGAGTTTGTGGACCCCTCCTCACTCACAGCCGGGGAAAAGGGCTTCCCACCAGACCATGCCACAGAAATCCTGGCCAGGTTCCCTTGTGGGGAGGGCCCTGCCAACCTGTCAGGCTTCCGAGAGGAGGTCACCCGCAGGCTCAAGTATGAGTCCCAGGTAAGGCTGTGCAAGGAAAGTTGCTCTTCTTTCTTCCTGAGGCAATGGCTGGTGGGGAGGTGCTGGGATGGCCCAATGTTATAGGTAGAGTTGAGGGAGAGGTCCCCAGGAAAGCACTAGGTTGTCAGCATCAGGTGTCTGAGCTGGGTAACCTATGAGTTAGGACTTGGTACGGCAAGTTTTAAACATTAAAAGAATGTTCTGGCTTAGACTAAGCCTTGATCCCGGTCACAGATTAAACCTCTGCTTCGCCCAGATTGAGCATGAATCCCTGCAAGCTTATGAAACAGTTGCTGTTGGCTAGGAGTTGACATGTTCCTACTCCAGGAAGGACCCCGGCCCAGCAGGAAGTCAGCCGTCAAGTGTTGCTGACACAGGGGAGTCCCCCAAGGGAGGAAGAGTGTTCAGTCAGGAAGCAGTGGCTGCTGCCGTGATCCCAGCCTTAGCTGTGGCTCAATTCTGAAGGAGCAGAGGTCAGCCAGGAGAGAGGACAAGGGCAGAGACCTGGGCAGAAAACACTGCTGGGAATATTAACTTAGAGTAGCAGGAGATGAGGGAGACAGGAAGGAGCACAGGATTTTCTAAACAAACAAACAAACAAACAAACAAACAAAGTGAGTTCAAGGGAGTGAGGACCAAGAAGTGGAATCACAGCCATTAGGGCTGGTTTCCCTTCTAGAAGTAGAATCTGCTCTCAGGGGGTGTGGCTAAGTTCAGCCCAGCCTGAACCCTCTGACCAGCTCCTCCCCCTTCTTCCTGGGGTGGTGAGGGTCTAGGCAGCTCCTTGCCCCTCTTCAACCCTGCCCCTTCTCTGGCCAGCTCTTCGGGTGGCTGCTTATCGGCATGGTGGCCATCCTGGTGTTCCTGACCAAGTGCCTCAAGCATTACTGCTCACCACTCAGTTACCGCCAGGAGGCCTACTGGGCGCAGTACCGCGCCAACGAGGACCAGCTCTTCCAGCGCACGGCCGAGGTACACTCACGGGTGCTGGCCGCCAACAATGTGCGCCGCTTCTTCGGCTTTGTGGCACTCGACAAGGATGACGAGGAGCTGGTGGCCAGGTTCCCCGTGGAAGGCACCCAGCCTCGGCCACAGTGGAACGCCATCACCGGCGTCTATCTGTACCGCGAGAACCAGGGCCTCCCGCTCTACAGCCGCCTGCACAAGTGGGCCCAGGGCCTGGCAGGCAACGGCACAGCACCAGAAGGCGTGGAGATGGCCCTGCTTCCCTCCTGAGGGCCCTGTTCCCACATTCTTTGCAAGTGACAGTACTTGGTCTCAAGCTGAACTCCGCTGCCTGCTCACGTCAGCATCAGAAGGGGACGGTTTGTCTGTTTTTTTTTTAACTTTTTGGGGAAACAGGTCAGAAGCAAGGAACACAGAGTAACCTGGGGTGTGGAGAGAGCTAGTAGACAATGTGGTCCGCCCCGACAGGAAGGCTCTCAGACCTGAAGAAACCCCCTCTCCTGCTTCCACCAAACACTTGGTCAACAGCTTTGGAGAAGAGACCATTTCCCAGAACTGGTCCTTAATTAACTACGATATGGACAACTATTTACCGGTGGGACTCCAAGGCTGGGAAGCCACGGCCAGCAGAGCTGGGTGACAGTGATATCCCCGTATGGGGTATCCTGCAGTTAACGTCTGTGTGACTGCATATGATGCCTGGCTCAGCAGTGCTCAGCAGGAAGCTGCCCTCCTATGTGAGACTCTCGCTTTATTTTATAGACTTACATTTTTGATAAAAGTTTTTCGTAGTATAAAGGAGTAGCTTGGTATCTGCATTGTTGGATGGCCTATGCCACAGCAGGCTGGTGGTCACGGAGACAGGCCCTTGGGAGCGAGGGGGGCTAGCGGGACTCTGAGCAAGATTAAAATGGATGGAAGGGAGGGCAGGGGGTGCAGGGAAAGCCAAATTCCCACATGTGGGAAGGCCCTACGGCTGTTGAGGTCTTGATAATTAGATTCAATTATCTGATTTGATTTGGGGAACAGGTGAAGCCTGGCCTTTCTCAGATGGAAGATCAGCTTAAATTTCATGAGTCAAAAGATCCTGCACTCAGTAGGGCAGACTAGTCCCTATAACTTAGTGCTGATGACCAAAAGCCAGGATAGCCCCAGCTTGACCTCTCCCCACCACCCATACATGCCCACCCTTGCCTGATCACTTCCACCAACTCTAAAACCTTTGATGCTCTCCCTGTCCCTGTCCTGATTCCCAGCATCCAGCCCAGTCACTTCCCATAGGAAAACTCTCCAGTTCTCAGGACATTTAAAGCCCTGCCAAAGAAAATGTTTAATCCCCTTAAGACCAGCCAAAAAAGAACTGGCCTCAACAACCAACTGGGTCTGTGCTGGCCTCCAAGAATTCTGGAACATACAGGATTCTTACTTACCAAAGGAGGTGGAGACCATCTTTCTGGGAAATTTACAAGGGTCCCAGGGAGGCATGGGCGTGATGGACTCAACATGTCCCCTTTCCCTTGGGTCTCAAGGAAAATCATCCAGCCAATCAATGCCCTCCATCCAGTAACCTCTCCACAGAGGGGCTACAGGGACATAGAAAAACTGTGCAGGTCTCCCCAACTCACACAGCACAGCAACCTAGGTCTTCACCGAGCCTCCTACCTACCTGGCCCTGTGGCAACACACAAACATACCCCCTCTCATTTAATCCACAAAACAACCATTCCAAGTAAGACTTTTTAACCCCATTGCACAAATGAGGCACCTAACTTGGGAGAATCTGGATAATCTGGGGCTGGCGGGCCGGGGATGTAACCTCACCAGGTGGTTCCTATCAATACCTGCAGCTTTCCTCTGAGGTGCCCGGGGTCTGCAACTGTCCCTTCTGGGGTCTGCCTTCATCCTCCCGTCCAGCCTCACAGGGTCCACACAGGGGCACAAGTGCTAGCTGCGCGCAGACTGAGGGACTCAGCCCAGGGGAGGAGGCCCACTCCCTGGACCCTGCTGACCCCCTCTAGATGGACCGAGCGCCTGCTGGGGCCAAAGTGAGATCCTGCCCACCAGGTTGCCAGGAGTCAGCCCCTCCATTCCTGTCCGCAGTAAACTCCCAGGAGGGAGAGAGCCTCAGCTTTTCTAGGGGTCCACAAGTCTGCTACCTACAACAGTGAGCAGCCTCAGAAAAGGGTAACAGTGAAGTAAACTAGTACTTAGAATAAAACAAGCAAAAAGGAAGTCTAAAAAAGCTCAAATTCTTTTCCATCCTGACAGGATTACCCTAAAAGGTGCTGCAGAAAAAGCAACACTTAAATAAGAGTCCTCAGACAACACAGCTTTTCAGCTGCCCACGCTCCTGAGATTCGGCTATGCTGGCCCACAGCCGCCAGTGGTCAGAGGCCCGCTGGCCACTAGTCCTCCAACCCGGAGCTCTTAGCTTCCACGTATTCCAGGGCCTTCGCCTTCACGGCCTGCACGTCCTTCTCAGTGCCGTGTTGTTTCTCATAGTCCAAATAGCGCTTGAAGAAGAATTTCATTCGCTTGGGAGCCAGGCTGAGATGAATGACCCGCTCAAAGATGTCCCTGCGAGGAAGAGCAAGGCAGCATTTGTCCGTTGGCCCCCCGCCACTCGATTGCTGACTAGCCTTCATCCCCTGGCTCTCTGGCCCTGGAGTCTGTTCTCCAGTACTCTCACGTCTATCTTCATGTTTATTACCATTTTAAAGTCCTAAGGTGTCCATGGGGAGATAGACTGCCACCCTCACTTTCCAGATCAGACAAACACCCACAGGCTTGGGCAAGGCCCTAGTTTTTTCTGGACCTCAGTCCACCCATCTCTACTCCTCCCTGCCTCGTGCAGACACAGGCGACAACAGCAAGTCCATGACCATTCCCTATCACCAGAGGCAGGTGCAACAAATTACGCAGAAAACCCCAAGTCTCCTGACTCCCACTCCAGGACCAGCCTACTGCCCACCCCAGGTTCCAGACACAGAAAAGAGGTTGCAAAGTGAATGCCACAGGACCTGCTATGTCATGTCAAAGCTGATCTTCCAGAGAGAGTAAGAGAACGGGGATGCCAGAGGCTGGCTGTGGGGCTAAAACTCATCCACTTGGCCAACATCCCCCATCCCCTGCAGTTAATTCAGCCCCAATCCAGTCTTCCCCTCTCACCGGACTTCCTTCTGGCTGCCATGCTTAATGGTCATGTCGATGTAAACCGACCAGACATCAGTGCGCTTTGGGTAGGTGCTCAGTGTATTCTCGAAAATGGCTTTGGCCCGTTCCGCATCCCCTAGCTGGAACTCCAGCTGGGCAAACTTGGAAATCACATCCACATCTGCAGGGAGAGGACAGCTCAGATACACAAAGCAGAAAGACCCTCACCACAGCTCAAGGTGCTATGTGTCAGACAGTCTGCCTCCTGACTCCCTGCTCATGGGTTCTAAGCCCTGGGTGATGACAACTGGGACAGTGGGGCAGTTTAGGGCCAAATACACAGACGGGTACTGATCTATGACTCCCACTGGAGAGTCTCTCTGGGCCCAGAGGGAAGAGGGAGCAGAGGCTACAAAATTAGCACTAATTGTTTTTTGTTCCTTCAGCTTTGAAGCTTAGCATCTGAAATGCAACACACGGGCACGTGATCAATAGAAAAATAGTTACGTGCCCTCCACTAGGCTTTCCCATTCTCAGAGAAAACCCCCGATCCCTACACCCAGATATCAAAGAGCCTAATGTGATCCAGAATTGGGCTGAAGGTAGGGATGAGCACTCACGCTCTTTATTGGGCAGACACTCAAGGGCTCGCTGCATCACACGGTGACTGGCCCCAGCCTGGCCCCGCCGCAGAAGAAAGGCACCATATTTGATCCAGACAGACTTCTCTTGCCTAAATCGCTTCAGCATCCGGTTGTAAAGCTCACCAGCTTCCTATAGGAAGAAAAGGTAAGCTATGGAGTGTGATATGACAGATGAGGCAACGACAGAGACAGGCAGCAGCTATGCTTGTGAGAGGCTAGACGTGGCCTCACACTCTTGTCACTGTATAGGCCCAATTCTAGATGCCTGAGGGAAGCAGAGAGGCTCACAGAGGTAAGGAGAGCACGTGAGGGAGCCTTACATGGTGGGGACTCTCCCTACTAATCCTGTGCTGCATGAAAGTCCTAAGAGGAGAAGAGAGAAGGAGAGAACAACATGGGGGCACAGGAGAGACAGGAAAGGGACACTCGGCCAACCTGCTGTCTCCTGACTGTAAGCCCAAGGGATATACACCAGGGATTAGCTGTCCCTTCACTTCCCTCCTCTGCCTGCTGCAGCCCTAAAGCAGAGGGGGGAGGAAATGACTCCACCCACTTAGAAGACAAACAAGTTAGGGTCCAATGTCACGGAGCAAGCCTGCATGGCAGGGTTGGATCCATAAAGTGGGGATTCAACTCTGTGACTTCCCTGCTGCCTCTGTGACTCCCAGGAGTTAGTTTCTGAGCAGCTGAGGACCCTCTGGCAACAGACCAGCTGGCCCAGACTCCTACCTGGAATTTCTGTGACTTGGTGTAGATGTCGGCCAGATGGAGAAAGACCTTGAGAGGCTCATTGTACTGCACGGCCCGCTCAAAGACCTTGGTCAGTGACTCTGGAGAGCCATACATGTTCTCTAGATTCAGCAGTGCCACCCATACGTTCAGCTTCTCCTGCTCCTCTCTGGAGAGAGAGGCAGCATGTGAGCTCCATCACCTCAGCCCAAGAAAGCCCCCACTACCGCCCAGAGATGCTAACTGGAACTATTTCTTCCTTCCCAGGCTCTATCCACATCCTCAGTTTCCAGCCCCAAGTGAGAACCGAGAAGCCCGGTCCCCACTGCAAGCTTATGCAGAAGCAGAATACCAGCCCGACTGTGGGAGGTCCCCTGTTGTCTACCTCCATTCCTAGAAAGGAAGCCCACTAAATCTTAAACTGGCCCGATGTCTGGGCAGGAAGGAGAAGAATCTCTCTCTCCAAACTAAGAGAACAAAGCAAATGACCACCATCCCTCCTCTTAGCTGTCAGAAAGCTCACTCTACCCTGTGCCTAGAAACGGGTAGAGAGGGTCTGTACTCAGGTACATGGAGTTATTTTCCCCAATCTACTTCTGCTCCAAGTTGGGCACCTTATTTCAGTGTAGAGAGACTCTTGTAAATGTTACCCTTAGCCACTTCAGTGAAGGGGACTATAAAATATAAATGAGCAGATCTGTTTCACAGACAGCGCAGCTATGAGACAAAGCCTGGGAACCTACAGGTGTGGGTGGCGGCCACCCAAACTGTCGGCCAGCTGAAGAGGAAAGGATTCACGGGCGGCAAGCCCTGTGGCCTGGGGAGACACAGCCCTTCCTGTCAAGAGACACCCCCCACCAAAGCAGGGGGACAAGGCCAAGACCTGAAGGAAATGGTCTTGAGAGCCCTTTCAGCCACGGCCCGGGCCTTCTCGATCTCCGTGGCCTGCAGATGGAAGGCCATGTACTGCAGCCACAGGATGGAACTATTGGGGGAGCTCAGCAAGAGTCGGTCAAAATCATCTGCTGACTCCGGCTGTCGCCCAGGATCCATCAGCGCCTCCTCAATGCGGGACAGCTCTTTCTCTGCCTTCTGCTTCTCCAATATCCTTTCCTTCTTGCTCTTCTTCTGCTAAGGAAGGCACAAAAATTAGTGAGTAATCTACTTCTCAGATCCCTGGGGAGGTCTGAGGTTGAAGTCAAGGGTTGGCAGGGCAGTCTGTGGGCTCTGTAAATACTCTCTGGCATGAGACTCCCCTGCCCTGCCAGAAGGGACACCCAGGCCAGGAGAGAGCAAAGGAAATTGGCACCAAGGGGTCCCTGCAAAATATACCACCGTGGACTGCTGTGGCTTGTCGTCCTCCTCGCTGTCGGAGCTCTCTGCTCGAGGTGGTAAGGCCGGGGTCAGGGACTCTAGCCCCACGTCCCAAATGAAACCAGAGGACAGCTGTAGCCGGGGCACTTCTGCTGGCCTGGTTGGCTTCCCCTGAAGGAGCACAAGAGGTGTGTGAGGGAAGCACTCGGCTCGGGCTGCACCCTGTTCCCCACCCCGTCCCACCTGGAGAAGCAAGGGCTCCCACTAAGCCCAGAGACCCTCCCTCTCTTCCCAGGGCCAGGCTAGGCCCACTCCACCGGAGAAACTATAGATGCCTTGAAAGCTTTTCTTATAAACAGATTTATTGAGGCAACAAGCTTTTAAGACATATGCATGCAAAAAGCAAAAACAAAAAAACAAAAAACCTACCACCAGCAGCAGCATACATATGCATACACATATACACATCTGTGTATAAAGTGCCACACACGTGTAAGGTAACAGTAGAGCCAGGACAGACACATGACAAGCGTTCTGAGGATGTAGGGATGTTAGTACCTAAGGTCTGGGAAGCCCTTCCACAGTTGATCCTCAGTTCAAATGATACTGTCCCCATCTTTCAGAAGGGGGTGCCAGCTAAGGAAAGGTTAAGCCTCCCCTTTATCTGCCCATCCCACTAATTTAATTCAGCTCCACTCAATAAACACTGATGAGAATTTCTTTTATGCAGCCCACTCCTTGGGTAAAGCAGGACCTAGTGGCCCCATCTGGTCATATTTTACAGGAAGTGAGAGAGAAGAGGATGGGCCAAAGAAGAGAAAAGGGAAAAGGAAAGAGAAGGCCCAGCTCGGAGGCAGAAGACCAAGGGCTTCCCTCCCCAGAGCCGCCTCTTCTCCCCACCAATGTGGCCCTCACCTTGGGCAGCACACTCCTCTCTTCCACCTCCTCTTCCCCTTCCCGATAATACACTTCAACACCACTGTCTTCTTCCTCTGAGGGAGCAGCTTTCTTCTGCTTCTTGTTCGCTCCGTCCTGAGATGACAAATGGGAAAGATGCCAAGCCACCCTTCCTGCCCAGGAGAACCTGCTGGCTGCTCGGGGCAGTGCCCTCCCTCTGCCCCTGCTGGCGCCATCCAGCTCCCGGCTCCAAACTCACACTGCTCTCAGTCTAAGAGAAGGCCATGTGGCGTCTGGCTGGCTCTGAAATGCTCTCCTGTGCCCATGAGGGAAGCCATCCTCCCTGAGGGACGTACCTGTTCACCTGCGGACTCCTGGCGCGGCCGCTTGCCCTGCTTCTTTGCCTGTGGTTTCTGGGGCTCTTTCTTCTTGCCAGGCAGCCGCACCGCCTCCTGCCCTTCCTCGTTCCTCTTCCCTTTCCTTTTCTGATTCTTCTGCTGCTGCTCTTCTCCTTTGTGCTCCTGATCCTCTGCCTCCATTTTCCGCTCCTCTTGCTTTAGAAGTGGCAGTCCTAGGGAGGCGGGAAACACGTCCGGCTTCCCAGTGTCACCGGGGAGGAACGAAAGCTCTACCAAGTTCTTCTGGCGGTTCAGGCTACAACAGGGAGGGAGGGAGGACAACGAGGAAAACAGAGGACAATGGGCACGGCAAACAGCCCAGGCCTTTCTCTCCTGATTAGCCCGGTTTTCTGGGCCCTGACCCACCTGCTTGGAATCCATTCAGTACTCTTTGGAATGACCCGCACATTTTACCATGCTGAATAGTAAATACAGGGGCAGCTCTGATGTCCCCCTACTCTGTCCCCAACAAGTGCCGATGCAGAGAAAAGTCTCCACATCAACTTCTAGAGCTGAGGCTGGGGCTGAGATAGAAGGCTCCAAATAAGGGGATTTTGTTCACCTGAACACTGCACCAACACGACCTAAGTCGTTAAGTCTAGTTTACCTCTTGAATCTCCTCCCAGGGCTCCTTGGAAAAAAGGGTGTGTGTGGGCAGGGAAGACACCTACCTCAGGACCTTGGCTGTGAGCAGCTTCCCTTCCGGGAGGTATCTGTTATAAAGGGCTTTCTTGGACGGGCTGTACTGGGAGACATGCGGGTACTGGGCCAAACCCACAACAGAGGGGCCGAGGCTGACAGAAGAGAGACAAGAGTTTCATGGTCATAAGGGCACCTGGGTGGCTCAGTTAAGCGTCTAGCTCTTGATTTCAGCTCAGGTCATGATCTCACAGTTTGTGAGATCAAGGCCTGCTTTGGGCTCTGTGCTGACAAGCATGGAGCCTGCTTGGGATTCTCTGTCTCCCTTTCTCTATGCCCCTCCCTGCTCACACACTCTCTCTCTCAAAAATAAATAAGCATTTTTAAAAAATTAAATTAAAAAAGAAAGTAAGAGTCCTGTGGTCAGAAATACAACAGAGTCCCAGCCTAGCCTAGCACCTCCACTTTCCCAGGGACCCAGGTTGTGACAAGGATTTACAACACAAGTAAGTTTCCAACATTCAAAAGAATAAAAGGAGCTTTGTAAACTAGAAAAAATGATGAGGCATAATGAAGATGGGCCTTCAGGGCATTTCCCACCCCACACCAGAGCACCACAACGCATCAATCACAAAAGGCCAGAGGAGGTGAAAATGGGGAAACCATGGCAGAGAAGGCTGTGCTCTATGCTGACTGTGAACGTTATGTGATTTCACCAAACAGTTACAAACCACCATCAAACACTAAGTCAAAGAAAATCCAATGAACTGAAAACTGAAATTGGACATGCCATGCCCTTTTGTATCCAAAACACCAATAAGAATAATTCAAAACTGTTTTTAAAAGTATAAAATATCTCAGAATTTAAAAACTGGTGGTTGGAGAACAAACTGAGGGCAGATGGCATTGGGAGGAGGGAAAGGGGGGTAATGGGCATGGAGGAAGGCACTTGTGGGGATGAGCACTGGGTGTTACATGGAAACCAACTTGACAATAAACTACTTAAAAAATTTTTTTTAATTAAAAAAAATAGATAAATAAAAACTGGTGGCTGGTGGGAATTCACAGACTCCCCTCCCTTCATACTGTGCACAGAGGAGGTGACTGAGGACCACCACAGACCGCAGAGCAGCACAGGCCTGGGAGGGCGCTCGCGTCTGGCCCTCGCCCCCACGCCCCACCTCACTCACCCGAAGAGCACACCATGCGGCTGGACAGACTTCACATAGCCCCTCAGGAGCTGCCCTTCCTGAAGGTCCTGGATGGAGTTAATCTCAGGATCAGTTATTTTGCTCTTCGTCTCCGGGTTTGTCCTAAGAATGAAAGGCTTATGTACACACATCCCAAACCTCCCTTCCCTATTCATCCCCAAGTCACTTGTGATAATCAAACTCGATATCTAAGAATACAACTCTGGACCCGTTTGTAGGATATGACCTTCAGAGCCCAGCCCCACTCTCTCCTGAAGTCCTGTCAGCCTTGTTCTCAGAAACATCCATTTCTAACCCTGGAACAAGCTGACTGCAGGCCAATCCACTTCATGACACGTGCCACTAACTGGGGACCGGATCATCTTCCCTTGCCAGGGGCACCGCGCGGCCACCTTGAACACCACATTCAGATGTCTGAACCTTGCCCTGGACAACAAGAGCCTGAGCAGATACATTCTTCTAGCAATGTGAATGGCCGCAGCTTTTCTAGATAAAGACGGGGCAGGGTAGGAAGTGTATAAGCAGAGAAGAAAAGGGGAAAGCCCAAAGTTCTGTGCAGCCTCTCCTCAGTGCCCTTCTCGTCCCCACCACAGACACTCACCTGGATGATCGCAATGACAGAGTCAATACATGGCCTGTAGTAGACAGGACATAGCACCTGGAATGAGAGCAAAAAAAGGAGATGCTGACTTTGCAGCATCCCAGGAGACAGCAGAGGGCCTCAGCCTCCTCTCCACAAGGTGGACCAACAGGCAAGAGTGAGGGGACATGACACCTGGGCTCTGTTCTTCATTCTGTTGAGAACGTGCTGAGGGACTCTGGACAAGCCGCCACTCTGGCCCTCAGTTTACCAGTCTATCACTACCTACTCTTCTTACCCAAGGAACGTGCTGGGAGAAGAAAATGAGAGGGGGCATGAAGCCCTCGGAAAGTCATAGAGCCACACGGTGGGTACTCAGAGGAGGTGATACGAGCCTGGCATCGGGTCTTGGCAGTGTGCAGTCTCAGCCACTAACCACCGGAAACCAGGACTAGGGGATGACTTAGGTGTCAGGGCAGGCTCAGGGCAGCAGATCAGAGGAAACAGATCAGCGAGGCCTGAGCAGGAGAGACTTCCAGGAGGGAAAGCAGAGTTTACTCTTTGGTTAGGTTTCCAAACTTCTTTCACTGAAAACAGCACTTAGCAACCCAAAGTTGCAATTTCAAAATACAGAATCTCAGCAGTGGAAAGGATCTCAGCAACAGTCCAAAGTTTTCCCATGACACGCACCTGCCTCCTAGCCCACAGCATCCTCATCCCCAAACAGGAGGGACCTTGAGGGACTGTCTACATTTAGGCAATTAATTTATTATCCACATTTGACAGATGAAGAAATCACAGCTGAATGTGACTCACAGGTTTGGCTACAATAAAATGTATTTAAAATAAATATTTTGCTAAAAGTCACACTTGCATTTAAAAAAAATTTTTTTTAATGTTTATTTTTGAGAGAGAGAGAGAGTGAGAGAGCGAGAGAGAGCACACGAGCAGGGGAGGGGCAGAGAGGGAGACATAGAATCCAAAGCAGGTTCCAGGTTCTGAGCTGTCAGCACAGAGCCCAACATGGGGCTTGAATCAATGAACTTTGAGATCATGACCTGAGCTGAAGTCAGATGCTTAACTGACTGAGTCACCCAGGCGCCCCCATACCTGCATTTTTAAGCCCAAGAGGCAAAGCAGCAATGATCCTGGATTTCTCATTCCTTTTCTTCTAGGCCCTGGCTAACTCTGTGCTGTATAGCTCTGATAAGTGGTTGCAAATTTATTATACAGATGTTAGTGGCTGGCACAGCTGGGGTGGGAAAGAGCATTAAGACTTTCTAGCCTGTCTTCTCAACGCCTCTGCTCCACTATCAGTCAACTTGGATTCTCAGAAGTCAATACTGTGTCAGGCCGAAGTCTGCCTCTTCAATGCTACTTTATTCGCCCTATCAAATGACTTTAAAACTCTGAACCAGGCTCATTTTAGTGCATTAAAAACATCTCAAAAAGCAGCCCCCAACTGCAAAAGGTTCCTATCTTTTTGCAGAGAACACCTATAGATCAATTTTTTTTCTCATTAAAAAAATGAATGCTTTAATAGGAAAATGAGCAAGCCACTTAGAGAAGCAAAGCACAGAACAAATGTGAAAGCCAACAAAGAGGGAAAATAACCAGTAGGAGAAATGCACACCAAAATGAGAGATCAATTTTTGCCTAGCCAATGGCTTAGACTAAAATCAAGAACAGCCAGTGTTGGCAGGAATGTGAGAAACAGTCATATTGTTAATAGGAAAATACATCGGCACAGTCTTTTCAGAGGGCACTTTGGCAAAATGTATAACATCATTTGGCCTATCAATTTTACTTCTGGGAACTTATTTCACAGATATATTTGTATTCGTGTCCAAACATATGGACAAAGATATTCACTTCAATGTTACTATCCATCAACAGAGGTTTAGATGACTAAAAAAATATATAAATAGAATACAAAAAAATGTTAAAAATAAGGTAAAAGAACAAAGTAAATTTAGATATCCTAGCACAGGAAGAGAAAAAGTCCATGATAAACTGCTATGAGAGAAGAAGCAAGTTGCAGAATAACATATAAAATAAAATTCTATTACTACATAGAAGAAAATTATACCTACAAAGTCTTGAAGAATAGAGACCAAGATGTATAATGGTGAAAAGTGGTAGAGAAAGAGGGGAGCAATTGAACTTTTCTTCTTTGAGGTACCTTGGTTGAGCGTCCGACTTTGGCTCAGGTCATGATCTCACATTTTATGAATTTGAGCCCCTCATCAGGCTCTCTGTGTTAGTGCAGGGCCCACTTCAGATCCTCTGTCCCCCTCACTCTGATCTCCCCTACCTGTGCTCTCTCAAAAAAAAAAAAAAAAATTCTTTTTCATACTATTTTTTCTTGTATAAAATCACCCGTCACATCTATACTTTCTTTTTTTTTAAGAGAGAGAGCGTACAAGTGAGTGCACAAGCTGGGGAGAGGGACAGTGGGAGAGAGAGAAAAATTCTTTTTTTTTTTTTTTTAATGTTTTATTTATTTCTAGGAGAGAGAGAGAGAGAGACAGCGTGAGCAGGGGAGGGTCAGAGAGAGAGGGAGACACAGAATCTGAAGAAGGCTCCAGGGTCTGAGCTGGCAGTCAGCACAGAGTCCGACGCAGGGCTCGAACCCACAAACCGCGAGATCATGACCCAAGCGAAAGTCGGACGCTTAACCGACTAAGCCACCCAGGCGCCCCAAGAGAAAAATTCTTAAGTAGACTCTGCACTGGGCTCAGAGCCTGACACAGGGCCCCTGAGCCAAAATCAAGAGGTCAGTTAACCATCTAAACCACCTAGATACCCCTCACATCTATACTTTTAAAAAGAAATCTAGGGGCACCTGTATGGCTCAGTTGGGTAAGCGTCCAACCTCAGCTCATGTCATGATCTTGTGGTTTTGAGCCCCATGTCGGGCTCTGTGCTAACAGCTCAGAGCCTGAAGCCTGCTTCTGTGTCTCTGTCTCTGTTCCCCCTCCTCTGCTCACACTCTCTCCCCCTCTCTCAAAAATAAACATTAAAAACAAATAAATAAATGAAAACAAACTTATAATCCCACATAGAGCTAAAAAGGCAAAAATAGCACCAAAAACTGGCCTACCTGACCACCTTCTGGGGGATGAAGTCTTCCAGGGGTGTCTCCGAGTAGGAGTCACTCACATGAAATATACTAACTGTTCCCATCTTCCCAAAAGGGAAGGAGACAGTCAGCCCCTCCTTGGGAGTCACCTTCACCACTCGGCCCATGGCCACTTCCCCTTTTTCAAGCTTGTGAGGACCTGGTAGGAGAATGAACCTGATTCAGGGAAGAGGAAGTAAGCCACGAAAGAAGGTGGAATGCTGGCCAACCACAGGCTGGGGAAGTCAGAGGCTGTTCAGACTTGGGAGTGTCTAGGCTGAGGGGACCAGAATGATCACGAAGACCCACATTACCACGCCATGTAGTCAGGAATCCCAGAGCCATGTGGTGGACAGCGCCTTCTGAGAGACTTGAGAAAACCAACTATGTCGGTAAAGGTGACTCAGACATTAGCAGAGTGGCCCAGACCAGAGAACAAAGCCCCGAGAAAAAGTGTTCCCAGAAGGCACAAAGGCTTTCTGAGGACTCCAATACCTGAGACATTCTTGAACCTGAACACTACCTGACGACTCTTTCCCACTCCTTTCTACCCCCTCCCTTCCCTGACCAGGAATTCATCACCACACCTATAAGCGAGAGACACAAGAAGGCCTTGGAAGAATCTGGGCCAACCACCGTAGCCTTCAGGGCCTGGCCAATCTGGAACTTCTTATCTGGATGTTTCAGAACCTGGAAGGACCAGAAAATTCCTTTAACTGTCATTTATCCAAAACTATAGCATTTAAGTCTCTACATCAAGTGTCTCCCAAACCAATCCCTGAATAAGAACATGGTTTCTAGCACCCACTGCAAACATACACCAGACTCTGAGTAGAGCTTAGGGAGCCTGGGTTTCCTCTCCAGGGATCTCAAGCACACTGACCTTGAAGCTGAGAGAAGTGAGCAACAAGGGAATCCTCCCCCGGATGTCTGGAGCAATCTCCACCTCAAGCCATTTCTTAACCACATTGTACTAGAGAGAAAAACAAAGAGAAATGGAATGGGATGGATATAAACATCTCTTCTTTTCCACTCATTAAAACACAGACTCTCCTAAAATCACAGGGTTGAAGGGGCCCTGTTCCCAAGGGGCAGGAATCCACTCTCTACACACCACTGCCCCTGCCATTCTCCCACTTCTCAGACTTCACTCAAAGTCTAGCTCTGAGCCTTCGCGAGGTTAGCCGACCATGCATCCTTCCTGGTGCCTCAGGTGATAAGGAGGTAAAGACCTCAGAGATGGCTTCAAGCAGCAGGAACAATCCCAATGACCTCTGCTGCCGCCTCCAAGCTCAGCTGTGCCCAATAACGGTTAATCATCTCCAGGGCTCAACATCTGATTTCTTATTATTAAATTTTTAAAAATTTTTAATGTTTATTTATTTTTGAGAGAGAGACAGAGCACCAGTGGGAGAAGGGGCAGAGAGAAGGCGGCCCAGAATCCCAAGCAGACTCTAGGCTCTGAGCTGTTAGCACAGAGTCAGACACAGGGCTCAAACCCACAAACCACGAGATCATAACCTGAGCCAAAGTCAGATGCTCAGCTGACTGAGCTGCCCAAGTGCCCCTCAACATCTGATTTCTAAATCAATTAAGATTTCTTTTTAAGTTTATTTTTTAATTTTTTTTAATTTAGTTTTTGAGAGAGAGAGTGTAAGTAGGGAAGGGGCAGAGAGAGGGGGACAAAGGATCCGAAGTGGGCTCTGCACTGACAGGCTGACTGCAGTGAGCCCAATACAAAGCTTGAACTCACTGACTGCGAGATCATGACCTCAGCTGAAGTTGGACACTCAACCAACTGAGCCACTCAGGTACCCTGTAAGTTTATTTAGAGAAATACTCTGTAAGTTTATTTAGAGAGATAGCATGCAAACAGGGGAGGGTGAGAGAGGGTATATGTGTGAGAGAGAGACAGAGAAAGAGAGAGAGAGAAAGAGAAAATGTGCACAAGCAGGGGAGGGGCAGAGAGAGGGAGAGACAGAATCCCAGGCAGGCTCCATGCTGCCAGTGCAGAACCCAACGTGGGGCATGACTCCATGAACCACGAGATCATAATCTGAGCCAAAATCAAGAGCCAGACAGTCAACCAACTAAGCCACTGAAGTGCCCCTAAATCAGTTTAGATTTTGATCCTTCACTGTTTACAGTGTCCTGCCAAAACACACAGCCCCAATTTTCTAAGTCAATTCAACAAAACATTTATCAACCAGCCAATATTGATAAATGCCACTACATGGCATTATAGTGATAAATAAAAACCAAACCCTACCTTCAAGATTAGAGTCTACAAAGAATAAGTCAAATAAACATGCAAATAACCAGAGCAATGGAAATGCTACAGCAATATACAGAACTAGCAATATGGGGAGATTATCTGTGCTGGGCCATAGAGGGTTGTAGGAAGAAACGGTACTCTGGGTTTAGAAATAAAGACAAGATGGGAAAAAGAAAGTTTTCAAGGTGACTGGTACACAAGGTGTAGGAAGTCAGATTATGAAGAGCCTTAAATACCGCTCTAAGGCGTTGAGGGTTTATGAACCCCACCTACAGACAACAGATAACTATGGGCATCAAGCATCTGTGACATGCTCAGCTAGATGCTTATGGAAGAAGAATTTGGCAGCAATGAAGAGGAGCTGTCCCTCAAGGTCAAGCCCCATCCAACTTTTTCTCTGATACATTCCAACCAGTATAGTTTTCACTGATCTCTTCCCTTTCTTAAACTCCTGTTCCACTTGGGGTTAGAACACATAATCTGGCACCCAGGTATGTATTACTTTGCACTGCACCCGAACTTTATCAAAGGCAAGAATCTAGAATCCAACAGCACATTTACTTTAAATCTTGCTCTATATTGCTCTTTCTCTTTTGTACAATTAATCTATAACATGTTGAATTGTGAGTGAGTCACTTGCTAATTGTTTCACGAGCCATAATTTTAGCTCCTCCATTAGGGCTTCTGGTCTCCTACAAACTGGGATGGTAGCAAACAGACTCAAATCCCTAGGGCTAATGGCCTTTGTCTCCAACTTCTCACCACCCTTCTTGTCAAAGAAGGCATCACACTGCAGGGTGTGTGCTACTCACCTTCTTCAAGAAGCAAATCACGGTCTGCCCAGCCTGGTACTGTTTAATCTTCTCCACAGGGCTGACAGAATGAGTGTTAAGAGCAGTGCAACCATCCTTCTCCAGCTCACTGTTTGTAGGAAAGCAATGGAAAGAGTGAGCCAACCCCTGGATGAGGCTGCTAGCTTGAAACCATCTCCCCTGAGTGGTCACGGATTGACTGTACCCCCCTCATTCATGCTCCCACACTTCCACTTCTCTCCTCCAAGGAGAATGTTCATAATACCTGCCTGAGAGCTAATCTTCCATTTTACTCACCAAGGTATGAACAAGTTATCAAGTAGTAGCCTACAATAACCTTTACAAATTTAGGAAACAAAATTGTTTTACTTCTTTCATAATACTTTAGCTACTGCTTAATAGTTTGCAGAACTGCTTTATCAAATACTCTCTCACTGAGTTGTGACAACAATCTCATGTGTGAATTAGGCAAGGTAGATATTACTGAACTCATTTTATGCTAGTGAACCAGGAGTTGAAGTCAGGGGTCTGACTCAAAAGTCCAGGGCTCCGTCCCCTATGCTACCTTGCCATTATCACTTTGTTGATTCTTTTTCTTCTCAGAAAAGCAATAAGGGGATATGGTTATCAGCCCATAAATCACTTCAAAGGTATCACAGAACTCCCAATTCAAGTAATTTATAAAACAAACCAAACTTATCAATAAAATGGTACAAACAATACTGGTAAAACTATAACATATAATAGCAGGCACTGGTGAATACAAAAAAATGGAAACCTTCACATACCAGTAAAAGTTACAAATGTATATACCTCATGATCCATTAGTTCTACCCTACAGAAATCCTTGCACAGATGCCCAGTGGAATGAATTCAGAGATGTTCACTGTGGCATTATTTATAAAAGAGAAAAACTAGAAACCACCTTAAATGTCCCCAATCAGTTGTAGAACATATAGAGTTGAGCACATTCATATGATGGCTATTTTAACATGCACAAGAGCAGATCTCAAAGATAAAATATGGAGTGAAAAAAACAAGTTGTAATACACTAAGTACAGTATGCCATTTATGTAAAATTTGAAGACCACACAAAATGATTTTGTAAATATATAAGTATAAAAAAGTTGGATAAGTATCAAATTAATAATGGGGAATCCATCTTCTGAGGGTGCAGAGAGAAGCGTCAGGAATATCTGTAGAATATTATTTCTTAAAACACACACACATAGACAATCTGTGTGCCTGGCACTGAAATAGACAATTTATATACATTATCTATAATACTTATATAGTAGAATGAAAAAGCTTATTCCTTCAATAGATGCCACTGGAATGCCTCTGTTATGGGCTAAACTGTCACTCCCACCTCCAAGTTCATATGTTGACATGCTAACCCTCAGTACCTCAGAACATGAGTGCATTTAGAGATCAGGAATTTGAAGGGGTGATTAAGGTAAATGGGAATGTCAGGGTGGGCCATAAGCCAGTCTGACTGGAGTCCTTATAAGGAGGGTTAAGCCTACAGTGCAACAACAAGACCTGATTAAAAACCAGGACTTGCATAGACATTTCTCCAAAGAACTTATCAAGAAAATGACCAACAAACACAGGACAAGGCGCTCTCATCACTAATCATCTGGCAAATACACATCAACACCACAGTGAGGTATTACCTCACATCTGTAAGGATGACCATTATCAAACACATGGAACACAAGCATTGGTGGGGATGTGGGAAGGAATCCTTCTTTACACACTGTTGGCAGAACTATAGAATTATACAGCTGCTGTGGAAAACAGCATGGAGGTTCCTCAAAAAATTAAAAACCACCATATGATCCGGCATTCCCACCTCTGGGTATCTATCCAAACCAGGATCTCAAAAGAGTTATTTGTACACCCATGCTGACTACGGTGTTAGCCAAGATGTGGAAGCAGCCTAAATGTCTATTCACAGATAGATGAAGGAAACATGGCCTATAATACATGCATATAATATTATTCATCCTTAGAAAAGAAGAAAAATCTGCTATATGCTACACGGATGAACTTTTGGGATGTTATGCTGAATGAAATAAGCCAGTCAGAAGGACTGTCCATGGCTCCACTTACATGGGTTATCTAAAGTAATCAAACTCAAACAGAAAGTAGAATGTTCGTTGCCAGAGGCAGTGGGTGGAGGAGGGTAGGGAGAAATGGAGAGTTGTTCAGTGGGTATACAGTTTCGGCCATGCAAGACGAAAAAGTTCTAGAGATATGTTCTACAATACTGTGCACATAATTAACCATACTGTGATGCATATAAAAACTGTTAGGAGGATAAATTTATGTTTTGTGTTTTACCACAATTAGAAGAAAGAAAAAAAGAAAATAAAGAAAAAGAAAGGAAGAAAGAGAAAGAAAGAGAAAGCAAGAAAAAGGGATGAGATTAGAACACAGATATCCAGGGGCACCGGGGTGGCTCAGTCAGTTGAGCGTCTGACTTCGGTTCAGGTCATGATCTCACAGTTCGTGGTTTCGAGCCCCACGTTGGGCTCTGTGCTGACAGCTAGCTCAAAGCCTGGAGACTGTTTCAGATTCTGTATCTCCCCTTCTCTCTGACCCTCCCCTGCTCACGCTGTCTCTCTCTCTCAGAAATAAAACATTAAAAAAAAAAAGAATGCAGATATCCACAAAAAGAACATCACATAAAATCACTGGGAGAAGACAGCCATCTGCAAACCAAGGAGGGAAGACTCAGAAGAACCAACCCTCCTTAATTAAACATATCCACCCTTAGCTTGAATAAACTACTTGACCTCAAATCTTTGTTAAAGAAGGCATCACACCTCAGGTGAAAATCTGGTAGACTATAATGACGAATATGGTGAAGACTCTGTTCTCACAACAACAACTGGAGGAGGACATGACCAAAACCTACAAAACTAAAGTAACCACAGAGTAAACAAACAGGAATGTGTGCATCCAACAAATCTCATTATTCCCGAACTAAAGGGCTTTACTTTGAAGTTCCAGGAATGTTGTTAGCATCTGAACTCAACATTCCAGGAATATCTGCCTGTCTCAGGTACAGGCCTGCCAAGAAATACTCCACTTCTATTCTGATACCTTCAGAACACTAACCAAACCTTACTCGCTGCAAAAGAACACTTCTCAGCCATTAAAAAAGAATGATATCTTGCCATTTGCAACAACATGGAGGGACCCAGAGAGTATTACATTAAATAAAAGACAACTCATGATTTTAACTTATACGTGGAATCTAAACAACAAATGAATAAATAAAAAAGCAGAAATAGACCCATAAATGCAGAGAACTGATGGTTGCCAGAGGGGAAGTGGGTAGCAAGATGGGCAAATAGGTGAAAGGTAGTGGGAAATATAAGCTTCCAATTATGGAATTAGTAAGTCACAGTGATGAAAGGTACAGCATAAGGAATGTAGTCAATGGTATTGTAATAGCATTTTATGGTGACAGATGGTAGCTACACTGTGGTGAGCACAGCATAAAATATAGATTTATCCAATCACTCTGATGTACACCTGGAACTAATGTAACATTATGTGTCAGCTATAATTAAAAACAAAACAAAAAACACCCCAAAACTTTACCCCCTAAAAGTTACTAAAGAGGTTCTTCTATAATATCCCCAGGCACTTAAGATTTACAACCTGCATGGATCTCAGAGCTGACTTAGATGAGCCCCTCTCTCAGTCATGTGTATCTAGCTTCATTCATTGATGACCTATTAATTTCAGGAGGCTGGGTTTTCAATGGAGGAAGCAGAAACAGGCCCATGGATCAAAATGCTTAAGATCCTTGGGGAAAAAATGATCCCAGACAAACTGGATCCAACACTACAATGGAACTAATAATTTTCCTCCACACAGAATCCCTCAGTTTTTAAAAAAAATTTTTTTAATGTTTTATTTATATCTGTGAGAGAGAGAGAGAGAGACAGAGAGACAGAGTGTGAGCAGGGGAGGATCAGAGAGAGAGGGAGATACAGAATCCGAAACAGGCTCCAGGCTCTGAGCTGTCAGCACAGAGCCCAACACGAGGCTTGAACCCGCAAACCGTGAGATCATGACCTGAGCCAAAGTCGGACGCTTAACCGACTGAGCTACCTAGGTGCCCCACAGAATCCCTCACTGAACACCCTCTAAGAAATCCACTAGAACATGACCTAAAATTCCAGTCACTAAGTCGTGGTCTCTACACTCAAAGAACAGGTATTCTTGGCTACATGTTTTTTATTTGGGGAATTCCTGAGTTTTAGAAAATTGGGTTTAGAGCAAAAATGTTTCTTTTTGTTACATGCTGACAAACAGAAATGCAACAAGTCTTTTAAACCCTAAATATAGCTTTTACATTAAGTTTCATATAATCACTCTAGCCCTATGAGAGCCAGACAAATATCCCTACTAGAGAAATAAGACAACCTAGACAGAGAGAGGCAAAATAAGTCACAAAACTGGCAGAATCCAGAGAGTTAAGGTTCCTAACTCCAAAGCCCCACACTCTTTCCATAAGCCCATGCTGCTGGGGTTCCCTCACCTTGGCCGGACACTCAGCTCCGGAATGGTTCGAATAAATCTGGGATGACTGATTGGGAGAAACCTGGAGGAAGAAATAAGGTCAAATCATTTCTCTTATGCTCTGTACCACCACAATCTGCAGATCAGAATGGCTCTCTACTTCCATGAAACTAAGCTTAAAAACCACCTGGTTCCACTGCCCTATCACCTTCTGGTGACGTGTCAGGTCTGAGGGTTTCCGTTCTTACCCTCTGCAGTAAATGTTAAGAAGCTGGCTCATCTGATCTTTTAGTATTGTCTTACTGAACCCTGAGTAGAATTTTCCTTACAGACTACATACTCCACCTCTTTCTGAAATTAATAGGCAAATTACAGACCAGACTTTGAATTATTCTGCTTTTCTTATTACAGCAAGGATTTCTACTGCAGGAATAATATCACAAGTAGATTTAAACAAAATGAGTATAATTAAGGCACACAGTGAAGAATGAATTACAATAACCTATGATGTATAGTGAGCAACAGCTGTGTCGAGTAACCTGCTTGGCACACCGCATTCTAGATGTTCTTTTAGCTCTGCGAAAAAGGTACTAACCACCTATACTCTCATTTTACAAATTAGGAAAATATAACTCAAAGTTAATAATTACTTAGGTCATGGTCAGACAATTTTAAGTGGCAGATTTGGAAAGCAAACCCAGGTCTCACTTTAAACCAATGCTCTTAACACCATATGCCATTTCTTTAAAAAAAAAAAGGAAAAAAGACAAAAAGATTCTTTAGGTGAACATTTCTGTTACTTAGAAGAAAGTCTGGTTCATGTGCAACTTATTGGAACCTGCCTCAATGCCCACAATTACAACAGTCTCCCCTCAAAGCCAGCCCACCCCCCAAAGCCTCCATACTTGAATGTCTTCACGTCTCGCCCACCAATCACTCGGGCAGTGACTGTCTTCCCGACTTTCAGTTTGGCGGTAGGAGATGTGCCCACTGGAACATCATCTAGAATGTGGGAGGCGTGAATACAGCCAATGATGCCATCTTCCAGGGTCACAACCACATGAGTGGGCTTAATGGACTTGACAGTCCCTGTAACCATGTCCCCAATGGACAGGGTGTGCTTCTTCACAGCCCCCACCACCAGAGCTGGATCCGCTTCCTCATCTTCATCAACTGTTTCAGAGTCCTTCCGGGTCTGTCTCACAGTCCTCTTGGCAGCTGGCCCCTCAACAGCCAAAAGAAAACCAGTCACTCCTGGTTCTGTGGTCTTGAGGGTTAGGGAAACACCCTGTCCCACCTGCAACTTTTCCGAGTCAAAGCGGAAGGTGTCATTGAGGTGAGAGGTCAGGGAGAAGGCTGCCAGCTGGCCAGTCTCTACCAAGGAGGCAACAGCAAAGGACTCCTCCAAGTGCTGCACGATCGCCTGGTGCTCACTGCCTTTCTTCAGCTGGAAAACAGAGAAAACCCCGCTTCTTACTGGACAGTGTGGGGCTGGGGGAGTCCTCTTGATCCCAGGAGACCCAGAGCTAGTATGAGTTGTAACAAACTAGCCTTCATTCCCTTGACCTAGCCTCCCCTCCTGTTACTGAGGTGACCTGTCTAAACTCAAGGCACTAAATCAGAATCCCTGGGACTTAGCTTTTGTTTTGAATTCAGATTCCTAGGTCCTATACTAGAACGAGTGAACTCAGAATTTTAAAAGTTACTGAGGTGATTCTGAGCATAGCCTGTGTCCCCTAACGATTCTTCAGCTTGAAGACGTTGTGTTCCTGACTTTCATCATTCTCCAGTGCCCCATCCAATTTATTCAGCTTTCCAACCACTTACCAAAGGCATTACTGAGAGCTTATTGTGTGCAAGGCATTTAGCCTACCTTTCCCCAAAATCCAACCTGTGCTCACGCCCTTATATGCACCAGCTTCACTTAAACTAGGGACCTGCTAGAAAACTTAGGCTAACATTGTTTCTCTCTCTCTTTATTTCCAAGTCTTAAAATCATGGGCAACCAGACATTAAGAATTATATGTATGTAATTCTCTCCAACATACCCTACACAGTTAGATGCTTAATTAAGTACTTAAAAAAAATTTTTTTTAATGTTTTTTATTTATTTCTGAGAGACAGAGAGAAATAGCGTGAGCAGAGGAGGGTCAGAGAGAGAGGGAGACACAGAATCTGAAACAGGCTCCAGGCTCTAAGCTAGCTGTCAGCACAGAGCCCGACGCAGGGCTTGATCCCATGAACTGTGAGATTATGACCTGAGCTGAAGTCGGACGCCCAACCGACTGAGCCACCCAGGTATCCCGCTTAATAAGTACTTTAAATGATAACCAAATATATAAATCATCCAGAGAAAAATACTATAAATGTTATGATTTCCATCAAACCCAATCTTCTCTCCACAAAATTGTCCAGGAGCGGGTGTGGATGAGCAGCCTGGAGGTCAGAACACCCACAGACAGGTTTTCTTTGGTTCATATGTTTTTAAAAAAGTTTCCAACATTTCTCAAATTTATTTCAAACACAAACCAAATTTTGCCTTCTCTTAAAAATCAGATGCAGCAACCCGAGGCACAGACATTCCGGCTTAGCCACAAGGCGCTCAATCATCTCTGCCCCTCTGTGGGCTGGACATGCCCACTTCAACTTATTTACATTATATACCTGGCCCTGAAGACTGGATGACCACATAATTTATCCCTGGAACCACAGGGCAAGTCAGTGCTACTAATAACCACACCAAGAGTTATAACAATGATCCGGACAAAGCCTGACATAATGATCATCTTATGGCTGTAGAGCCATCTGCATTAGAATCCCTGAGCAAAGTGTGTGGGGCTGAAAGGTCCAATATGCCTTTGAAACCAGGGGAATGGAAGTCATCAGCAAGCTTACCTTTTTAGCTTTTCTATTCACCAAATCGTGGCAAAGGGAAACATGCACCTCCAACTTCAACATATCAACACTTAAGATTACAGCCTTCTTTTTCTGTCCAGGTTCCACCTCGTGCCCTGCAGTACAGAACCACACACAAAGTGCTCACCCTCTTGGAGCAGGGAAGGAAGCATCTCCCCAAGAGCCTTGCAAGCCCTTAGGCACAGAAAAGAGGACATCTGTCCTGGGTCTACAGGGCCTAGGAAAGCTAAAAGTCTGGCTCCCATAATTCAAGTTCAGGTGTGCCTTAATTTATGCAACCTAATAGACAAAAATCCAGACTTACCAATTATAATAAAAGGATTCACACGTAAACATTCTTCAGCATGCTGTCAATTGCCTTGATTTTCATTCATAAATGACAGGGATGCCAAAAAAATTTTAGTAGAAAATATATACAGTTCATCTACACTATGTATCTAGAAATTCTGTATCCAGGAGAGGGAACAATGGGCCAAGGATCTCCCCCACAAACCATGAAGGGTGAGAAGAAGTGTTCACCTGCCCGATGATATTTGCTGGCTCTCAGGACCAGGCCAGGCACTGGGCCCTCACTGAACACCACAGAGCCATCCTCCAACACCTTCTGCACCTCTAGGTCAAGGACCATCCCTGGAATCATCTCAGCCAGTGTCTGGATCAACACAGAGTCTGCCAGAGATCCAAAGGAAATGGGAATTAACAAGCAGAAATAGTCACCTTTCTTTTCCTTTGGAAACATGCCACCAAGCTAGGGAGGGCAGAGCATTGCAAGCACTGTGAAGGTAAAGTCACTTTGGGTAGAAATATGTGATACCCTGAACACTACTATCACAGGCAGAGAGAACTATTCCTCTTGCCAATCCTACCTGGCCACAATTCATGAAAGTAGCCAACAAATACCACAAATGCACACTTTCCTTTGATTTCTGAATTTTCACTACTTCTGTTTGGAATCTACCCTCTCAAGCTTCCTATTCCCAAATCCCATCAGGGTGCCAACAATCCTACCCAATGCTTCAAAACAGGAAGATCAGCATAATAATTCCTCGTAAAGTCTTCTAGAAGGTTCCTGGTCCATTCTATCATTCACCATGTATGTGTTGAATAAAAGAACAAGTGAAGAGGTGAATGGATTCACGACAAACTCAAACCAGAGACCATAAAACTAAGGGAAATTTTGGTTTTGGTCTGGGAGGGGACCTGGCATCTTTATCTGAACCTGCGCAGTAAATAGGAATGTCCACTTTACAAACACTTCCTGAACTGTACCCTAAATAATGACTTATGCATTTTATACGGGTTATACTCCCACCA
>NW_027533395.1:2591659-2632877 GCF_008692635.1 Crocuta crocuta | reverse complement strand
CCCCCAAAAAAAAAAAAAAAAAAAAAAAAAAGGCTTGTCAAAATTGTTTTTAGTATCTGGGAAGCCCAACAACTCATCGGAACAGACGGGCATCCCTTGTGACACACGACCCCCACATGACCCTCACTCTCAGGCCCCAAGTCCCCACCTCGGTTGCTCATGAGGCTGCGCACACCCTGCCGCTCTTCCAGGCACTGGCTCAGGAGGAGGAGGCTGGTGGTGGCCAGGTCCCCGAGACCGCAGTCCGACAGCCGCAGGGACAGCAGCATGCGCTGCTTCTCCTCATCCACGTTGGTCACCTTTGCGACCACAGTCTGCCCCTCGACAAAGTGGTCACTTGTGGAGGTCACAAACTTGTCACTCATGATCTAAAGGGAAGAGTAGGCAGGAAGTAAAGAAAGAAGTACCTATCATGACAACCCACTTAATGCCCCCTGAAAAGAATATGGGGGGGAAGGGAGGGAGAGATGGGACCCAGGAAGCACGTCCCCCCAGCCCTCTCTAAACACAACTCTACCCCACTTCCAGAAAACCATACGAGGCCCTGGCTGTCCAACCCAGTCTCCTAGAGGGCACCCAGCCAAGAAGGCACATCACTGGCAAGCTAGAGGGACCCATGTCTCTAACACCAATGGTAACCCTCTGCCCCATGCTATACATGCTTCTGTAGGTTTCCCCTCTGCTCCCACTTTTAAAATTGCTCTAGAAAGGTTTGCAAATAAGATCTGCCCAGGGAAAATATCAGGGAGACAAACATAGGGAAGAAAGAAGTATTTATGAATTATCTGTGGCAGGAATAAACTACACACCATTTGTTTGCAGTGACATTGGTAAGACTCCTCCCAACTCTGGGTCTCAGTTAATTCAGCAGGCATGAGGGGGTTCAACTATGGGATCACTAAGATTTTTTCCCAGTCTGAAAAGTCTAAGGATTTAAGACACTCTGATGAGGGGGCTCATTTCAAGGGTATTCTGGTACCATAACACTTCAAAAACCTCAAAAGGTTGTAAAACCTGTACTCAGCTGCTCAGGAAAATCAACTTCCACGTCTGTACATACCGAGAGTACAGAAACAAGTTCACTATCCCCACGCTGGAGACTAAAGTCTTCATGGCCCCTGCCACTTACTCAACACTGTCCTGTGAAGGAGAAAAGGTGCCTCTTCCTCCAGGACACAGCCCTGCACCGGGACACATGGCTGGGCAAGATCTCAGCCACACTCCCCTCAGCCAGGTGCCTTTCTGCCTTGCCCCTGAAAATCTTCAAGGCATTCTGGTATCCTGCCCCTTCCCACCCTAATGTCTCCCCTCCAATGCTCTTGTGCACAGAGCTGAACTCACAGCTTTGGGGGCCAGTCCACTAAGGCCTGAGGGGAACTGGACGAACACACCGTAGTCCTTGATGCTCTTCACAAAACCGATGAGCAGCATCCCAGGATGGATTTCTGAGAAGCTCTTAGGATCCTGACCACCCTCCACGGTAGAAACCAAAGCTGGCTTTCTGCAAAGGAGCTGGAAGCACTTCATCAAGGAACATTCCAGAAAAGGCAGATGAAATTATCCATCCCTCCATCTCCTTTTTCCACTCTACAGGTTCTGCTGCTACAATGATTCTCTAAGCATGCAGACCAGCAGCATTCGCATCACCTGGAAGTTGTTAGACACACAAAGTCCCAAGCACTGCCCCAGATCTACTGAACTAGGAACTCTGGGGTGGGCCCGGTAAGCCGTTTGAACAAGCCCTCCAGGTGACCCTGATATACACTCAAGTTTCAGAACCAGTTTTCTCCCTCTTCTTATGAATTCATCTCCAGATTACCGGAAGGGACCAAAAAAAGGGACTGGCTCATCCCTGTGGCTTGGCAGCTGGACCATGACAGGATCCTCCAGAAGTCTCACACTAACCAACCCTACCCCACCTCCTCTGCTTATCTGCACTCTAAGGAGATTTTATTTTACATTCTGTGCAAATACATTATTACATTGCCTCTTTTCTGGCAGTGTTCTCCTTCAAAATGCACACACCAAGACCAAAGAGAATATGCTGAGCCCCATATGGGGGGAGGGCAGGGGAGGAAGACAGCAGCTACCCTATTAATTGTTCCAGTTCAAGGGCAAGCATTGAGTGCCTGAGAAGGCAAGTTGTGCTACTGGAGATATCCTATTGGGCTCGGCAGGCCACACTGCCCCCTCTGGACTGGACCAACCAGCAGCTGCTGATAGGACATCAATTCTCTTACCTTCCACCAGATCTGGTCACTGGTCTGGTTTTGTGGAGGTACTTCTGAAGTCAAATGGCTGATTTCTTCCCATGGAGTTTAAATGAAGAGGAGAGCCTGACCCAGAATCCTCCCCCAAGGGCCCACGGCTCACCAGATACATAAAGGATACGACATGTCCCTCACTCTGGCTCAGACACAGGACTCTGTGAAGGGTGTCGCCAGCCTGGAGCCAGTGATACAACAGAGGGCCATTGGCGACATGGTCTGACAGATGAGGTGTGGGGAGGAAAGCAGGGATGTTGTGGGGCAGGACAGCCACCTCCAGCCCATCTTTGGTCTTCTCTAAAACCTTCACATCCACCAACTATTCAGGAAAAGAAAGACAAAAAATAGTACTTGTCTTAAGCAGACAGAAACCACATCTGCCTCAGGCGGAGATCAGGGGCATCAAGTTCCAGCACCAGGGACATGAAGAGGTCAAGATGAGAGAAGCAGCTTTCTTCCACACCGCTGCCCCCAAAGACCCTGCACGCACACACACAAACACCCACACACCCCAGGACCCACATGCACACTTGTGTCACTCCTCCCCCAAGTCCCAGGGGAAAGACAGTCTCGCAGGCTGGTCCTAGAGACCAGAGAGGAAAAAGATGAGAGGGCAGCAGTACACTGCTGAAAAGCCAGACCACACGGCACTTTCCTTTCCTGGACAGCTTCCATTTGCTCTGACACAAAGAACCCTCCTCTCTCAAGACCTTTAATTCTCTCTACGCCCAGAATCTTTTTTTTTTTTTTTTTTTTAATGTTTATCTTTATTTTGAGAGAGAGAGAGATAAGTGAGGGAGAGGAATAGAAAAAGGGAGAGAAACAATCCCAAGCAGGGTCCACACTGTCAGCACAGAGCCCAACGTGGGGCTCAAACCCATGAACTGTGAGATCATGACCTGAGCCAAAATCAAACGTCACTTAACCAACTGAGCCACCCAGGTGACCCTCTAGCCCTAGAATCTTATCCAGCTACCTTGATCCTTCCCTCCATGGGTCCCAGTGCCCCATGTGTCAGTGGCACCCTGCTTTCTGCCACTGTTAACTAAAATAGCTTGTCTGGAGAAATCCAGGTACCTGTCCAACATTAACAGCTCTTCTTTTCTTCTGACTTTGTCTCGTATGCTCTTTCTTTGAATCGCCCAACAGCTTGAAGGACAAGAGCATCCTCTCTTTGGATGGCTCACAGTTCAGCACCGTAACCTTCACCACCTGGTGAGAAACCACACTTGCCTGGTTAACTCTTCCCAGCAAGCCTATCAGGCCCTAGAGAGAACTGCCCTCAATGAGCACTGCAGAGCAAGACCCATCAAGACCTTGGATCAGATCAGAGGGCAGTGGAAAGAAACGTACTGAAAGCTACACAGAATCTCAAATCAGCCTTTTCGGTGAAAGGAAGACATGAATAAATTCTTGGTACAACCCTAAGCTTTAAAAAATTATTTTTCTTAGATAAACCCTGACTCCCTAGTTTCCTGGCACTGCCACCTTGTGGTGACAGTGGCTTCAGAACAACTTCTGATGTGAGGAATGCTAGTATGTTGTTAAGACTAATTTCTTCCAGGTTGTGGGCTTGAGGTCCATTGGTCTGCCCACTTTGGCTGAACCCCCTTTGAGGGATTGGTTGTCAGTTCTGTTCCACATCTCCTCCACTCAGCTGGCTCAAGCCCACTGCCCCACATGCTCATTCCTTATCCCTTAAAAAACAGTCCTCCTACTACTCCTTCAAACCTGTGTTCATGGGGTCAGCAAGGATAAGAGCCTGTCGAAGGAAAGGTTACCTGGCCTGTGTAAAAGACCCTCTCTGGGTCAGGGACATACTCGGCACTGAGCTCATGCTTGGGCACTAGACCCTGCACATCATTGTAGAACTTCACAATGCAGCCATAGTCCTTGACTCTGAAGATGAAGCCGTGTGTCTGCAGACCAGGCTTGGCATCAGCATAGCAGGTAACAGCAGGCAGTTTGGACTCAATCAGGGTTTTCTTCAGGGTCATCATCAACTTCTTGGCTTCAGGATCACAAAGCAAAACCTAGGGGAAGGATACTGGTTGTTATCAAGTTACCCAGTATCAAGAGAGCCACTGGATTAGTCTCTGCAACCTCTGAACCCAAAGGCCATGGTCAGCTCCTAAGAACCTGCTATCTCTTTGCCTCTGAGTATTCTCAGAGGCAAATCCTCCCTGCTCCCTGCTGGATGACAATCCAGGGAGGATTCACTTATCTCAAATGTACTTCCTTCCATATAACAGAATCAACAACTAAACCCACTTCCCACCTCTGTACTGATGTGTATTAATTATATACTAAGGTTAAGAGACCCAACCATCTTTCATCCCTCAGGTCATCTCTTAAAAGGCAAAGAAATTCCTCTACTTCTAACCTCCTGACTCCACTACTGTACAATCTTTTTTTTTTTAAATATTCTTTTTTATTTATTTCTAGGAGAGAGAGAGAGAGACAGCGTGAGCAGGGGAGGGTCAGAGAGAGAGGGAGTCACAGACTGAAACAGGCTCCAGGCTCTGAGCTGGCAGTCAGCACAGAGCCCGACGCGGGGCTCGAACCCACAAACCGCAAGATCATGACCTAAGCGAAAGTCGGACGCTTAACCGACTAAGCCACCCAGGCGCCCTGTCCACTACTGTACAATCTTGCACTAATGGGTGATCAATATCTATTTTGACTCAATAATGAAACAAAATGAGAGGAAGAACAGCTAACATTGTGACTGCCTGCACACAACAGGTCCTGTGCTAACCACTGCATATTACCAAACGTAACCTTCACAGCTCTGCAAATCTTCTCTTGGGATTCAAGACTTTGTTATAAACCACTCAAGTTTTGGCAACTTAGCTTGTCTATTTCTGTGTCTGACACACATCCCTTGCTCCTCCTCAAATCCTTTCCAGTTCAAGTACCACCTCTGCCAGAAATCTAGAAGACATTATTGTCATGGAGACCTGAATCTGAAAACTGGTTCTGCCATTTATTAGCTCTGTGACTTTGGGCAAGGTATTTCAATTTCCTAAGCTTTAATTTCTGCACCCGCAAAATGAGGATAACAGTACTTACTCTGTACAGTTGTTTTATTTAAAAAAAATTTTTTTTTAATGTTTTATTTATTTCTAGGAGAGAGAGAGAGAGAGAGACAGGGTGAGCAGGGGAGGGTCAGAGAGAGAGGGAGTCACAGACTGAAACAGGCTCCAGGCTCTGAGCTGGCAGTCAGCACAGAGCCCGACGCAGGGCTCGAACCCACGAACCGTGAGATCATGACCTAAGCGAAAGTCGGACGCTTAACTGACTAAGCCACCCAGGCGCCTCTCTGTACAGTTGTTTTAAAGATCCAATGACATAAAGCATGTCATGAGTCGGCATAACTGGTACTAAATACATGTTACATTGTAGTTGCTACTGACATCACCAATGATTCTTGCTGGCCCAGCCCACCATGACCTCCCCTTTGAGATATAACCAGAGCATACAGCCTGTACCAAACCATGTGACAAAAGGTCACACAATGGCTTGCTCTTTTCATGTACGAATATTTTAACTCTCAATTATATTACACAACTCTTAAGGGCAGAGACCCACTATTCTCTTCCCACTGCCAGGCAGAGCACCACAGATGTTAGATGGTCATTTTGTGGAAAAAGGCAGAAACCTCAGCTGAAATGCAATGCTCTCTTCCCATCTGGCCAAAACCCCAATGAGACCCTTCAAGAGGCTCACCCGGCACTTGACCTCATCCCCAATGTGGTACTTCTTCTCTGGATTCTTTATCAGGATGTCAGCCAAGTGTATGGGAGGTACCAGGCCCCTGATTTGCTCGCCCACTTTCACCAGCATCCCATATGGCTTTATGGTCAGCACCGTGCCCTAGGGAGTCCAAAGAAAAGATGTCATCATGCCTCAAGAATGGTTTTTTCTCCACTTCTTACGATAAAGCTTGTCACATCTCTTTCAAAGCCCAGCTTTCTGGACTAACTGTGCTGCTATTCCAGATGTCATGGGGTAAAGCACATACTCCACACTGATCTGAATGGAGTCTGGGTGATTTATGGGAGTCTTCACATCTTTTTGTGGGAGTGTGTTCTTTCGGCCCACCTCACAAGCACATTCTCTGAAGGAGAGATCTAGGTCTCCTAAGGACCAAACTCTACATATAAAGGAGATCTGCTCAAGTGGGGTTAAACGGTTGGACAGGAGGGGCAACTGCAAGTGACATACTAACATTACAGGAGCTCAATTATCATAGAATTAACTTTCGACCTGGTCTAACAAACACCATCAAATTCCAGGATGTATGATCTACTACTTCTATGCAGGTAGATGATGCTATTCAGACCTTACCTTGAATTTAATTACAAGTTAACCAAGGGAAGAGAAAGAAATGCCAGTTAACAAGCAGAGAGAAGGAAGGTGACTTTAAATGTGTTCCCATGAGAACTAATGAGCTCACAGTTAACCTGTGAACTAAAGAACGTCTGAAGGCAGAAGGGTATCTAATTATATGCGTGAGCCTTACCTTTACCAATGTCCCAGGTTTGATGTCATGGTACTTAAGGTACTGAGCTTCAATAACAGATCTAGCATAAAAAGAAAATATAAGATTACATAAACCAAGGCAGAGGCTACCTAAAATTCAGGGCTACCAAAATCATGCTGGCAAGAAAGAGAACCCTCACCAAGCCAGACCAGGAGAAACTGAACGTGAAGACACAGAGGAGCCCATCTCCACAGCCCCACATGCACTAATGACAGACTTACGTCCTCAGGGAGAGCAAAGCCAGTTCATCCATTTGGCTATAGTCGATGATTCTACACTTGTGGGTGTTCCCTGGCTTGAAGGCCTCAGCATTGAAGACGTTCTTAGAATCGGAGAGATGGCTGAGCTACAAAGTATCAAGTGATTAAGGACAAGCCAGAGACCGCAGATATGAAACAATCAGGTATGAAAGCATGCAACATAACACTTTTACCATGTACCATAAAAACAGAACTCTGATTGCCTGTTAAAATAATTCTTCTAACTAAAACACTACTCTTTACTATCACAGACCCTCTATAAGGTCAGAGAACAGTCTAGATCATGGGTCAGTAACTACAGCTCACAAGTCAGCATCTATTTTTGCAAATAAAAGTCTTATTAAACACAGCCATGCTCTTTCATTTACCTACTGTCTATGGCTGCTTTTGGCTTTAACAACAGAGTTGAGTAGTCAGGACAGAAATCATTTGGCCCACAAGCCTGAAATATTTACTATCTGGCCCTTTAAAAAAACTTTGCCAAGCTCTGGTGTAAATCTTAACACATTCTTGTACCTACCATCAACCAAGTATCAAAATAAGTCAAATTAATCCTGAAGAATTCTAACAGAACAAACAGACATTGTTCTAATCCCTATGCAGAGTCCACCACACTTGGGGATATTGAAAAACAGGAAACTAATACAAGGGATGAAGGAAACAGACAAGGACCCATGTATCCCCAAAGTACTTCTAGGAGTAAATCCCAATGAAATAGAGAGTCTCCTCACCCGGGCATAGGCCAGAGCCCCATCCTTCAGCCTGAAGGTAGCCCCGGCCTTGCTGAAAAAGCTCTGGACAGGAACATCATCCAACACTGCTCCCAGGTGCGGGCAGGAGAGCCGGGTGAGCGCACGCCCAGGCTGCAGGAAGACAGGGCGCAGGCTCAGCCGCACAGCCCTGGTCCGAGGATGCACACAGAGAACACAGGCCCTTACCTAGACAAGGGAAAGAGCATAATGAGCAGGAGGCACACAGAGTATACCCAGGGCAGACTTCAAAGGCAAAGACTCAATGTGTGCTGACCAGGCTATGGATAGAAGTACTCCCATCAGCTTGTGCAATCAAGAGGCATGTGGAAACTTCCAACAAAATGTCCCAGAAGAACTATATCCAACTATATCAATGCTTACTCAAGGCCAGCAAAACCTACTAGGGTCCCTTCAACACCATGAGGCTAGTAACACATATGCAACAGAAGCCATGTACTGGCATCACTCTATCAGAGGCTCATCTGAAATACACCTGGAACAGCCTACTCTGTGCACAAGGTTGTAGCACATAATTGTCTGCACTTTGTTTATAAATAGGACTATAAAAAATTACTAGAAAAAAGTCTACCAATAAGTGGTGGAAAACCAGTTTAGTTACAAAACATGTGTCTATAGGGGCACCTGGGTGGCTCAATCGGTTAAGCATCCGACTTTGGCTCAGGTCAGGATCTCATGGTTTGTGGCCCCACGTCAGGCTCTCTACTGTCAGCACAGAGCCCGCTTCAGATCCTCTGTCCTCCTCTCTCTCTGCTCCTCCCCAGCTAGCGAATGCATACTCTCTCTCTCAAAAATTAAACATTAAAAAAAAAAAAGTTCAAAAATATATGTCTCTACAGAATATAACGGCATATGTCACTGTTAAAAATGAAAAGAATCATTTTAGTATCGTTTTTGAATAACATACATTGGGATTTTCTTCCCAAATATTCACGTTCATTGTAGAAGATTTGAATATTTAGCTAAGGGTAGAAAAACCACCCAGAGTTAGTCATTATTAACGCCTGACTGTAAATCTTCCAATATTTTATGCAGGTATACTATTAAAAAATATTTTCAGAGGCACCTGATGGCCCAGTCGGTTCAGCATCTGACTCTTGACTTTGGCTCAGGTCATGATCTCAGGGTTGTGGGATCGAACCCTGAGTCAGGCTCTGTGCAGAGTGTGGAGACTGCTCCAGAGTCCTCTCCCTTTTGGTCCCTCCCTCTCACTCTATGTCTCTCTCCCTCTCACTATGTCTCTCTCCCTCTCACTATGTCTCTCTCTCTTTCTCTCTCTTTGTCTCTCTCTCTCCCTGCTCCTCAATCCTGCTTAAGCACTCTCTCTCTAAAAAAAAATTGTTTTTCAAAGTTGGAGCTACTCTATTCATAGCACTTTTAAACACATTTTTCTATTTAAATGTAGATTTTGTTCTTTTATGTTAAATATTCTTCTTAAATACTTTTTTCTTCTTAAACACTTTTAATGGTAATAGCAATTTATTTATTTTAATATTTTTACTTATTTCTAGGAGAGACACAGAGAGACAGCGTGAGCAGGAGAGGGTCAGAGAGAGAGGGAGACACAGACCCTGAAATAGGTTCCAGGCTCTGAGCTGGCAGTCAGCACAGAGCCCACGCGGGGCTTGAACCCACGAACTGCGAGATCATGACCTAAGCAAAAGTCGGACGCTTAACCAACTAAGCACCGCCCCACCCCCCCCAATCAAACTATCTAAAAAAGTCAGAAATGCAAACTACAAATTGCGTTCTTTTTCACGGGTTCTATCTCTAGCTCAGTCCACAAAAATAACCATGGTGGCTTCCTGTGGTCCTTTCAGAACACCTCTCCTTCCCCTCGCTGCTTCTAACACCCGTACACATGCAGCCCTAGGACGAGCCCATAGCTAGCTGCAGTACTGGACAGCTGCTTGGGACACAACTGGAATCAAGAAAACATTTCTTACTGCTTGGTTTGAGAAGTATGTTCCAGCTTTCTTGGGATCCAGGTGCATAAAGTCAACCAGGCCAGTGAAGAATGACAGGAAGTTCAGTATAAGGCCATGTGGAGTCTCCTGGAAACAAATAGAAGAAAAAAAAACCAAGAATGTGAGAGACGTTTGTGGATGAAACAGTCAATGCCACACTTTCTATAACCACTATGTATCTCTCCTCCCCCAACTAGCCCTTGTCCATCTTTCTTCCTATAAAGTTAAGTGGCAGGGCAACTCCTGGCCCTGGCTGTTTCTTATTCAGTAAGCTCACTTCCCTTCAGGCCTGAGGGAACATCAGTCCTCCCATCCTTGAGATTTCCAAATGGGATGGAGGACAATTTGCACAAAGATCCTTAGGGAACTGTCAGCCTGACAACGTGGACAAATTGTTGCTAAATTGATTTGCCCAGACTAAGAAGGCAAAATCCAAATGCAAGCAAAAGGGAGATACTGACCATGCTGATTCATCCTATAGCGCCTCCCAAAAGCTAAGGAATTAGAGGTGACAAGCACCTCAAAAGAGAGCAGTGAAATCAGGGAAAGTAAGTTAGATCTCCAGGTCCTCTCCTCAAACTATAGGGCCTACGCCTCTCCTGCCTCCACAGGAATGTATGCGACTAAAAAGACAGAGGCATGTAAACCCTGAAAATGTAGATTAAGAAAAATTCTGAACATCATATAAATACAGATACTAAGACATCCAGCCCCTTTCCCACCTATCTCTCAGGCAGCCAGGATATTACCCTCCTGAGGAGAGATTAATAAATCCTTTCTAGAGAAATCTGACATGCCAGAGAAGACTTATAACAATGACATCTGGAGCTTGCTCAAAGTCTGCTAGGTCCTGATCCTGACAGAGAAGTCAGCCAGTCAACAGGACACACCCAACCAGGCACACCACACTTTTTACCACCTCGAGCATTAGATGGCAGTCAAAACAAAAATTTAGTAGAGGATATGGGGCGCCTGGGTGGCTCAGTCGGTTAGGCGGCCGACTTCGGCTCAGGTCATGCTCTTGCGGTTCATGGGTTCAAGCCCCGCATCAGGCTCTGTGCTGACAGCCAGCTCAGAGCCTGGAGCCTGTTTCGGATTCTGTGTCTCCNCACCTGGGTGGCTCAGTTGCTTGGGCCGCCGACTTCAGCTCAGGTCATGATCTTCTGGTTTGTGGGTTTGAGCCCCGCATCAGGCTCTGTGCTGACAGCTCAGGGCCTGGAGCCTGTTTCAGATTCTGTGTCTCCCTCTCTCTCTCACCCTCCTCTGCTCGCGCTGTCTCTCTCTCTCTCTCTCTCTCTCTCTCTCTCTCTCTCTCAGAAATAAACAAAATTTAGAAATTTCATTTCTAAATTAAAATTAATTTAAAATTAAATTTAAAAATTTTTTTTAAATTAAATTAAAATTAAAAAAAATTTTTTTTAAATTAAAAAACTTAGTGGAGGACATAAAATTAAAGTTGAGGGACTCTCCCAGAAGGTAGGATCTAGATAATACCTGCACATGCCAAAACAAAGGAGAGACAAAAACTAAAGAACTCATCACTAAGTCAAACATCATACTACCAGGAGTTTAAGACAAAGAAGAGGAAATTATACTTAAAAAAAAAAAGTGGGGGTAGGGGCATGGTGCTTGGGTGGCTCAGCTGGTTAAGCATTTGAATCTTGATTTCGGCTTAGGTCATGATCTTACGGTTCATGGGATCGAGCCCCAAGTTGGACTCTGCACTGACAGTGTGAAGCCTGCTTGGGGATTCTCTCTCTCCTTCTCACTCTGCCCCTCCTTGGCTCATTCTCTCTCTTTCTCTCTCAAAAATAAATAAACACTAAAAAACTAAAAAAATAAAATCTTTTTAAAAAAAGTCTGATAAGGGACTAGTATCCAGAATATACAAAGAAATCTTACAACCTAATAAATAAGGAGACAACCTAATTTTAAAACAGGCAAAAGACTTTTGAATGGCATTTCTCCAAAGAAGAGATACACAAATAGAATACAACCAGTGCATGAAAAGATGCTCAACATTACAATTATTATAGAAATGTAAATCCTAGTCACAAGGAGATGCCACTTCCCACCCATGAGGATGGCTATAGTAAAAATAAAAGACAAATGTTTGTGAAAATTTGGAGAAACTGGATGCTTTAATTGTTGGTGGTAGTGTAAACTGGTGCTTTCACTTTGGCTGTTCCTCTAAAAAGTCAGTTACCATATGACCCAGCAATTCCATTCCCAACTATAGGCCTAAGGGAAATGAAAACTTAGTCCACACAAAAACTTAAACACGTATTTCATAGCAATATTACTCCTAACAGCCCAAAGTGGAAACAACGCAAATGGCCACCAACTAATGAATGGAAAAACACAATGTGTTATCCATAGTATGGACTATTATTTAGCCATAAAAAGGGATGAGTCACTGATACTTGCTACAACTTAGATGAACCTTGAAAACATGAAAACATCATGCCAAGTGAAAGAAACCAGACACAGAAGGCCACATATTGTAGGATTCCATTTACATTAAATACCCAAAATAGACAAATCTAGAGACAAAAACAGAGCCAGGAAATTGTGAGAGGGAGGGATGGAGAGTGACCATCAATGGGTGTGGGGTCTCTTTACTGCAGTGATGAAAATGTTATGGAATTAAATAGTGGTGACAGCTGCACATCTTTGTGAGTACACTAAAAAAATCACTAAATTATACGTTTTTTAAAGGGTGGATCTTTCTATTATGTGAATTACATGTTATTTCAAAAATAGAAAAAAAAACAGTAATACAAGGAATTTTCTCAGCATTGAAAGATCTGCATTTCTAAATTGTAGGACCAATAAATGGAGAGAGATCCACACCAAAACACATCATCAAGAAATTTTAAAATAAAAGAGATAGAATCTTTGAACACTTCCAAAAATATAAACAAAACAAAACATATAAGGAAGAGAAATCAAAGTAACATCAGATTTTTCAAGAGCGACAGAGGCCAGATAACAATGGGAACAAGGTCTTCAAAATTCTCAAGTTATTTCTGACAAAGGATGCTAATCTCAGCTTTACTACTAATCACATGTGAGTGTAGAATAAAGATATTTTTCTACTCTGTGACTTCACTGGGAGAGAAGCTTGTGCTCCCAGTGCCTATTCCCTTTGATTTTGTTTTGCCTCCTTTCACCATAATAAGTCATAGTGATGATTTCACCATATGCTGAGTCCTCAAAGGGTTTCTAGTGCATCAGAGAACCTGAGAGTGGTCCTGGGGATCCAACACACTAGGTCAGGAAATTAACCTCCCATGTACATTTCCAATGATGCTTCTGAAGAACGGGTCACACTAAAATAAGCAAGGAAACCAACAAAGAAGAATACGTGGAATCAAAGAAGACTCCAATACAAGAGAAAGAAGGGAAGGACCATGATGCCCGAGGAGGGAAGTCCTAGGATATCAGCCCAGCAGGGGTCCTACCAGAGCAACCAGTCTAGCCTGGAGGAGGATGACAGGAAAAAAGGCCCTAGGTAGTTAAAAACAACAACCACCACCAAGAAATTATCTAAAAGGAAAGTCATTATGGAAAATTGTAGCGTAAAGAAAATACAAGATATGCAGTATTAAGAAATAGTGGTAGGTAAGAAGAGAATTTGGCAAATGACAAAAAAAAAAAAAAAAAGGTAATGATCAACTCCTGGGAAAAAAGCTGTTCAAGAAATAATCAGAGTATATTACCTAGCTCAGCACTAAATAGTATGTACATTAAGTACTGAATAATGATTCAACTAAAAACGTTAATATACTCTGTTAAGGGGTTGGAGGAAGGGAAGGAAAAAATTAAGAGAGCCAAATAATCATCTACCATGGTAAGAACTTAAAACTCAATGCCTAGGGGTGCTTGGGTGGCTCAGTCAGTTAAGCATTTGACTACTGATTTTGGCTCCTGGTATGATCTCCAGTTCAGGAGATCAAGCCCCACGGTGGGCTGTGCACTGATAGCAGGGAGCCTGCTTGGAATGCTATCTCTCCCCTCCTCTCTCTGCCTCTGTCCTGTTCATGAACACTCTCTCTCTCTTGCTCTCTCAAAAATAAGTAAACATTTTTAATTTTTAATGTTTTATTTACTTCTGGGAGAGAGAGAGAGACAGCATGAGCAGGGGAGGGTCAGAGAGAGAGGGAGTCACAGACTCTGAAACAGGCTCCAGGCTCCTAGCTGGCAGTCAGCACAGAGCCCGATGTGGGGCTCGAACCCACGAACCGCGAGATCATGACCTAAGCGAAAGTCGGACGCTTAACCAACTAAGCCACCCAGGCGCCCCTAAGTAAACATTTTTTAAAAAAAGTATTTTAATACTATTTGACCTTTTCGATCAGCACTGTTCAAAAGAAACAGGATCCACACGTAAGTCTATACCTTTAAGTTCTCTAGTAAATCACATTTTAACAACTACAAAGAAATAGGTGAAATTTATCTTAATAACAGTTTAGCCCAATAGATGTAAAATATTGTCATTTCCACATATGACACTGGCTGTATTCCAACTGTGTAAAGCCACATATGACCAATGACTGCCCTACTGGACAGAACAATTTCAGGTTGTATGCACAGCACTACTTCATAAAGTTATCTTTATTTTAGAAAATAGTAATGACAATGAATGGCTTACCTGCTGTACCTGGGCTTTGACCACCAGTCCTGGTAGCAAGTTATTAAGGGTCCAGTTTTGCTCCTCAGTAGCAATGGCAGTAGAGACTTCAGAATGACCAAGAGACAGACCAACCACTCCTCCATTGCCTTTCACCTCTTCAATGACGCAGTTCAGATACTGACCCACCTTCAGTTTAGCACCTGCAAGTCCCAGCCCCAGCCCCCAAAAGGAAAAATATACCTCCATGAGAAGGGCTCTTGGGCTCAAGTTATACCTGAAAAGATCCATGGTTTACCTGCCCAGTTACCATGTAATACCCATGTTCCCAACCTCTCAGAGACCAGCTACAAGAGAGGAATAAAGTGACCCAGACTGATCTGGAATCAACACCACTTAAACATGAAAATCTCAACAAGGCAGAAAGAGGGCTGGTTCAGAGGCTCTGACGCTCAAATTTCAGGGGAATCTTCTAGGTGAGAAAAAGTATAACTAGTCCATTGGATCTTAGACCCTGTCACTCCCTGGCCCTTCACACATCTTCCCTTTTCTATCAGCTGGGATCCACGCTGATTTTAGCAAAGCCAAACAGTTTCTAGGGTCACCATTTTGTCATTTCACTCACCAAGTAGCATTTAAACATAATTCCTACATGTACCACCTCACTACCATGTACCTGCCCCTCTTCCCCTCACCTTTGTTCTTCTGTCGGATGTATTCCTGGGCTTTCTGCAGTGGCAGAAAAGCTCTGGCTCCACCAACACCAATGTCCACTAGGTAGCCGTGGTCTTCCAGGCTGGTCACAGTGCCTGTGAGCAGCTGGGGGATGAGAAAGCATTCCCCAGAGTTCAAAAGTCAAAGGTGATGGGATACACAACAAATATCTACTACCAGACATGAATGTTCCCATCATCAATCTTAACACATCATCCCATAATCCTCTCCCAGATCCCCCTCCTAATAACTTTTAACTTTACATTTCAATCCCACTAGAAGACAGAAAAGGGAAAGATATCAACTTTAATTCTCCCAGCGCTTGAGGGATCTGATGGTTTCCAGACAGTGAAGAGTGCTATACACAGTTGGGGAATGACAAAGAGGGGTTTCTCCCCTGGAGAATTTTCAAAAGATAGGAAAGACTATTGTGTTACACAAAGAGGAATAAACCAGAGGGCCTTGCAAGGTCACTCCCAGCGCCAGGACTAATCCAGAACTGCTCTTCTAGTGGTCATCATGTCTTCTCTAAGTGCCTCCAAGACTTTGAAAAAAGAAAAATCTTGCCAACCTCTTGTACACTTCATCAGAAGCAGGGTGGAATTCCAATCTGACTCTTATTTACTAACCGTTTTGTCTTTGGCAAGTCACAAACTTGAGCCCATTTTCTCAAATGCGCAAGACAGATAGCTATTTGCCTCAAAGGGCTGCTGTGAAAATTTCAGATGAAATGTCTAAAACAGCACCTGCAAACAGCAGGCTCTTGATGCTTGTCAGTTTCCTGTACCTTGGCTTATTCCCCTTTCTGCCCAGCTTTCAGGTCTGTCCCAAACTCACTGCTTCTACCTAAATGTTAAAAGATACTATTGATCTACTTCTTCTCAATTATAACAACACTTAGATGAGTGCACTTTGAGTGTATTTTACACCTATTGGACATTGACACATGGAGCTAATTTCTCCTGAATCTCCACTGGCCTGGGAGCCTCAGTAGTGAGCTCCCCATCAGTACAGCTGACAGACTAATTGCCTGTCTACCTGTCTCTTGCTCTCAGAGAGGAGCCCTCAAGCATTCCCTACAGATACCAGATAGCCTCTGAAAAAGACTTAAATCTGTAAAGTACAAGTCTTGATAAGCAAGGCACTTTGTGGAACTCCTCACCACCCCTGCTAAGCATCCTTGAAGGCTTTTTTTTTTGTCACCGTGAACCTTCCTTTTTCTCCTCTCCAAGGCAGTGTGATTAGGTTCAAGCCTTCAATTTCTATTAAGTACCCAAACACGCTGGAGACCTTCCCTCCCAGAAAAAGACCCATCCCCAGGTGTATGCTGAAAGTCAAAGGTGGTCTAGATACTCCCCAGGAGGCAGGCCAGGAAAAAGGCATAGTCTGCTCCTCTTCCGTGACCCGATACGTACCATGCCGGGCTTCAGGGCCTCAGCACTTAGCACTTCGTTGACATTTTTGGGGTTCAGAGACAGCTTGACACTCTTTTTGCCCCTCTCTGTGAAGCCCACACTGCTCACCACACACCTCACAAGCATTCCAGGTGAGAAGAGATCAGGCAAGCGGGCCAGGTCCTGCACGATACAAATGAGAAAATTCTGATACATACCCCTCCCCTGGACCAACATACCGCTGCCCAACCTTGGCTCAGTGGTTTCTCATCCTCAGATCCCAGAGAACCCAAAAAGTGGACAAAGAGAGTAACCACTCGCCTACAGTCTTCAATTTCAGTATGAGGCGTCCAAATATCTCCACAAAACAGGCAGATGTAAATCACTTGTCAAGAATTGTCTGTATTCACTGTCTCTGTTTCTTCACCTCCTGCTCCCTCTTCAGGTCACTACATCTATGTTGCACCCCTCACACACCACTTTATCTCCCAACAAAATCACCAGGGACTTCCCTGTCACTAAATCCAAATCCATCGTCCAGTTCTTCTTACATGTGACCTTTAAAAAGCATCTAACATGGGCATGGAGGAGGACACTTGTGGGGATGAGCACTGAGTGTTATGTGGAAACTAATTTGACAATAAACTATTTGTAAAAAAATAAATAAATAAAATAAAAAGCATCTAACAACAAAAAATAAATAAATAAATAAATAAATAAAACGCATCTAATACTGGCGGCTCTCCTTCCTTCTTTAAACATTTCCTCCCTGGCTTCCAAGCCCTTCATGTGCTGGTTTTCTTTACTATCCCTGTGGCCCCTCCTCCTCCTTCCAAAAGCAACAGTCCTACTCAGAGATTAAAATACTTGAGGGTCAGTCTTTCTCAAGGGTCAGTATTTACTTTGAGGGTAGGCTTTTCGATCTCTTCTCAGTCTATTCACTCCTTCTAGGCACCATCTTTCCCCTTTTTAGCTTTGATCACCACCTACACAGAGCAGTCACAAATGCCCATTTCTAGCCCAGACCTCTTAAAGCTATGGAATCACCTGTCTACTGGATGTCTCCACCATTCCTCAAACTCAACACAGGAAAATATAAAATCATCACTGTCTCTCACAATCCAGGCCCTCTCAGGGTTTCTATCTCAGGATGGCAAGACCGACCATCAAGTCATGTACAATAGAAGCCTAGGACTCACCCGCCCCATCAAACCCTTCAGTGGCCATTGACTTTTCCTCCTCAGTCTGCAGGAAATCCTAAATGCAACCTGCCAGCAATCTCAGAGCTGGACTACTCCAGTAACCTCCTACCTGGTCTCTGCCTACACATGCCTCTTCAACGTATTCACTGTGCTGTCTACGTACGAACATTTCAAGGGCTTCCCATTGGTTCTAGAATTAAAAACCAATCCTCAACATGACCTAGCCCCCAGCTAGCTCTCCTGCCCCATCCCACGCCACTCTCCAATGCTCTCTATGCCACAGCCACACTAGCCTTCTCTCAGCTCCTTCTGCCTGAACTCCTTTCCTTATTTACCTGGTATACCCTCATCCTTCAGATCTCAGCTCCAGCATTCCTTCCTCAGGGAAGTCTCCCGTGCTCCTGGGCTAAGTCAAAATCTCCTTATTAAAAAAAATTATAATAACAATCCCATTATAAACTCTCATGGCACCTTGTACCTGGACTTCTCAGCACTTAGAAAGTTGTCATTTTACATCTACCTGTACACCACTTAGCTCTAGTTACTGAGTACTTTCAAGTCTCCCTTACCTTCAGAGGTTCTTCTTGAGCCACCTGCTCATTCAGCTTTTTGGTGTAAGCATCACAGATTTCAGTCACTTGCACAAAGCCCTTGAGGCCATTCGGCAGGCTAACCACCAGCTCCAGTTCATTTACCTCTTTCACACAACCCAAAATCCGCATCCCCTCACACAGGGACTAGAAGAGAAAAAGTGAAAAGTGTACAACAGGGAAAAGCAGAACAAGTGAGGAGGTTAGGGGTTGTGGCTTCTAGTCTCAACTCTGACCTAGAAAAGCTACAGAAAACACATGTATTATGTCAGGACACTTATCAAATAGCTGACTGAGCAGCGTGAAACAGCACTAGGATACTCAAGGACACTTTTAATTTTTGCTTTACTCTAAACATCCCACACTCAAATGCCTGGCAGACAACAACATGAAGGAAGCAGGTCAGTGGAGACAATGGCAGTGTGGGGTGTGTATGCCAGACCTAAAGGGCTCAACCACTACTCACCTCCATGTGACTACAAACATGAGGGAACACGAGTTCGTGCTGTCAGCATGCTCAAATTCTTACAAGAAGCCAGAAATCACATTCTTAAAAATTTATTTATTTTGAGAGAAAGAGAGCATAGGCAGAGAAGCGGCAGAGAGAGAGAATCCCAAGCAGGCTCCGTGCCATCAGCACAGAGCCTGATATGGGGCTCGAACTCATGAACCATGAGATCAGGACCTGAGCCAAAACCAAGAGTCAGACATTTAACCAGCTAAGCCACCCTGGCAACCCCAGAAATCCATTTTCACATGAAACTTTTTCTAATGTTAACACAAAGTTAAGAAATTATTTTTTCTCAGGGATGCCTGAGTGGCTCAGTCAGTTAAGCATCTGACTTCGGCTCAGGTCATGATCTCACAGTTCATGAGTTCAAACCCTGTGTCAGGCTTGTGCTGACTGCTCAGAGCCTAGAGCCTGGAGCCTGCTTCAGACACTACCTCTCTGCTCTTCTTATGCTCTCTTTCTCAAAAATAAATAAGTATTTTTTAAAAAGTCTTTTTAATAAAAAAAGAAAGAAATTATTGTTCTGAGTGTCACAGAAGCAAATCAAATACTTCTGCAGGCTGAATTTGAATCTTTTCCTTCAGAGTTATTTGACTTCTTTTTTTCTTTTTTACAACATACATCCAAATTATAATCTAAAAATCTAAAGAAAAATAAAAGACCTCTTCTCCAAGAGAATCTCCACAGCTACAAAATGAAACAGAAGTCGTAAGGTTGTTAAAGTTATTGCCAGCTCTAACCTATGAATCTACTAAAGCACAAGCTCAATGAAGCCATAAGCACAAGGGACTCAGCAGCTAAAAAGAAAAACAACACATGATCCCAGGCCCTGGGTAATAGTCAAAGGCAATAAAGTTCAATTCTGAGCACAAACTGCACAAAATCTCTCCAGGAGGGCATGCACACGCACATGTGTAAGTACAAAAGGAATGAAGGAAAAACGAAAGGAAAGAGGGAAGAAAAACACACACACTTAAGGAACTCAAGTAGTTTGTTTAGAACAAAATCAAATTGTAACAAACCTCAACACTAAGGATTTCAAACTTCTCTCTTATAGACTTGCTGCTTTCTCTCTTTTCGATTTTCAACTTTTTTGTTTTCGTTGGTCCTTTCTGGCTCTTTTTCCTTTTGGCGGATTCTTCTTCAGTAGAAATCTACAGAGGGGGAAGAAAGATCCCAAGGAATGAGGAGAAACAATCCTGGACTTTCCTTGCAACTTCAGGTCACCTGTCACCTTGCTTTCGTTACCCCACCACTGCCCCCCTCCCCCAGAGTTCCTGTAATTCCTGTTCCAATCTCATCTCTCCCATTCTGTCACCTCTGTTCAAGCCCAAGGTGGGAGCCTTCTGCACATTTTCAAAAGCCCCTTCTCTTCTGTGTTCTTCCTCCCTTGACTGGGATGGACACTGGGGTCCCCAGTATTTGAGGCAATTTGGAAGTGTGTGTGAAAACGGAAGGTGGAAACACAGAGACCAGAGTTAAACTCCCAACTCCACCACAACAAACTATGTGGTTTTAGCTCAATCATATAACCTCTCTCAGCCTCAGTTCCTCATCACGGAATGATGTTCTCTACTCCAACGTAGTTGGACAGATTTTCATGACTTATTCCGCAACTTTTCTCTCCATCCTTAACCAACATGGCAAAAATTTCTAAGACTAAAGAACAGTACTGCAAACTCAAGTACTAAATGCGATGCTTCAAAAAATATAGCCTCATGGTTGTATGGACTCTCTAACAAGTTCACCTTACAAAAAGAGACTTCAAAAAGAAACGAATATGGAAAATACCACATTCTCAAACAAGGTTCATTCTTCACAAGGATACTAGAAAGTGTTCAGTGAGTCCTACCAAACAAGCGCACCACTTACATCAAATAAGTTGTCCTGTTCAACTGACTGCTGGAAAGTTTTCTCTGATTTGTGGGTCTTTCTTATACCCCCTCGGGGGAAGCTTTCTTCCATTGTTGCCGTGTTTGAGTCTCCTAAAAACAATGCAAAGAGTATCAGTGAGATGTAGCTTTGGTGTCAGATTTCCTAAAGGCTGTGATCAATGGGCAAGAGGTAGAGCTTTCTAGCACCAACGTGCTAGACAATATTCAGACCTAAGAAATAGACGGTTTGATGCTAGGCCCCAAATAACCTATAATTCATCTTTCCAATGATATCTGCTTCAAAACTGTAAGTCCATACATTCTCCTCCAGAAAAAGAAGACCTAGATCCAGCATAGTAAATATAGAGCAGCTACAGCTAAGTCAGAGGTACACAAATGAATATATAAATCCCTATCTTCAAAGAACATGCACAATTTTAAGGAAATAAAGCAACTATGCAAACAATTTAAAGTACAATTTGGGGCACCCAACTGACTCAGTCAGAAGAGCATGCAGCTCCTGATCTTAGGGTGGTAAGCCCATGTTGGGTGTAGAGATTACTAAAAAAAGTACAAATCAGGAGTGCCTCAGTGGCTCAGTCAGTTAAGCGTCTAACTCTTGATCTCATAGCATCATGGGTTCAAGCCCCATGTTGGGCTCTGCGCTAGGCATGAAGCCTACTTTAAAAAAATAAAATACAAATCAAATTATAAACAAAGAAATAGGAAATGATGAGACTTCAGAAAAGAAGGTAAGGTTCTTAAAGAAGATGCCTTCGAGCTGTTAAACGTGAAAAAGATTTTGACAAATGGAAAAGGAAAAGCAGGAGTATGAGAAAAGGCATTCAGTTAAAGCCAAATATTTCAATAATCACCAGCAATTTGTCAAAAAATTGCTCAAAAAGTTGCTGTTTCTTTTCTTTGAAGAACTATTCAACTAGACCACAGGGAGAATAAAGCATAATAATAAAAGCTAAATTGTAGATGACAAGTGGGCTTTTTTGTGAAAGATTTTGAATTAGATAGAAGTAGTTTAATGTTTACTTTGATTAAGTCAGAGTCTTAATTAAGGGAAGAAAGAGAGCAGCGATCAAAAATATACTACAGGCTATAAATTGGACAGGATGAGAAACAGGACTAAGGAAAGTAAACAGGGTATAAGTCAATTGCAGAACAGAGAGAAACCATCCGAATGACAACTAGGTATAAGTGAGAACGGAAGGTAGAAGAAATTGGTTGTGAGAGACCCTTGGTATAAGGATCTAAAAAGTCTTGAGACTGTAGAAGAGGAGACGACCCACTGGGTGCCTTGGAATCAGAAACAGGTGTGTCAATATTTCATAGAAATAGAAAAGAGCCAAGAAGTCTAGTTTGCAGGGAATTTGACTGTTAGTCTCACTTCAGACGACGGGAAACTGAAGCTCCGAAGAGACGATGCAGCGGCATAGAAGGGACTTAAGCAACTTTCCAGGGACAGAGCTTGATGTGACGAGGGCCACTCGAGTAGAGCCGCCTTATGAGTTGCGCTGGGGTGGCCGAACCACTCACCCAGCACTGTAGGTGCACAGCAGAGACCCAGAAGACCTAGCCCTGGGACAGACCTGGAAGCCACGAGGTTTCCACCTTTCTCGCCCTTGTCCTCACTTACCAGCCCCGCGACGCCAGCACCTCTACACTTCTGAGCCGGTGACACTGCAGTCACGCACGCGGAGACCAGCACACCCACACCCCAACACTGCTCTTCCGGAAGCGAGGGCGGGCTTAAGGCCCTACTTCCGTTACTATGCTTGGTCCTTCAGATGGGAACGGTGCGGGATGGGAGATTTAGAGATTTAGAGACAGGAAGCGGAAGGGAGGGACTCCGAGCCGTAGCCAATCGACAGTGAAGGCTGAGTCTCTGTGGCCCGTTGAACGCGGGCGGGGGGAGGAGGCTTCTTCCGGCCGGCGGCGGGGTAGCTGCGTAGGCTGAAGGACACAAGCAGCGGAGTTGGTGTCTTTTGCAAGGTCGGTGTGTGGAGGGGAACCCGGGCTCAGGCCTTAGCCTCCGCTTTGCAGGGCAGGCATAAAAATTCCGCCGTTCCTAATCCGGGAACACCGTTTTGGGGTGCGAGAACAGTGGAAAATGGAAATGGAGTTAGAGATAACGAGGGCCGGGGCGCGAGGGGTCGGACTCGTCTGGGAAGCCTCGGGACGAGGCGGATAGGAGATCCCAGAGGCTCCCATGGTTCCCGAAGGCCCTTAGATTGCATTTTACAATGGAAGATAATGAGGTCCGCAGCGAAGGGAGTCCCCCAAGGTCACCAGAGAAGTCATATTGAATGGGACTCGGGCCTCTGGCCAAATTAACCTTTTTTCTGTGTGCCCATAGCACTTTGCTTCCACCGTGCGGTGCTTAGGGAGCTGACCAGCAAGACCTTTAGCTGCGCTGCAGCTTTTGTCAAAGCGAGAGTGAGTGTGGCCCGGCCCCTGCAGTCCGCCAGGCCCGCGGTAAGCGGGTTAGATTTCAGTTTGTGTCCGATCAGTCGGAAAGGCTTCCTAGGAGATAGCCAGAACAGAGAGCTGTAAATTCCTTGAAGTGCAAGAGGCTGCTTCTGGTCCCTGAGTGGCTCTCGACTTTGCCACCTTTTACCTCGTGATCTCACCATTACAGGTAGGTGTCCAGTCAGAGAGGAAAATTGCAGTTTGAAGAAACAGTAACGAGGGCAGTTGGTCCCTTTGGGCCTTTTTTCTAAAATGCCCATTTCACAGGTGTAAAAAAAGACGTGGAAGGCTTAATGTTTAACAAAGGTGGGCCGGTTAATAAACAAGAGCAAGACCCCTTGCTTAGATTTCTCCACGGGCTACCATTTAACAATTAGTATATTATTAGTCCCAAGTAATTTCCTCCATTATTATTAGGTCTTTCTAAACTTTGTAGGATTTAGAAAGGAATAAGATTTCAGTGTCAGTTATTCCACAAAGGGTGCTCTAGCACAACGGTTCCTGATATTTGTCCAGAAGTAACCTGTAGTTTGCTGAGGGGTGCAGACCCAAGTGCCTGTAGGCTTTTCTCCCATTGTTTATTTCACAGGCAACCTTTTACTCCCCACTCCTGCCTCCATCACACCTTCACAAAAGTCTTAAGACCCAGACTAAATTTCAGTTCCTATGCCATGCCCTTCCCAGCAGTCAAAATTAGTCCTCTGTGGAATATCCCAGCCTTCCTCCTATAAAGTGTAGAGAGAAATCTAAAGTACTTTAGTATTGTTTCATTTGGACACCACTTCCTGTTAAAAATTTTTATTAGGCACAAGGAGGTCATGTGGTTATCAGTTAATAATTTGATGAAGTTAAGCTCCTGTTTTAAGTTGGGTTTCTCCTAGAAACCTACTTAATACCGTAAGAATACAAAAGTACCATGAAGACGAATGTGGGGAAGAATATGCCATTAATAAGTCTAGTAGAAGGAGACAAGTTAATGTAACAGCTACATTATAAAGATTTATTTTAATGGAGATTTTCCTACTTGGGCTGGAAAGGCCAAGGCCCCTGAGGGGTCCGAAGGAAGTTTGGATTTCCTTCATTGATTCAAGAACTTTGAAACAGTGTCCTGAATTAAGGTCATTTGTCCAATTTTCCATTGCCAATTCTATGCACGTGAAAGCCTCTGAAGCCCTTTGAATGGTAAACTGGTGAGTACCAGTTTCCATAGCAACGACTTCCTCACAGTTCTCTCCCTCTTCATTTCATCAAGAGCCAGCTGAGTCACTGCCACTGCCTACCAATCTCGACCGGACCTCGACCGGCTCGTCTATGTTGCCAATCGACTCGGCGTGGCGTCGGTCGTGGTAGATAGGCGGTCATACATACGAATTTACAAGTATTGTTTTGGTGACCTTTGTGCCTTCGTTATTTTTTTATTATAACAAATATATACCTCTAAAATATAGGTACTATGCATATGTCTTCCTAAAAGTTGGCTGCGCATTTTTCCAGATTTTTTTTCCTATACAATTACTAACAAATATTTGGTTTTCTATTACTGCACTGTTTTTCAAACTGTAGCTTACGTCAGAAACACCTAGATTGCTGGGCCCCAGAATTTCTGATTGAATAGGCCTCTGATTCCTCCTCTTCCCATACAGGAAAAATTGTGAAAGAGGTTGCTAATTGAGCTGTTTTGTTTCTTGATGGTTACCCTTCTGAGAAACTTTGAAATGTATCACAAGCTCCAACTTGCAACTAGTCTTAAAACTGATTGACTCTATGCACTGCGTAATATGGTATAACTAGAGCCAGGAATGAAAATATCAAGCAGCATTGGGTTAGAGGGTGGACTTAGAGACTACTCGATTTCCTTCCTGTGCTAGGTGATTTGATGTATATTCTAGAATGCTGTATAGTAGCCACCATGGGAAAGTCTTCCTTCTGAATGATAGGCTTATCAGTAAGGCTTTTTCCACCATCTTTGCTGCTACTGTGTTGGGCAAGACATATGTAAAAATTTATAAGACTTCTGTGCAGTGACTTTTAGGTTTTAAAGTTAAAAAAAATGTGGGGGAGGGGGTTGCCTGGCTGGCTCATTCAGTGGAGCATGCAACTCTTGATCTCTGGGTTGTGAGCTCCAGCCCATATTGGGTGTAGAGCTTACTTTAAAAAAATAAAATCTTTGAATTAAAAAAAATTACTTTTCTTTTAAATTGCATCTAAACCAATTTATTGTTTCTTTCTTTTTTTAAAAAAGATTGAAGTCATGGCAGGTCCAGAAATTGATGCCCAATTCCAATTCACTGGTATCAAAAAATATTTCAACTCTTACACCCTCACAGGTAGAATGAATGTAAGTATTAATGATACCTTTCAGCAGTTATGTTTTAGAATAATAGAGATGGCAATGGCTTTTGTTTACTTTGTCCTTTTTTTTTTTTTTTTTTAGTGTGTACTGGCCACATACGGAAGCATCGCTTTGATGGTCTTATACTTCAAGTTAAGGTCTAAAAAGACACCAGCTGTTAAAGCAACATAAACAGTAAGGACCTGACATTTAGAAGTTTCTAAGTTAGACATTTTGTTAGCATTCTTTCCCTCACTATAAAAGTAAATTGTTGTCATTATGCAAAATTATATACAAGAAAAAGAGGAAAATATTGTTCATAGCCCATTACCATGACAATTTTTGTTAACATTTTGGTTTGGCTCTTTTTGTATTTTTTATTTGGTTTCCATTAGCTATGAGTCGTATCTGTAATACGGTCTTATAGCAAGTATGTTGTTATTTGAATCCATGAGTGTTTATGGATATATGATTTTTGAGACAGAGAGAGAGAAGGCACAAGTGAGAGAGGGGCAGAGAGAGAAGTGGGACTCACCTGAAGCAGGGCTTGTGTTTTTACCTGAAGCCGGACTTGAGCTCACGTGATGTGGGACTCAAACTCAGGAACCATGAGATCATGACCTGAGTCAAAGTCACATGCTTGACTGGGCCACCCAGGTGCCCTGCATGTGTGATTTATATGTTTCCTATTAGAATTTTTAAAAATATAAATAACAGTGAACACTTTTGAGCCTGAAATGTTATAGGATTGTTTTAGACTTAGGTGCTTTCCCCAAGGGTAGTAGGGCACCCAGCTTAGTACGAGAGTGTCTCTTTTGCCCTAGCCAATGTTGAATAATAATCAGTTTCTGATTTTTGTTCATTTGATGAATGACAATAATTTGTCTAAGTTTATTTTGAGAGAAAACACGAGCAGGGGAGGGGCAGAGAGAGAATCCCAAGCAGATCCTGCACTGCCAGCACAGGGCCCAATGTGGGGCTGGAACCCTAGAGCTTAGAGCTATCAGATTATGATCTGAGCCGAAACCAAGGGTTGGTCACTTAACCAACTGAGCCACCCAGGCACCCCTAATTTGTCTTTTTAATGAAACTGTACATTTTTTCCATTTGTTTACCATATATACTTTTCTTAATGTTCTCTCGTGTTTTTGTCATTTAACAATTGAGTCTTGGGGCACCTGGGTCACTCAGTTGGTTAAGTGTCTGACTTCAGCTTAGGTCATGATCTCGCATTTCTTGAGTTTGAGCCCCACATCAGGCTCTGCGCAGACAGCTAAAAGCCTAGAGTCTGCTTCGGAGTCTGTGTCTTTCTCTCTGCCCCTCCCATGCTCATGCTCTCTCTCTCTGTGTCAATAATAAGTAAACATTAAAAAACAAAATTTAAAAAAAAAGCAATTGAGTCTTGTCTTTGTGAAGACAAGCTTATATTTCTCTTATATAAGCTCTTTATGTAATAATTATTAGCCAGCCTTTTAAATACATTACAAGTCTTTTTGCTAGTTTCTAATTTTTATATAAGCAATTTTATCTTTCCCTTAAATTCCCATAGATTTGGTTTTCTTCTTATGGTGCCCCACAGTCTCCATTTGCTCATGCTCAAGTGAATAAATATTTGTCTTGGTAGTAGATGATGTGCACAAAACCCAAATCTAATGTAGCTCTCCACAGAAAATTTTTCCTGTGCTCTTAAAAGCTTTTCCAATCTCAAAACTGTTGACTGTTATCCCAGAATATAGTAGTAGTCCATGGCTTATTCCTGACAAACAGTATTTGCCCAGTTTTCCATTAGGTACCTCCCAACTTTGGGAGGGTGGTAGTATCCTCATTGATAAATATGGAGAAATTTTATCTCTGATACTAAGTAACAGATTGCTTTCCACTATTTAAAATGTTACTTTGCACTTAGACTTTTCCAATAGCATACATCAGGATCATACTGAATTCCTGGCAGCTCTTTTGTTAAAGATTAAGTTAGGTTAACCTGTATTAAGCTGAGAGACCTCTTCATTTTGGGGTGGTTACTGACTCTGAGAATCTGATAAATTTGCATTCAATTTCAGGGGCTTCATGGAGAGTCCTTATAATTACTATCTTAAAAGTAGAGTTGAACACAATTGTGTCTAAACTACCTTTGCTTTGTTTATAGGATTTTAAAGTGTACCTCATCTGCTAAGTTCCCATGCCTGGAGAAGCTAATGTCAGCTCATCATGTGATACTCAATTTGTACAATAAATTATGAACCTGGAAAAGCTGGTTGTCTTTATTTACAAGATATCAAAAATATAAAAACTGTACAAAATGCAACAAAGGCAAAAAACTGGCAGTGACTTGGTCTAAATCTTTTAGTTTCCCAAAGCAAGGCTCAGTATTGGAGGTAAGCAACTGAAATGTCTGTCTGACTTCAAGTGTCCTAGGTTGTATGTAGCTGTTTTAGCTGAAGTAGAACATGGAAGCTAAATTTCTTCACCTGGTTTATAGAGTGTTTAGGTGCACTCATAATCCAACAGTTATAAATTCAGATGTCATTGGATGGTTGTACTTCTTCTAGTACTTAGAAAGGAACTGTAGTTCACCCTACCCAGTAACGTACATTCCACTAGTCATGGGCCAAGCAAAAAGGTTAGTGGATCATTTAACATAGTACTTGAGTGCCATACAGTAACTACATTTTTACAGCAGAAACATACATGCTCATAGAATTCTTCAGCTAAAATTCAAGATGGTATTCTATTACTTGATTTGAATCTTGAAGCAGGATGAATTATTGTAATTGATTTTTTTTCTAAACATAATAAATTAAAATAGCATTTGAACAGAAAATGCATAGTTTCCACACAATCCAAAGCACCATAAATGTCCCCTCCACGAACATAATACCTCTTATTCAACTAACGGAAATTAGTTAAATGTGGTTGCTATAGAAACGTGGAACTGTCCTGTTCAGATTTTTCAAGCAGCATCCTTCCAGATCCATATAGACAAAACATTCTTTGTAGCTTAAATATTAATCACTGAGGTATTTGCTTTTAGTCTCCCTTTTTCAAACAGTAGCTTCTAAGAGGTCCTTAATACCGATGGTTTATTGCGGACTATAAGCTCCTGCAGCTAGAACCAAGTTTCTTCGAGTAAAATGGAGGTGTACAACTGGCGTTGATTTGGTCATGTATGTTCCCAGCAATAACTCCTGTGAATTCTCAGGTAAATTTATATGCCCAGTGGCTGTAGTAAAGTCATCGGTCTCTAAATCTTCAAATGCTTTAACAGCATCCCATAACCGGACTGTATTATCCATTGAACCTATAGGAAGGTCAAAGGAAACCATTTAGTAGCATCTACCATATTTAGATTCTGACATTTTGTCAAATATACTTCACATATTTACTGTATATTTCTGGTGAAAATATCTATTCTTCCTTCTAAAGGACCTTTTCAAGCAGTTTAACCTGAGAAGTCAACAAACATGTTGGCTGGAATCATGGCTAAGAGAAGCAAAAACCTAACACAGTCAACACTTTTGTTTTAACATACCATCCCTTTACCACGAAGTCATTTCTAGTCATTTACCTGATGCCAAAATTTCACCGTCTCTACTAAACCTAAGTGAACAGACTGTATCAGTGTGGCCTTTTAATTCTCCAACCATCAAACCATGTCCAATATCCCAAAGGAGTACTCTGCCATCCGTTGCTCCTGTAGCCAGGAATCTCCCATTGGGAGAAAATGTCAAGGAATGAATTGGTCCCTAGAAAAAGAGGCCATAAAAGAAGAATCAAAAAGTTAAAAAAGAGAAAATAAGACAAAGCTAGAAATTTTAAAGCTTAGTGGAATAGTTTCTTTCAAATGTGTCACTGGTTAATTTTTAAAATATTTATCTCAGAGGCAAACTTGTATGTGTAAAATACCTTGTGTCCAGTGAATATCCTTACACAGTTCCCATTCAGGACATCCCAGAGCCGCACCGTTCTGTCTGCAGAGCCCGTAGCAACATAATTAGAATTTGGATGGAATCTAGTACAATTCACATCAGCAAGATGGCCAGCAAATATCCTTAAAGGCTGATAGTGGTCTGTAGCCCAGAGCCTTTTAAAAAATACATTGAAAGCAACAAATGATACTTAATGGCTAACTGCCAAAATTCAAAAATAAATCATAGAAACACCATGTGAAATGTTAGATCCAAATGACTGCCCCTTCACTAGCTGCCTGACTGAGGGAAATAAAATGGAATGACTGAGACAAAATAACATTCTTAAGGAAAACTAAGTTGATCTAGCACAAGATTTTTTTAATTCTATAGTTCTCAGTACCCCCCTTTACCTCAATTCCTAGTCTAACCCATAGAAAAGTATTTTTCCCTAGTTTTGGGTACCACAAAATCAGTTTCTAGCCTGAGTTGCCTCATCATGAACAAGAGATCAGAGGAAAACACAGGTGCACAAAAACATGAAAGACAAGGGTTAGCATCTAGCAAGGGAGGGGCTGGAAGCATGTTAATAAGCTAGCTTGAGGGGGAAAAAGGAGGACTCTTAATCTTGGTATAGACATAATTGCAGTCAGAGTAATACTTCTCCCAAGTTCATTTTCAAATATGAAGCTATTAAGTATTGACATTCTCAAAAAGTTGATCCCATATAATAGGAGTGAAAATGAGTTTGGCTGGAGTTTTTAATTCCCAAAAAGAAACCATTCCGCCAGTCATAAGATCACAACGTTCTTACCGAGCTACTCGATCATGGCCCCCAGACACAAAATAATATCCATATGGAGAAAACTGTGTGTCCCATACTGGGTAGTTGTGTCCTTTATATCCCACCAAGCAAGTAAACGTTTGAAGACTCCACAATCTAACAGTTCCATCTTCTGAAGAGGAAAGCAAGTAGTTCCTGAGGGAAAAAAAGGTAATACATTTGATTCCCAAAATAACTTAGTTACCTGTCCAGTTTTCTCTTTATATTTGAGTATGTTAAATACAGCTACCCATCTCCCTTTTACTTTATACATGGAATTCACGGTAGATAACAAAATTGAAAGTACTAACCAAACTGATGTTAGCTGTGGCACTCTACAAAGCACCTACTGAATGAGGTTACGTTATTTTTAAAAATATATTGGAAAAGCCACAGTTCTTATAAAATTATATCAAAGGGTACCAACAAAAAGAATGGTCAAAAAGGTCAGTCGAGAAAAACTAAGAAATGTGATATAAGATGTTACTTAAAACTCAACAATTTTTTACTTTAAAATGAAGATGCTATTTTCCTATCCTGTATGACTTATGTAAGTATTTAAAAGAAGTATAGCCTTCACACCCAGCATGGACCCCAATGTGGGGCTTGAACTCACAACCCTGAGATCAAGACCTAAACTGAACTCAAGAGTTGGATACTTAGCCACCCAGGTGTCCCAAAAGGAAATATCTTTTGGACAAAAGAATACAAAAACACTATAGATAATAACACTGTAAATAATACTTTTAACTTTTTTCAGAGATAAACACAAAAGCTGAACAACTCAGAAAGTTGTTATGGTTTTCACTGAAATTAGAGGTTTCCCTCAGGTAAAAATGTATCATCTGTCTAAACCCTATCAAAATTTCATTCTCAAGGTTTCATAAAGATGAAAATCTTGGGGCGCCTGGGTAACCCAGTCGGTTAAGCGTCCAACTTCGGCTCAGGTCATGATCCCACAGTTCATGGGTTCAAGCCCCACGTCGGGCTCTGTGCAGACAGCTAGCTCAGAGCCTGGAGCCTGCCTCAAATTCTGTATCTCCCTCTCTCTCTGACCCTCCCCTGCTCATGCTGTCTCTCTTTCTTTCTCAAAAAAACTTTAAAAAAAGATGAAAATCTTGGTGGACTGAAAGCTATTATTTAAGTAAGACACAAATGGTACTATAAATATAAAATTCCCTTCCATTTCTACAGAATGTCAGAGATCATGAAAAATAAGTAAATACCTATTTGTGGGTTTCAAATTCCCTTTTCAGTATCCTCTTAATTCTTTTGATTATACAAAATCTTCAGCTGACATCTAATCTACCTTAACATCAGGAATTTGTTCTGAATTTGGAGATGATGGAATACAGCAGTAGCCACAAGCCCAAGGCAAGAACCCAAAGAAGCAATTCAGCTCCTATAGGGGTTCTACAAAAACTAAAGCAAATTTTTTAAAACCAACAAACCCTGAATCTGTGCATCTTGAATCTATAAATTTAGGTATAAAGCTGCTACCTTGTATACCAGTACCCCAAGAAGAATAAGCAAATGGCAAGATTCTAAAAGATAATGAGAGGTAACCATGAGATTTTTCTAACATAATTTTTCCCCACGTTTCCAGTAGTTAACTTTTATAATCTCAATACAATACAGCAGTATTTCATATTTTATTTGTATTTTACCTATCCGGACTGAAGCTGGCTCCATAGACAGGCCCACTGTGACCGTACAAAATCTTCAACTCACTTGCTGTTTTCTCATCCATTATTCTTTCTAAGACATCATCTGATTCTTTGTCTATGAGGCTAAGATCTAAAATGGTCCAGAAATATTGATTTTTAAAAACACATTTAAAAAAAGGATATTCATTAGAACATGTTAAGGCAATCACATCATTATTTAGGAGAACTAACATTTGAACAGTTCCTCCTGCATAGCAACCACTGTGCTAATGCCTCTAAACTAAGTGATATTAGCCCAGTATACAGAAGAGGAAACCAAGGTTTCAGTTAAAAATTTGCCAGAGTGCACACATCTACTCCATGTGGGAACTATGACTGAAACTCAAAGTAATCCACTCTATCATAATGTTTTACACAATGAAAACTATGGAAATATTTTTTTTTGAAAACGTATTCTCTTGTTTAAACAATACATTTAGCAAGAAACCTTTAAAGTGAAATTCCATCCTTATTAGTTCTTTTTTAGCCATTTTTATGTTTAAAACAGAAGTACTCTCCATTTACAGACATTTTTAAAAATTTAGTCATAAAATTAGATTTTTAACCTTACAGAGTTTTCTAGCCCAACCCCCTCACATTCTACAGATGAGAAAACGGAGGCCCAGAGAAGTTAAACCAGTCTAGTACCCCAGTCTCCTGATTGCCACTCCAATGCACTTTTCACTGTTGGGAACGTTAACATTTTTTTTTAAGTAGGCTCCATGCCCAACATGGAGCTTGAACTAATGATCCTGAGATCAAGAGTCACATGCTCCACCAACTGAGCCAGCCAGGCACCCTGGGAATGTTAACATTTTGAGTTAAAGTAAAATCAAATGAAATTCTCCTAAGATCACAATCTCTTGTATATATTCCCTGGAATCCAGATTGGTGTAACCTAAGGACAAGTTCACATCCTAACAGGTCATCTCACTTACCTGCTGCCTGTTTAACACTACGAAGCTTTTTGGGTGTCACAGACCACACTCTAACAGTTGAATCTGCAAAACCTCCAGCAATCAAACTAGAATCATCAGTGACATCCACTGCAGTGAGGCCCTGCCAATGAAAAAATAAAAACTTTGTACTAGACAATACTGTCTTGGGGGGGGAAATTACAATTACATCTTAGAGAATATGCAACGATAACTCTTTTTCTCACATAAAAGATATTTAAGATTTCATTCTCCTATGAAACCCACTGTTTGAAAGCATTTACTTTGAGAACATGTTATCATTCACCGCTTTTTGCCCTCCAAATTTGGAGCACGTGATATGAAGAAAATGTTAGTCATTTTTGTACTTTGCTAATTATATCCTCAGTAGATTATAAATAATCTATAAAGACAGATAGAATCGTTAATAGAAAGTATTAAGTTTATATAAGTACTTAAGCCAAGTTAAATAAAGATGAACTACACAGTTTCTTCCTCCTCAAAGACTAGCACGATTCTGATCAGTGAAACAACGGACATATATAACCAAGATTCTGGCATCTACAAGTTGCTAAAGGTCTTTTCAACATTGCCTTCTAGCTATTCCAAGCAGTGTCCAATTATCCTTTTCTAACTTCTGTCTTTAAGCTATATTTACATCAAGAGTTTAAAAAAGAAAACTCCGTCTTAGTTAACACATCTAGGTTTCTTTTAATGGTAAGTCACCATTTTACATGACTCTCCAGGCAGAAACTGCGCCAACGATTTTACCAACCTGGTAAGCATTGAGGAATGTATAGAAACAAATGGAGGGTAAACAGTCTGGCCCAAGGCGTACTCGTTTGGTGGTTTCTTTCATATTCATTATCTTATCCAACTTATCTGAATCTTTCAACTCAGGAAGAGGGATTCTGTAAGAGAAAAACAGGCTGAAAAGTACTCTGAATTACTGAATTCTCTATAACAATGTATCATCTTACAACTCTACACATGTTCCTGAAGTTCTTTCCTCACCTGTTTTGAGGTGGAGCATTGGGATCTTGTTTTTTGCTTTTGGACCCAATACTATCTTTTTTAGGTTTTTTCTTTTTAGGTTTTCCTTCTTCATTTTCTCCTTCTTCATCTTCATCATCTAAAGGCACCTCAATCTCTGGTTCTTTTAATAAACCAAAAAATACCTACAAGTCAAAAGAGCCAACATTTTCAAAATTAATATGTCACTCATCGATACATCCTTTTCATATCTTGATAGGGTAAGTCACAATTACAATACAGTAATTTATATCCTGAAGCAGATTCTGTACTTTTTTACCCAAGAGCCAATCCCTCTTCCTTTCTAACAGAACCCTGATTTTGCTGGAGCAGCAATATGCTCAGTGAAATCATTTCTGTTCCCAGACTCCTTTGCAGCTAGGAATAGCCATGTGACAGATGTGCCCACAAATGTACTGGGGAGGGTTTTAGGAAGAAAATACTGTTTGCCTTCCGTCCTCCCCCTTCAGCCTTCCTGGAATGCACGTGCAGTGCTGGAGTTGCAACAGCCATCTGTGAGCGCAAAGAAGAAAGCCACATTCTAAAGATGGTGGAGCAGAAACTAGAAGGAGCCAGTCTCCTTGATGGCACTGTGGAGCCCTCATGCCAGTCCAAGAGGGCTTTCCTCTGCAATTCATTATATGTATGCAAAATCCCTTACTTGTTTCAGCCATTGTAGTCAGGGTTCTGTTAAATGCAACCATTCCCAAATTCTCATCTAAACATCATCCTTAAAACATGAAACTTAGTATATAGTGTACAATTATTCCCAAACTAGCTATAAGAAAGATGTGTAAATTATGTAGATGGAAATGCTACAGTTTTTCATAATCTGCATTACACAGTTCTTAGGTTTATTCCCATACCTTTGACTTGTTTGCCTCTCGTTTAGCCTCTCCTGCCAAACTTCCCACCATCGCATCTATCTGTTGCTTACTACGCGGCATCCCATCAAAGATGTCAATGTAGAGGTGCTCCTGAACTATGTTCCATATCTGATTGTTCTGTTTCTCCTGAAGATGCCTCTTCAAGAGTTGGTACGAGTCACGGGAAATACGCAGAACAAATTTACTTGTTCGAAAATCCAACATGGTCTCATTCCCTTTCATGTGTTCCTTTTTGGTAAGACTAGATAATACTCGTAGGTCATCCTGGTAATAACACTCCTGATCTCCATGGAACCTGTTTCAGTGATTTTAAAAAGTCATTTTTCAATGTAATCATTAAGGGATCTGCTCTCCCCCATATACTTATAAACATCCCAGAATATTTTCAACGTAGCAGTCTGAATAATCCTGGACTAAGCTACAGGATCAGAAGTAACTCATTTCAAAATGATTACAATTCAGTTTCTGAATTCATCCTGAAATTTGAAAATTTTAATTCTCTAATGAAATGTATCATTAACATTTTAAGAGAATCTGAAAAAAATACCGTAAGTGAATGAAAGAGATCTACCACTGGTAAACATATGATTTAGAATTCTTGCTTTACTAAATTTTATCTTCTCTCAAAAATGGAAAGTTTTGAACATATACAAAATTAGAAACTAGTAAAATTAATTCAATGAACCTATCACTCAGCCTCTTAACAATAATTAATACATGGCATCCTCATAAAACCCACCATTTTCAATGACTTCTTATATTCTTAATACCAGATATATTTATTAAACATCAGTATAACAACATAACTAAAGGACAAATAACTGTTGTTGCCAAAGAATGAACACTTCCATTTACTCACCATTATGAAAGGTAATTAAGTAAAGCTTTCAGCCTTGGAGACAATTTGTAAATTTAAAGGTACTTTTGTTTCTACAAATCTCAATTTTCCTGATAAAGTAAAATTAAAGATTATATATTTGGCACTCACTAAGAGCAGCAAACAATGCAAAAACAATTAGAGAACGATGACTAAACATAGTAGGGCTCTAGCTCTGAAACACAGTCAATACATTCCTAAACTGTTACCTGTGTTACCCTGTTATGACTCATCAAGACATGAACTAAGGGTTTCTGTCCAAGATTTGGCGGAATTAGAAATCTTAGCCTCTTGGTGTTCACATCAGTCACTGCCCATAACCTCATCTGAGCATGGTGTCTGGGCAAAGGCCGAGATTGTCCATAACAAGGAGACAGAGTCCTCTGAGATATTCCAGCTTCCTATGTGAGGATATGGCTATCCCATGAGACTGAGAGAGGAAGAGGTTTTTTGATGACAATACTGTAAGAAAAATTAGCTTAGAGTAGAAGTTGTCATCATCAGCCACTGTTCTTTTTTCAACAATACTAAACTACAGAACATTTACTTTTACTTTATAACCTTCTATTAGGCATTTGAACAATAATGAATGGCATAGAAGCTAGGAGTCCCGAGTTCTATTACTCATCTATTACTATTATTTGTGTTATCTGATAAGTCCTGGCTTTTGGATCTATTGTTTGTATTAAAGTGCTCTCATTCAAACTGCTAAGTACTGCCTCTTTTTTAAACACTCCTTTCTTTGGCTTGTTTTTTTTCTTTTTTTTTTAATGTTTGTTTATTTTTGAGAGAGAAGAGACAGACAGCGCAAGCAGAGAAGGGGCAGTGAGGGAGGGAAACACAAAATCTGAAGCAGGCTCCAGGCATCAGCACAGAGCCCAACACGGGGCCCAAACTCACGAACCCCTAGACGATGACCCGAGCCAAAGTTGGATGCTTAGCCAACTAAGGCACCCAGGTACCCCTCCCCTTTTCTTTGTCTTCTAAAACTCAATACCCTTCTGGTTTTCTTCCTACTTCTCTAACCTCTCCTTGCATATCTCTTCTACTTGGTCATATCTTCTATTCTTTTCTATCTCTTCCACTCCAAATGCTGGAGTTTCTCAAGGTTTAGAGCCCTTTCGTTGATTTACTTCATACCCCTACCCCCACCCCAGACAATCTCATCCATATCCATCAATATTATACACAACTGCAATTTATAGCTCCAGTCCCTACATCTCCTCTGAGCTCCAGGGCCTTATATATCATCCGCCTATCAACTTGACATCTCTTAAATGAATCAAAGGCATATTCAAATCTGAACTCAAGATTACTCCACAACCTGGCAAACCAGGTCCTCTTCCATGGTTTTCTATCTTAGCGAAGGGCGCTCCTATCCAGGTGGGGGAGCCAGAAACCTAGGGGTTATCAACAATAACTTCATCTCCCTCACCTCCATATCCAATCCATCACCAACTGTCTTACCAATATGTCTACTTCCCTTCACAAACACTACCGCATCCTAGTCTAGTGTTTCTCAACAGAACAATTTGGGGCAGAATAATTATTTGCTTAGTGGGATTACCTCCACATATTAGAACATTTGGTGACCTTAAGCCACCTGCTCCTCCCCACCCTAGTCATTATGACAACCAAAACACCTCCACACATTTTCAAATAGCCCAGAGAAAGAAGGAATAATATTACCCCAAGTTGAGAACCATTCCAATAACCTTCAAAACTGGTCACTCTAGAGTCACTCTGTTTCTCTCCCACCATGTATTTTCCCAACTGCATAAAGGTCCTTTCAAAATGCAAATCGGGGTGCTCAGCTAGCTCGGTTGGTAGAGCATGTAACTCTTTTTCTTGGGGTTGTGAGTTTGACTCCCACATTAGGTGAAGAGATTACTTTAAGAAAAAATACAATTTAAAAAAATGCAAATCTAATAATGACATAGTCCTTCAATGACTTCTGTAGCACAGACACTTTACTGTCCCCAAACATCCATTTTTTTCTTTTTTCCTCCACAACAGAATATCTGAATATTAGCTGCGCACACAAATACTCAGGCAAAAGCCACATTTNATATATATATATATATATATACATATATATATATATATATATATAAAGAAAAAGAAAAAAGAAGTGTCTGCAACTTCCAGGAAGGATGTGTGCCCTCCCTGCTGACTATAACACTGATGTGATTGCTTCAAGCCAAAGAGCCATCTTGTGCCACAGCTGGAAGCTGCATGACAAAGATGGTAAAGCGACAAGATCGAGAGAGCCTAGGTCCCTGGTAGTCAAGGAGTCCATACCAGTTCTGGACTGCCCTACCTCTATGAGAGAGAAATAACCTTTTATCATGTTTAAGCTTCTATTGTTTGGGTTTTCAGCCATTCTTGGTCTAATCTAATCCCAACACCGCTTTCTGTTGCTCTTAGGATAGAAGCAAAAAAATGAACTTTTATTTTATTTATGCCATTATTGTTTTGAGTTTTCAGTGAACCTCAACCAAATCAAATCCTACCCAATACAACCCACTACTGCTCTAAGGATAAATAAAGACCCTCAATGTGGCCCAAGAACCTGCCTGTTCCAGACCAGCTTCATGTTATACTACACCCAACCCCATACTCTGCTCCAGCCACGCTGGCCTTCTTTCATCTCTATACCTACCATGATCCCTCCCACCAGAGCTGTCACACATGCTTTTCCCTCTTCTCTTCATCTGGTAACTCCTACCCAATCTTCAAATCTTACCTCAGGCATCACTTCCTCTGGGAGCCCTCCCTGACTTCTCCAACTAGATCAAACCCCTTTTTCAGGTTCTCAGAGCACCAGGTACCTCTCCTTTATGAAATACTTTTTGAGTTACAATCTTACATTAGTGTGGTTACAGATGAGTATATACATTATATATATATGTATACTATATATATAATATATATAAAGTTCACATACTTCTCAAAAAATGATTTTGCTTCATTCTCATGTTGATTGTAGACTAGTTCCAAGTACATGTGTACAAACAGAGGATAAAAGAGTTGGGATAATTCTGCCCGATGGCAGTCCAAAGAACATTCAATGAAGTGTTTCAGTCCACTATAGTATTCTTCATACATTGTGGGGTCTCCTTGTTGGTTGTAGGCTGACAGCACAGCACTGACATCCGGCTGGTCTTCTACAGCTACAGTTCCAACTGTTTAAAAAACAAAAAACAACTTTCAAGAAAATGACTTGATATGCACCAAGTGACTAAGACTGTTCCACTAAGGTCTAGAGGTAAATTGTTTCTCAGATGTTTGTCCCTCACCAAACTCTCTTCCCCAACACAATCACATGATCTTTCGATGAGATTTTCATTTTTGTTTCAGTCACCCATCCAAAACTCCTTCAATTGTCCTTATCTTCTTTTTTTTAATGTGAATGATTTTTTCATGTTTTTGTTTATTTTGAGAGAAAGAGGGAGAGAGCACGCACACACACAAGAAAGTGCGCAAATGCAAAAGCACAAGAAGGGGCAGAGAGAGAGAGGATGAGAGAGAATACCAAGCAGGCTCCACACTTCCAGTACAGAGCCCAATGTGGGGCTCAGATCTATGATCTGAGCCAAAATCAACAGTCAGTTGCTCAACCGACTTAGCCACCCAGTCGCCCCTCAGCTTGTCCACATCTTAAAACAGAAATTCCAAATCAATAATGAAACAGTTCAATAGTTCCCCTGCGCAAGCTACCTTTTTTTTAAAGGCAAATTTCATAAAACATGACATGTGCACATCAAACAAAAACATTAATCTTCTCTCAGGCATAGTGTAAATGGCACCCACCACCAGGAAGCCATGCCCTAAAGTAATATTCCCAGCTCTCTGAGCTATCTACCTATTGTTTGACTTTCTTGTAACACATCCTATACTGTAGAATATGTGTACCTCAATCACTCCTTACAAAATGCAAGCATTTTAAGGATGGGAAGGACTAGCCTAATTTATATTTCCGAAAGATAACTCAATTTTATATGTTTAAAATAACTCCCATAAACATCATTCCAAGGCAGAAAACATTAGTATTTGTTTGTAATGTAGCAACACCAAACAATGATACATCTAATCAGAGTTTGACTGTTGAAAATTATAGTACTACTGTGCTCTTAAATGCACAAGTAAGTTATTTTGATTACTGTGATAGCCTTTTTTCCTCCTTACCGGTTTCTGAGTTATGATAGGTCAAGTTCCCAAAAAAAGACGACATATTACAGAAAGATAAACAACATAATTCATCTATCTTTTAGTTAATTCACAAAATTCAGCACTCAGAAAAGATTCCTCTCAATCACATTTTCGTACATATTTATTTATGGAATATAATGCTATATATTCATACTTCATGTCTGCCGATGCTGCAAAGATTGGGCCTCATAAATACAGATTAATTTGGCTAGAGGCTCTGCCCTGGATAACTTAACTCGGCAAACATTTATAATCAGCTCAAGATCACCTTTGAGACCTTATACTGTGTATGAATTTTACTGCATGGACTTTGCAACAACAGCTGCTAGGAAAAGGCAGGGGAGGGAGGTCTCAGGTGTTAGGTGCTAGGCATAAACTTCTCAGTACCAGGCATTTTATATATATGACACTCACAATAACCCATTTTTTTAAATAACCCATTTAATAGAGAAAAAAATCAAACTCAGGAAGAATCAGCATCATGCAAGTAAAAGCAACAGACAGAATCTGAACCCAGGTCTGTCCAAAAGCTATTCCTAAATGAATGGTTCTCAAACTGTGCCATACATTAATACCTCTTGGAAGCATATATTCAAAAATGGAGATTCCTAAACTCCACCTCTACACGATCTGATTCACTAAGTCTGAAGTGATGCCCAGAAATCTGCATTCCCCTATAGGTTTAACACTAGTAACAGCTTATGTTTTGAGAAATACTGCCGGTTTGGTCCAAAGCAAAGGTCCGCTAGCCTTGCTCAGTCCGTTTTCTGAGCTAGGTAATGTCTAGCTCACAGTGGAATTGTGAGAATTAGGCTACATAAAATATTTTAAGTAATTACTTAAAGAAGCTAGTACAGAACAGTACAAATAGTATTACTGTTTATGCAGACCTGCCAAGGCTCAAGGGCCCAAAAAAGAGGAAAGTGACCAAAAGCCTGAAGGTCCTCGGCTCTTGGCGCCCACCTTCCCCAGCCATCCCTCTGCTCAACAGCTCTGCTCAGCCTCTCACTGGAACTGACAGCTTGGAAGAAGGTTTGACTGCGCAGCCGGCGCACTAGAGAAAGGGGCGGGCATGTGGTCCTAGAGGCGGGCCCAGGAAATTCAAAACAAGCCCGCAGAGGTGCAGGCCTGCCAGCCTCTGCCTTCCCGGCTTGCTCCCCTTCGTGCCCTGCCTCCCCGGGACTCCGCGGCTCACCTTTCCCGGGAGCCGCAGGACCTGTCGCTAAGCCCGAGACGGCGGCGGCCCCCGAAGCGCCCGTGCCCGGAGGGGCAGGGGCAGCGGGGCCGGGGGCCGAGGCTG
>NW_027533395.1:2468462-2591635 GCF_008692635.1 Crocuta crocuta | reverse complement strand
GCGCCGTCCGCCTCTCCCGGGACTCCGGTGCCCGCCACTGCCTCCTCCAGCAGCCGGGCCTCACGGCGCAGCGCCTCTTCAGCCTCGCGAAGATTGCTCTGCCGCAGGAACTGCAGCACGGCCAGCAGAGTCTGTCGGTCGTGGGGAGCGCCGGCCTCCGGGGCAGCGGCGGGCCCCGGGGCCGCCCCCGCCGGAGCAACGGCGGAGACAGCCACCGAGGGGGTGGGGGTCCCACCATCCCCGCCGGCCGACGACGACGCTGCCGCAACGTTCCCGCCGCCGCCGTTGGGGCCGTTGTTGGTAGTGCCGCCGCCACCCTCGCCAGCGCCGTCCCCCGCCTGCGGAGGTAGCAGCGTCGGCGGTCCCTCAGGCTCTAACTTGACCGCCACCTCCGTCTGCTCCTCCGCCAGCGCCGCCATCTTGCGGCTGAGCCACCTTGCGCCGTCAAGCGTGATTGCGTTTTCGCCACATGGAGGGCGGGGAGGAGCGTTTTACGACAGCCTGAGAAGGCAATATACGGCAGTAGGAGGGGCGAGAACGAAGGAGAAAAAGAATAGGAACGAGAGCTCTTTCAAAAGTGAGTGACTGAAAGGCAGGAAGTGGGAGGTGGCGACCGCCTGTAGCCTTTACGTGTGATAATTACCGTTTATTGTAGACTAGCTATTTTTAGGCACTATGAGAGGCATTTTACATTTTATGACCTCTTTTAATTCAACAATCTTATAAAGCAGTATTAGCCTCTCTTTACAGGTGACTCAGCCGAGATCCAAAGAGGTTAAATAACTTGCCAAGCCAGGCAAAAGGAAAGTGAGTGTCAAGATTCCAATCCAGGTCTCTTATACCATAGCCAGAAGGAGACTTCTGAGATACTGGTAATGTTTTATATTTTGATCTGGGTGGCGGTGACTTTTTTAATTTTTACTTTGTAAAAATAACCAACCTACATGCTTTAAGTTTTGTAAACTTTGCAGCATATGTGTTATATATAGTTTTTATTTTAAATTTTGGTTTCGTTTATTTATTTCTTTTGAAGGAGAGAGAGACAGCAAGCAGAAGAGGTGTAGAGAGAGAGAGAATCCCAAGCAGGCTGTCTGCACTGTCGGTGCAGAGCCGGCTCGAATTAATAAATCATGAGATCATGACCTAAGCTGAAATCAAGAGTTGATGCTTAACCAACTGAGCCACTCAGGTGCCCCTAGAAACGATTTTTTTAACGTTTATTTTTGAGAGACAGACTTAGCCTGAGTGGAGGAGGGGCACAGAGAAAGAATGGGGGAGAGTGGGCGGAGACACAGAATTCCAAGTGGGCTCCAGGCTGTGAGCTGTCTGTACAGAGCCAGACAAGGACTTAAGCCCACGAACCTGAGATCATGACTTGAGCCGGAGTCAGACGCTTAACTGACTGAGCCACCCAGCCGCCGCTGAGTATCTAAATTTTGTCACTGAGAAATGTGTACGTTCTGTATTGGTGCTATGTTATCCTTTGTTACAAATAAACTGCATTTTAACTGTGTGTTTAAGATAGTATGTCCCATTTTGTAGTATGCTTCATAGGTTATAAAACCCTGCTGCCTATTTTATCTCATTTGAATCTCACAACTCGGGGGGTAGATGCAGGCAAGTGAGGCAGGGGAGTTGAGAAGATCTAGCACAGTTATTCAAGTTGTTGGTTTTTAGGTCTTACTGGCTTCCTTCAACCATGTTTAGTAGTTGAATGACCTGGAACAAGTTACTTACCTCAAGTTGCCCAATTTCTAAAATAGGGATAATAATAGTACCTACCTCACAGAGTTGTGTGAGGATTAAAAGAGATAATACATAAGGATTAAATGAGATAATGTATATATGATACCTGACATGTAATAAATAGCTGTTGTTTAGTTTTCCTTCACCTTAAAAGGTATCCTGTAAATGTTTGATAAAGTCCAATTATGATGTTCAGAGTGATATTAAAACTGAAATATGAAGCTAGTCTAATTGGATATCTAAAGTAAGATTATGGAACATGGAGGAAGGGCTAGGCGGAGGAGAAGAGGAGCAAGAATTGGTTACCATTTACCCAGCACTGAGCAACAGAGAGAGAACCTGAATCTCATGTGCACACTTATGAGGTGGGGAGAATTTGTCCTTTTCCTTAGGATCATTCAGTTAATTTTTCTGATTCAGTATTCACTAATTAACTTGATAATTAATTCACAAATTATTAAGCACTTAGATGAGAGATGCCACGAATAACAAGCCCAGGCATGTTTATTGTTCCCTGGAAAGTTACTCTACCCCCTTACGAATAGTAAATTAGCAGTCTGGTGCATGTATTGGTCTTGAGAATCAGATCCTGGATACTGGATCCACCTGTACAGCTGAAACCCAGATACTGGGACTCACAAAAGTACTGCCACCACTTTTCCTTCTGTAGAGTCTACCTTTCACCAGCTTTGTCTCTTAACTTCCAAAAAGTCTGGGGTCTGGGTTGGGACTTCATACCACAGTAAAGTATATTAAATAACAACTGCAAGACCCACTTTTAATTTTTATTTCTCTTTTCCTCTTCCTTCCTTCTTTTTTTTTTTTTTTTTACTTTATTCACCTAGACGTGCCTGCGTTGCTCAGTTGGCTGAGCAGCTGACTTAGGTTCAGGTCACAGTCTCAGTTTGGGAATTTGAGCCCCACATTGGGCTTGTTGCTGTCAGCCTAGAGTCTGCTTTGGATCCTCTGCCCCTCTCCTCACACTCTCTCAAAAATAAGTTTAAAAAAAATTTTTTTTAAGTTCACCTATTTTTAGAGAGAGTGAGCGGGGGAGGGGCAGAGAGAGAGGGAGAGAATCCAGAACAGGGAAAGCCCAACACAGGGCTTGAACTCCTGAACCATGAGATTATGACCAGAGCCAAAATTCAGAGCTAGGGGGCCACCCAGATGCCCCTCTCCTTACTTTTTTATTTTTTAATTTTTTTAAATGTTTTATTTATTTCTGAGACAGAGAGAGATACAGCTTGAGCAGGGGGGAGTCAGAGAGAGGGAGATACAGAATCGGAAGCAGGCTCCAGGCTCTGAACTAGCTGTCAGCCCAGAGCCTGATGCGGGGCTCCAGCCCATGAACCATGAGATCATGACCTGAGCCGGTCAGACACTCAACCGGCTGAGCCACCCTGGCACCCCTCCTCTCCTTCCTTTCTAATCCTTACTTTCATTCTCCATCTACTCTCTTCTTGGGATGTGTTAAGAAGTATCAATCTGTATCCTGTCCCTTTACAGAAGAGCTACACTTTCTCTCTGGATGTTTCTCTTTCTCTTCCATGTTCTTTCATTTATTCTTAATGTGTCAAGGGTTGGACTTTTCATGTCTATCCTGATTGACCGTTTATGCACTCCTTCAAACTGAGTTGTTTTTTTTTTAATTCTGGGAATTTGGAAGCATTATATCTACAAATAATTTCTCCTTCTATTTTTCTCCTTTTTCTTTTATAATACAGACATTGATACCTTTATTTCTTTTTTTTTATTTTTAGAGTTTATTTTTGAGAGAAACAGAGAATGAGTGGAGGAGGGGCAGAGAGAGAGGGAGAGAGAATGTCAAGCGGGCTCTGGGCTATGAGCATGGAGCCCAATGTGGGGCCGTAACTCACAAACCATGTATTCATTACCTGAGCCGAAACCTGGAGTCGGACGCTTAACCTACTGAGCCACCCAGGCACTCTCACACTTTTATTTCTATCCTCTAGGTCTGTTTTCACATTTTCATATTTATCCCTTCCTAAAAACGTTCCTCTACCTTATGTTTTTGTGTAATCATTCATTTTCAGCCAAGATCCATATTGTTACATAACCCATTTATTGAATTATTTACTTCAACCATTATATTTTTCTTAGTATTTTGAATTGGTTCTTCATGATTTATTATCCTGTTTCAACCCATTTGGGAGATTTTGTCCCTCCTGGGGATATTTGTCAACACACGGAGACATTTTTGGTTGTCATAACTCATGGTGCTGCTGCTGGCATTTAGCTGGTAGAAGCCAGGGATGCTGCTAAACTTCCCACCATGCACAGGACAACCCCATCCCACCACAGCAAAGAATTATCTGGCCCAAAATATCAGTAGTGCCCTGATAGACAACCCGTGATGTAACCAATATGAACACTTTGCTTTGGGGGGATATTATTTATTTAAATTTTCATCTGAGGCATACAATCTATTCTAACTAGTCTAAGCTGTTCACCTTCTCGCCTCATCTCATTACGGCTACATCTCATTACTTTTCTCTATGAATTTGTATTTCAGTGGAGCTATAAGCTACCTTGGCTAATATGTATACTCAGAGGGAGAGGCAGAGACCCAGCATTGGGAAAAGGTGAGAGACTCACCAAAAGGAGGAAAGCCTATGGTGTCACTATCTGGGCTCCATCACTCCCTCTTTGCCAACTCACATGCATACATGTACTCACACGCATACATGTGTGCGCACACACATCCTCAGGATTTTCACAGTTTTTACAGATCTCTCAATTTGGGTGCCACCTCAGGTTGGGTGTGATGAGAAAGCCAGCCACCAGTGTGAATTTGCCATCTTGTTTGGTTCCTAAGTTTAAACTCACATCAGGGGGATCAGGCTGAAAATTCCAAACCTCTAATCACATGGTTGTTTCCAGACCTCACCCTCAGGCTGTCCAGGTTTCTTCAGCCTCCAGCCATCTCATTGGCATACAAAAAGACACTTATTACTTCAGAGATTCCATAGATTTTGTGCTTTATATGCTAGGAGAGGGAGGGGAGCACAGAGGCCAAGTGGATATTTCTTATTATGTTACAGATAGTTTTACTATGTCCTTTCCAATCTGTGTGCCTTTTACATATTTTTTTTGTCTTACTGCAGTAGCTAGGACCTGCAATATGGTGTTGAATACCAGTGGTGAGGGGAAAGTGGACATGCTTGCTTCATTCCTTAGGAAGAAAGTACTTAGTTTTTTATTATTAAGTATGATGTTCACTGTAGGAGTTTTTATAAATGCCCTTTATCAATTTAAGAACATTTCTGGGTAGGGATATACTTTGTTTCTTAAAACCTGTGGAGCATTGATTAGGCTCAGATCATGTATATACAGCTTGAGGATAAACCCAACTTTATGGGACCATTTTATGGATCTCCTTAATCTCCCAAACACATCCCTTTCTGGTCCTCCAGCTGGAAAAGGGAGTGGGCTTTAGTGTTCTTGCTCTCCTGTGTACTCCCTGAAAATGCAACTGCTGTGGAGCCAAGAAGCAAGAGAATATACAGTGAGAACAGTAGTGGGGCTGCCCTTGCTCTTGGGATCAGAGTTCTCCTCTCAGAGTTTTAGCTGCCTGCCTGGCCTCCACTGTTATCCCGCATCCATTGCCATGATGGATTTGCCTATGGACTGGCATGGGAGAGAATGGAAAAACAAAAACAAAGGAAAGTTTAGATTTCCTTCATTCTTTATGACCCACAGTGGCCCCCTTTCCTGCCCTTCAAACCATGATAGAGAATTTCTCTTGGAGTTCCATCTTACCGCACCTGGTGCACAGTTTGAGTTTTCAGCTTGTGTTTGAGTCCAGACCAGGAGACACCAGAGGAAAAACAAAATGGGAAATGCAGTTATGATTCAGTTGTAGTTTGAGATCTGGTTGCCTTCTCCAACCTGCCTTTTACCGACTACATTCTAGAGTCTCTAGATAGCTATTCCATGCATTCTGTCCAAAGCTTTTACCTGTATTCAGTGAGAAATACAAAGTGAAGCACTTATTATCTTGACCACAAGCCAGTAATCTTAGCCATATTGGTTGATAGGTATTTTAGTTTATATTTTGTCTTATCATTAGAGAGATTGAACATCTTTTCATATTCTGGAACTTTTAAAAAATTTCTTTTTTTTTTTTAATTTTTTTTAAGGGTTTTTTTAAATTTATTTCTAGAGAGAGAGAGAGCGTGAGCAGGGGAGGGTCAGAGAGAGAGGGAGTCACAGACTGAAACAGGCTCCAGGCTCTGAGCTGGCAGTCAGCACAGAGCCCGACGCGGGGCTCGAACCCACGAACCGCGAGATCATGACCTAAGCGAAAGTCGGACGCTTAACCGACTAAGCCACCCAGGCGCCCCAAAAATTTCTTAACATTTTTAAAATTTATTATTGAGAGAGAGAAAGACAGAGCATGAGCATAGGAGGGGCAGAGACAGGGGAAGACACAGAATCCGAAAGAGGCCCCAGGCTCTGAGCTGTCAGCACACAGCCCAATGTGGAGCTCAAACCCACAAACTGTGAGATCATGACCTGAGCCAAAGTTGGATGCTTAACCCACTGAGCCACCCAGGTGCCTCTGAACTGTTTTTATATTACTTTGGGGGATTAAGTTTTATCTTTTCCCCCTAATTTTTTTGTATCTGTTTAGCATATTAGTTCCTTATCTGAGACATGTGTTGCAAATACTTTCTCCCAGTTTGGCCATTGTCTTTGATACTGTTTATATTTTGGGGACTATGCAGAAGTGTTCTTTGTGATGTCAAACATGTCAACTTATTTTATTGCATCTGGATTTTGAATCATAAATAGACTTTTCTTTCACCTAAGTTAAAGAAGGGATTCACCCATATTTTCCCCTAGAGCTCATACATTTTCAATGAGCTCTCTAATTGGTTTGGGACTCAATCTTGAGTATGATAGGAGGTATGAGTCTATCTTTTCCAAAAGTGTTTGAGAAATCCCACAACTGGGGCACCTGGATGCCTCAGTCAGTAGAACATGTGACTCTTGATCTTGGGGCTGTGAGTTCAAGCCCCACATTGGGTACAGAAATCACTTAAAAAGAAAAAAATCTTGTTAAAAAATTCCACAATCTACTCCTGGAGTGCGTGGGTGGCTCAGTCGGTTAAGCATCCGACTTCGGCTCAGGTCATGATCTGGTGGTTTGTGAGTTTGAGCCCAACGTTGGGCTCTGTGCTAATAGCTCAGAGCACGGAGCCCGCTTCAGACTCTGTGACTCTCTCTCTCTGCCCCTCCCCTGCTCACAATCTGTCTTTCACTGTCTCTCAAAAAATAAGTAATGTTAAAAAATTTTTAAATTGTTTCACATGCCTATAACCCCTCAGTGACTTCCCACATCATTTATAATATGCAAATAGTGGGGCGCCTGGGTGGCTTAGTCGGTGAAGCGTCAGACTTTCGCTTAGGTCATGATCTTGCGGTTCGTGGGTTCGAGCCCCGCGTTGGGCTCTGTGCTGACTGCCAGCTCAGAGCCTGGAGCCTGTTTCAGTCTGTGACTCCCTCTCTCTCTGACCCTCCCCTGCTCACGCTGTCTCTCTCTCTCTCCTGGAAATAAAAACAAAAACAAACAAACAAACAAAAAAACAGAAAAAAATATAATATGCAAATAGTTTCCCTTGGTTCCAATCTCCTGCGTACTTGAAGCCTATGTCTCCAACGCCTCTCAATTCATTTGCTGCACACTTTGCCTAGGCAGCTCTTCCCTCCACCTCCATTTTCTTACAGTTGACTCCTATTATACCTTCTTCACAGATTTAACTATCGACTAGTGTGGTAGTTCACACTTAATGCTAGGATATTAATTGTTCTACGACTGGATCAGCAAACTACAGCCCACTGCGTTTCTTTTTTTATTTTTATTTTTTTTCACTGCGTTTCTTCAAAAATAAATTTTTATTGGCACAAAGTCAGAGTTATTTGTTTATATATTATCTATGGCTCTGTGTGTGCAGCAGACTTGAATAGCTACAACAGAGGCTAAATGGCCCATGAAGCCAAACATATTTACTAAATAGAACTTTACAGGTGGGGAGCCCAGGTGGGCTCAGATGTTTAAGTGTCTCTTGATTCTGGCTCAGGTCACAATCCCATGTTTGTGGGATCAAGCCCCACATTGGGCTCCATGCTGAGCGTTGAGCCCACTTGAGATTCTCTCTCTCCTGTCCCTCTCCCATACTTGTGCTCTCTCTCTCTAAAACAAAAAAACAAAAAGTTAAAAATTAAATAAATCAAAAATAAATTTAAAGAACTTAAAAAATGGGGCACCTGGTTGGCTCAGTCATTTGAGTGCTGACTTCAGCTCAGGTCGTGATCTCATGGTTTGTGAGTTCAAGCCCCACGTTAAGCTCTGCACTGACAGCTTGGAGCCTGGAGCCTGCTGCAGGTCCTGTGTCTCCCTTTCTCTCTGCCCCTCCCCTGCTTGTACTCTGTCTCTGTCTCTCTCTCGAAAATAAAATAAACATAAAAAAACTTTTTGAAAATAAAAAAGAAAGAACTTTAAAAAAATTGCCAATCTCCACTCCAGGCTATTTCCTATTTATGCTCTCAGATCTACTGTTTGGTTTCCTCTTTTCTCCAGATATTCAACTTTTTTCCAGGTGCTATTGCTGCCTCCTCTAGTAAATTCTCTAAATTTTCCATAATGAGTATTTATAATAGATTGCATTATTTGGTTTATTAAATGTAATAACACATGGTGTGACTTGCAAACAGGCAGCAGACTTCAGGCAGCCACTGATCTTCATTCATGCCAGATGAGCCCTTCCTAATGAAGAGAAGGGAGTCTGCGGCCATACCACCCTGAACACACCAATCTCGTCTGAAGAGAAGGGGTAATCTCACCCATTTTGAGGGAATTTAAATGACTGTCACATTTTTTAATAGCTGTCACATTTTTATTTTATGAAGGAGTGACCATTTCCCCACTCTAGCAGCTCCTGTGTCTAGGTCAGTGACAAGCCTTGACATATGAGGGTGAATCTTCTTGTTCATTATAGTCAGCTGGTGCCTATGCCCAGTGCTAATGCTATTGTCCTCCAGACTGGTACTTAAATCTCTTTCTTCCTCTCTCTCTCCCCCTCTCTTGCCCCTTCCCCCTCCCTTCCCTGTCCAAATATGGTGTTCTTCATAGAACAAGATGAGTACGATCCACTTTTACAAGGCTGGAGCCCTGACCTGGTCTGTGGGAGCCCGTGTTTACTGGGGAGTGTGTTTGACTGCTGCTTTATCCCCTCCTCTATGAATATCCTATAGGACATGACCAGTATACTCCCAATTGCAAGCCCTTCTTCCACCTTAAGCATTTGTAGGATTTGGCCAAATCCGTGTCTGAAAGGAGGCTATTAGCTTTTCACATCTCTTCTGACTTCCACTTGGTAGAAGGTTTGCCTCAGTATTCCAGTATTTCCAGTGGAGCAGCACCATATCTTCTTAATGGGGTGGGGTGGGGGGGAGAAATAAAAACAACAAACTCTCAAACCTCAGAAATTGTTGCTTAGATGACTTTTACAAGATATGCAAACCTATTCATTTTTCAACCATTGGCTAAAGGGCTATCTACCTCTGTGGACCCAAACTGATCTTACGGAGATGATTGCTCTGTTTCAATATCTTCGAGTGGTTTGCCATAGAGTGGGTCCTTTTCTTTCCTCAGTGGGCCCTTCTAATAGTCTCAGCCAAGAAGACGTGGGTTGCCCTGTTGTGCAGAGTATCTGGTCTAAATTAAGCTAAACCAACATTTAGGGCCTACCCATATATCCATACCCCTACCCTGAATAACAAAATTTTGCCTTATATACTTTAAAAGATTTGGTTCTCAGAATTATCATTGAAGACGTTTCGTTAGCACACACACATAAAAAATTCTTTATTATTTTATTTTTTAAGGATAGGAAGGGCCAATATAACATTCCTTAACACATGATAATGATGTGTACCAGACATGTATCTGTGGGTTAATGAAAGCATGTCAGAAAAAACTGTGCTTAATCTTATTTAGTCTGTCTTTCTTGGGCCCAGTGTCATTTAAGTGAATGCTTATTATTATTATTCAGGAATTATTTCTCTTGTACAGTTTTTATGACCTCTCTTTTTGTCTTACAAGTCTTTAAACATAATTTTGAAAAGAAAAATGAATGTAACATTTTCATATTTTCTACTGTACCCTCACTGTTTTTAGCATTTACACTTAAGTCTGTGATCTATTTTTTGGTGTGTTTGTTTTAAGTAGGCTTCACAACCAGCACAGAGCCCAATGCAGGGCTTGAACTCACAATCCTGAGGTTAAGACCTGAGTTGATGGGGCACCTGGGTGACTCAGTTGCTTAAGCATCCCGATCTGGATTCTGGCTCAGATCATAATCTCACTTTTTGTGAGTTCGGCGCCATCTGCGCAGAGCCTGCTTGGGCTCTCTCTCTCTCTCTCTCTGCAGTTCCCCTACTGGTTCTCTCTCTCCCTCCCTTCCTCTCTCTCTTCCTCTCTCTCTCTCTCTCTCTCTCTCTCTCACACACACACACACACACACACACACACACACTAAATAAATAGGGGCACCTGAGTGGCTCAGTCATTTGGACATCCAACTTTGGTTCAGGTCATGATCTTGCAGTTCATGAGTTCAAGCCCCCATCGGGCTCTCTGCTCTCAACACAGAGTGCGCTTTAGATCCTCTGTCTCTCCACTCTCTCTGCCCCTCCCCCACTGGCTCTCTCAAAAATAAACATTAAAAAAAAAGATAAATAAACTTTTAAAAAGCTGCGGTCAAGAGCTGGTTGCTTAACCAACTGAGCCACCCACGTGCCCCAAGTCTATCATCCATTTCAACTAATTTTTTAATATTTCAGCTAATTTTTATATATGGTAAGAGGTAATGGTCCAACTTCATTCTTTTGCATGTGAATATCCAGTTATCCCAGCACCATTTGTTGAGATTCTTTTCCCTTTGGATGTTCTGGGAACTTTGTCAAAAACCAATTGACTACAAATATGAGGGTTTATTTCTGTGCTCTCAATTCTATTCTATTTGATTTGTATCTCTATCATTACACTAGTACCACAGTGTTTTGATTATTGTAGCTTTGTAGTAAGTTTCAAAATTGAGATGCGTGTGTCATCCAACATTGTTCTTCTCTTTCAAGATTGTTTTGGCTAAACTTAGTCAACATTTTGTAACAACAAAAGCAACAACAAATGAGTATATTCATCCCCTGCCTTTAATCAGATTTAGTATAGTTCTTACAAACCTCTATAATGGAATTCTAAAGAGTCTGCTTTAGATGGGCTATTTGAGAAAACAAACAAAAAACACATTTTTATTTGGAAAGTTACCAAAGTTATTTGATGCTAAATAACTTTGAAATCTGACTTTTTAGAGGATTCTAAAGTTTGATTTTCTTTCACAAATACAATTTGTTGTATAACATCTGAAGACATGATTTGTAGGACTTGAGCAGCAGTGCAGAATTTTAGATCATGAGCCATGTGATCCTTGAAATTAAGACAAAGCTATGAGTTTCAGGAACCCTCACTATGTTAGCAAATCAGCACAAGAAATAGGTAAATAATATTTACAAATCAAGTCTAGACCTTTATTGGAGTCTGTATTTTGGGTCAGAGTTATATCAGTAGTTATTTATATAACATATTCATTTGATGATTTGAAATTGTTTTAATAATACTTTTTTGAAATGAATATTGATACCATAAAATCCTTTGTATTTTTTTAAAGTAATCTCTACACGCAACATGGGGCTCAAACTTATGACCCCAAGATCAAGAGTCACATGCCTTTCCAACTGAGCCAGCCAGGCTCCCCAGTCCTTTGATTCAAAAAACATTTTTAAGGGGTGCCTGGGTGGCTCAGTCAGTTAAGCATCCGACTTCCACTCAGATCATGATCTCACAGTTCGTGGGTTCGACCCCCACTTCGGGCTCTGTGCTGACAGCCAGCTCAGAGCCTGGAGCCTGCTTCAGATTCTGTATCTCCCTCTCTCTCTGACCCTCCCCTGCTCACACTGTCTCTCAGAAATAAGTAAAAACATTAAAAAAAATTTTTTAAAGATGTTTATTTGTTTTTGAGAGAGAGACAGAGTGTGAGCAGGAGAGGGGCAGAGAGAGAGGGAGACACAGAATCTGAACCAGGCTCCAGGCTCTGAGCTGTCAGCACAGAGTGCAACCCAGGGCTGCAACTCAAGAACTCAGTCCCACAATATTGGTCATGGATCTGATTTAAAAATTTTGTACCCAGGGTCCCTGGATGGCTCAGTCAGTTAAGAGTCTGACTACTGATCTCAACTCAGGTCATGATCTCATGGTTTGTGAGATTGAGCTTTGAGTTAGCTCTGTAGCATAGGAACCTGCTTGGGATTCTCTCTCTCCCTCTCTCTCTGCCCTTCCCCTGCTTGCATGCTCTCTCTCTCTCTCTCAAAATAAATAAGTAAACTTTTAAATAGATAAATAAATAAAAATAACAATTTCTACTCAGAGACCCACTATCCTTCATAATCAACCTTTACAATCAAGCAATCAATGCCATCTCATAGTTAATTAATGTGTGAACCCTTCATAAGTTTTTAGATATGATTTTCTTTCTTTCTTTTTATGTTTATTTATGTTCGAGAGAGAGAGAGAGAGAGCACACATGAGTAGAGGAGGGGCAGAAAGAGAGAGGGAAACAGAATCCTAAGCAAACTCCATGCTGTCAGCACAGAGCCCAACACAGGGCTGGAACTCACAAGCTGCCAGATCATGGACTGCGCCAAAATCAAGAGTCCGGTGTTTAACAGACTGAGCCACCCAGGTGCCCCTCTTTTGTGTGTTTTAAGTTGGCTCCACACTCAATGTGCGGTTTGAATTCACAACCCTGAAATCAAGAATTTCATGCTCCACTGACTAAGCCAACGAGGCACATCTTCTGTTTGAACTATCAAAGCAACACACTCCCCCCCAAAACGACTCTAGTACTGACTTTTCACCTTTTCTGCAGTGTCTCTGTCAGTCTAATTAATTATCGTGTAAGGAGTGCAATTACTCATTGTGTAGGTCCACTTCTGCTGTTTTACATTTACACTATTTTAACAAGTTAGCATTCAGGGTGAAAGTCAAGTTCTGGTTCAGTCGAGAACATGATTCAGTTCCAGTGCCTTGTCAGAGTGTAAAGGTCCCAGATTAAGAGTCCAAAATCTAATTTTGATGTGGAAACACACTTAGATCATAATGGAGATACAAGAAATCCTCATTTTATGAAATAGATACACATTTTGGAAAGCTTCACGTATTATAAATATCACAGAGTTAAGCCATTTACCATATAGATTAGTCTATCTACCAGAGAAACATAACTACTAGGACACATATAATTATGTTAAGAGATTTATTACAAGGAATTGCTTTAAACAATTGTGGAGGCTTGTTAGGCAGGTCTGAAAACTGTAGGGCAGGCCAACATGCTGGAAACTCCTGGGTAGGATGAGTGCTATAGTCCTCAGAAGAATTTCTCTTCCTCAGGCAAATCTCAATTTTACCCCTAAGGCTTTCAACTGATTGGATAAGATCTGTTCAAATTATACAGGATAATATCTTTGACTTAAAGTCAACTGATCTGAGATGTTAATTACATCTATAAATACCTTCACGGCAATACCTAGGTAAGTATTTGAAAAACTGGATACTATAGCCTTGCCAAGAGGACACATAAAACTGCCTTTAGCACTCTAGGACTGAACAAAGCCTGCATATATTTCTGCTTACCAACTAAACTGCTACCACCCAATGGCAGTAATTCAAATTCATAATTCACTTAGCTTGCCAGATTTTAAAATATGCAATTTTTGATTATACTTAAAAATTTTTGAGGATTCTCAATATTTTACATTCTTTACATAAAATACAACTATTAATAAAGTAGGCTCCCTGCCCAGTGCAGGGCCCATTGTGGTGCTTCGATTTACGACCCTGAGATTAAGACCTAAGCTGATATCAAGAGTTGGAAGCTTAACCAACTGAGCCACCCAGACGCCCCACAGTACAAAGTTTTGTAATTAAAATGTATGGTACAAGTAATTATTTTGTCTTAACAATATTGAAAGATTAGAAGCTATGCCTTAATCTAATGTAATCAGGTGGAAGATCTTACAGTTTTAGGGTCTTGTAAGGAGAGTATCTCAGGTGTCTCTCTTTCAAACTCTTCAGCCATCCTCTTTCAATAATCTAGTCCAGTTCCCATCCCCCTTCCTGGAAGCTTTATACTCCTCCATATAGGAAGAGACATTTCCTTCCTTCCACTTTTTGAATCTTGGCATACTTCAGTATTTTAGGCTTGACTAGATTTGGGGGACTACAGAGGGAGAGGGAGAGTCTAGTCCGGGAGGGTTGAGTGCACATCAATTCTGGTTCACTTTCCCCCAAATGAGCATAGTGACTTGATTTATTCACCAGTTCCCTAAGAAGTATGTATAGCACTCCCAAATTAGCATTGGTTTTACTCAGTGACAACACATTCTCTTTCAAGTGTGATCTTTCCCCCCACCGCCGCTAGCATTATTTCCTTAAGGAGCTTTTAACTCCTTTCTGAATCCAGCTTGCAAGCATCGTGACATTAGCTGGCACTATGTTAGCATGGATAAAGGACGCCAACTCCAAATCTCTTTCTTAAAAAAAAATTGGCGTGGGAGTGGGAGTGCGTGGATAGGTCTCAGTTCCTGCTACAATAGACCTCCAATAAATGTTGAAGTAAATATAATTGACTTTCCTCTATGTGATGGGGACTTGAGGATGGTCTTCAAATGGTGATTAAACATCCATCCTGTGGCAATAAAAGATTTAATTCCTCCAAATAAATAAACCAACATATTTCAAATAGAAACGTCATACTTCCTAATGGAAATAATCTTGGATGAAAGAAACGCACAACCGCCACTCAAATTTAGGTCATTTTTGTTCGTAATACATCATAATAGCACGTATTTTAGTGCTCTGCACACCAATCGATATAGACAGAATACTGCTCTCTGTAATGGTACCAGTTTTGTCATTTTAATTTTTTAACGTTTTTTAAATTTATTTTTGAGAAACAGAGCACAAGCAGGGGAGGGGCAGCAAGAGAGGGAGACACAGAACCTGAAGCAGGCACCAGTCTCTGAGCTGTCAGCACAGAGCCTGACGTGAGCCTGACGCGAGGCTTGAACCCATGAACCATGAGATCATGATCTGAGCGGAAGTCATATACTTAACAATTTCATCATTTTAAACAGGTAATGTAGAGCACGGAACTCTTGATCTCAGGGTTGTAAGTTCGAATCCTGCCTTGGTGTAGCGATCAGTTGAAAGAGCAAATTGCTTAAAAATAAAATAAAATGAAAATGGAGTGAAGAGATCAGCCTTCAAAGTTAAAACTTGAGGATTCCTCTAAACACGGCCAGTAGGCCCCGCCCTATATGCAGAACGGCTCAGTGCTCGCCCAGGTTTAGGTGAGGATGGTGAACCACATTTCCCAGCGGGCCCTGCAGGTCTCTTGCGCCTGCGCACTGGCAGCGTAGGCAGGTCGGCAGAACTCCCGCGCTATCCAGCTGCCGGGTCTCGTCAGGACCGGCCTCTGCCCCGGGCATGNGAGTGGGCGCCGGAGCGCAGCCTGGGCCGCATGAGGGGCCGCTTCGAGTACGAGGACGACGAGTTGGAAGAGGATGAGGACCTGGAGGAGGAAGAGGAGGAGGAGGAGGAAGAGATGAGCCACTTCTCGCTGAGGCTGGAGGGGGGCCGGCCCGACTCCGAGGAAGAGGAGGAGGTATTTATAGCCCCTGCCTGACCACGCCGGGACCGAGGGGCCTTCGGGACGAAGCCAGCCCTCCCCATCAAGGGCCGGGCCGCGTGTCCCTAGCTCGCCGTTGCAGCCCTTGGCACTCGCGTCGACCTCCACCCCTCCCTGCTCTACCTGCCGCGGCTTGTGGCGCGGACTGGGCTCGGTCCCCGCCCGACCCCCTGTCGACTCTTTGTGAGATTCCTGCCGCTCACTTAGGCTCTCCGAGTCCGACTCAGTCTTTCTGGAAATAATTATTAAATTATGCCAGGCGGGTGGGCGTCAAGGGTGCGGTGCTGCTCCTTCCAGGAACTTGCAAGTCGGACGGGAGACAGTCCATTTCTTCTACAGGGTGTTGAGAGGATGGTAAACCCTTCCCTAGGTAGTCAGTCTCTAATTAAGAAGGGTTTTTGTTTTGTTTTTAATGTGGTAGCACATACTTCATCAACTTGGGTAATACACTTAGCCAGTCAGAATTGACCGTAAACACTAATATCTGGAAAGTTTGACCATTTTGTAAGTATTTCATAAAGCAAGATGCCCCTCATCTGGCAGCATACAATATATCCAAGAGAATGGGGTCGTTTTGAAACATTGGTTTATATTGTGTTACTGTAACTTTCGTAAGTATTTTGAAGGGTTGGAGGTACTGTAACACCTTGTGGTATTGCAAAGGACGTTACATTGTTCATAATGACATGTGGGGATTACAGTTTAAGAATTTGAGAAGGCAAGAGCTTGTATTTTAAAACTATTTCCATTGCATTTGCAGCGCCTGATTAATCTCTCGGAACTGACCCCGTACATTTTGTGTTCCATTTGCAAAGGTTACTTAATAGATGCAACTACCATTACAGAATGTCTTCATACATGTAAGCATATAGTTCACATTTTGAAATAATACAATTTTTGAAATGTCTCTAAAGCATCCTAATTTAAACATTTTCTTTTTCAAACAGTTTGTAAAAGCTGCATCGTAAGACATTTTTACTATAGTAACAGATGTCCAAAATGCAACATAGTAGTACATCAAACACAACCTCTTTATAACATAAGGTAAGAGAAATATATAAGTAAAACTTATATTTTAAATACACTTTTTTTTTCCTGAAAACTTCTAGTTGTGTAGTTCGGAATGAATTCTTGACCTGTTTCAAAAAGAGAACTGCATATTCTCTAAAGAAATACATCTAAACACACTTACTGTGTGCCAGGCACTGTGATACCTTCTGGGGACCAAGAATAAATAAATAAATAAGCACAGGCCTCTCTTTTTGAGGGTTTTAATTCCGTCACTCAAGTTAATGAGACAGTTTAGGCTTGTCATTTTGGGATATTTAGAATTCTGCTTTTTAAAAATAATGCCTGAAAGAACTGGCCTCTAGAAAAACCTGTGTGTCACAGGTCATTATGGCTTTTTCAGATTTTCAGTTCATACTGCGTTTCCTAAGGGAAGAAAAATAATAAAAGTGGATTGATTTCATGTGTTCAGCAAATATTATTACATTTTTACTAGAAGAATGCTTTGCAGATGATGCACAAAAGTTCAAAATACAGTTTCTGCCCTTAAGCTCATAGTCTTATCAGGAGACTAAGGACACATGGAACAATTTAGCAAACGATTCAAGAGTCTGTGATTAGTTATGATTACATATAAGTAATGACTTGAAGTTCTCTCAGTTGAGAACCAGTGCTACCTAAAAGTAACTCACCTCTGAAAAAGAAGATATCTATTCCCAAGAGAAAACAGTTACTTACAAAGAGCATCATTCATTCTCTGTACCAAAATACATTTTGCTGAATTCTGAGGTATTCTCCATCCTTTCCTTTTATTAGGTTGGACCGACAGTTACAAGACATAGTGTACAAATTAGTGATCAATCTAGAGGAAAGTAAGTTTATTTTATTACATGGTTGTGAATCCCAGAATCTCTGCTGACTCTACTAGTTACATTTTAAGTGTAATTTAGTCTGTGTTTTATCATTTTTTAGGAGAAAAAAAGCAAATGCATGATTTCTATAAAGAAAGAGGTCTAGAAGTACCTAAACCTGGTAAGTTTGGGTGTATACCATAATGTATTTATAGATTAAAGAATACTAACTTAAAATTTATTCCCTTTGAGGTTCTTTTTGGTGGTAGCTTGTTTTCTTATGATCAAAGAGAGAGACAGATGATGAAGGTGATGGTGTATAATTCAGTTTAAGTAATTATAAAAATTAAAGAGTACAGATTATGGAGCTAGATTGTCTGAGTTTGATCCTAGCCCTGCCACTTTCTGTGTGACTTTGACAAATTAACTTCAATGTCTCAGTTTCCTCCTCTATAAAGTAGGGATAATGATAGTACTTCCTAAAATTGTTGTAAGGATACATTGAGTAATACAAAGCACTTACAACAGTGCCTGGAACATAGTAACTGTTCAGTTTTTGTGATGATGGTGATGTAACAGTGTAGAAGTTAGATAAATTTGTGTTTAAGTCCTGGTTTTTCCACGTACTACATATTGCCTAATCTCACTTGAACAGTAATCTCTGTGTTTTTTTTTTTTACAGTTTTAAGTAAACAATAAAAAAGCAGTATACTATCTCATGGGATTATAATTAGAATTATAATTAGGATTAAATGAGAATGTGCATGTGCAGTGCTGAGCATGAACCCTGAGCCTTGGCACACAATAGTGCTTGTTAAGAATTATCTACAACCATTGTGTTCTGATGAGCTGTCTCTGGGGCCCTGATAAACCAACCACTTACACCTGCCTTCCATTGTGGAGTGATGCTCAGGTGCAGTTTCACTGGTTTTGACAGATTAGTTAATGTTATTAAAGGGAGATTGAGTGCTTTATGATCTTTTAAATAGTCAACATATCTTTGTAATATTTTTCAAAGATCTCAATTCATGAAATTTTTATTCTAACTCAGCTCTTTTGTTTGGCTGTTAAATAGCTGTTCCACAGCCAGTCCCTTCGAGCAAAGGAAGATCTAAGAAAGTCTTAGAATCGGTGTTTCGTATTCCACCTGAACTTGATATGTCTTTATTATTAGAGTTCATTGGGTGAGTACCCTAAATCTCTCTACCTCTTAACCTTAAAGAATGTGTTGAGTCCCAACAGTTATGAAATCATCCTGAACTTAGGTAAAATCAAATGTTTCTGATACCCTTCTAAAAATTAATCATGAAATGTTTAAGACTTAGAAGAATGTCTAAAGAATAGCACTGCAACCACTCGTATCACCATCATCAGGCTGAGAAATAACCCACACTCGTGTGGCACCAGCCCTTTGGCTACCCCTTCCTGTTCATCCCCCTTTTCTTAGAGGTTAATAACCACTCTCCTAAAAGTAATGATTGCGATTCCCATGATATTTTAAAATATGTTTATCGCATGTCCTATCCCTAAGTAATATGTAGAATTGCTTTTGCCCATTTAAAACTTTAAATGGTATCCCTATAAGTGTTTTCCAACTTTTTTTTGCTCGGCATTTTGTGATTCATCCATGAGGAAATGTGTAGCACTAGTTGATTGATTTTCACCATTGCCTGGTATTCCTTTAAAATAGACTTTTTCTTGTACTTTTTTCTTGTACTGTTGAACTTTTAGCTTGTTTCCAATTTTTTTTTTGCTATTATAAACAATGTTGCTTTAAACATTTTTGTACATATCTCTGTGTGTATGTGAAATAGTTCTCTAAGAGTATAGATTTGCTGAGTCTTAGGATATATTTGTTTGCAACTTTACTTGGTTTTGCCAAGTTTTCTGAAGTAGTCAGATATCATTCCAATTGGTATAAATTGGCTTCTTTCAAACATTGTATGTAGCATATTGTGTATTCCATTATATTGCAACATTGTTAAATACAGTATCATGATCACAGAGTTGGCATGTATCAAACTGCAGTTTTCAAAATTCTTACACAGTTTGCAGAATAAACTAAAATGCTTCTTTTTTTTTTTTAGAAAATCTAGATTTTGCATTTTGTGTCGCTGATGACTATTTTACTTTTCAGTCACTTTCTCCTCATAATTTTAGATTGCCCTTAGCATTTGTTTAATATCTAGCTTATAGTATGTTGTGTTTCTCTTTATGTAGTCACCCTGTGTTCTCAGCTGGTATTAAGGACCTGTAAGAGACCAGAAGCCTTTCTTTCCATGCCTACACAAAGCCCATGTAGTAGTGGTTGATAACAAGACAGAAATCCCTTTGGAGGAATGAACAGAAACTATGTAGTAACCAAACTTTAAACCAGCAATTTCTGATCATAAAGAATGTATTCCAATCTAAAAAGGACCTGGTTAAATAATGGTATATAGCACATGAGTATATCCTAATGTAACAGCATATGTGTTAATAGGGAACAGTCTCCAAAATAAGAGAACACATAGCATGTGCCCATTTATGGCTTTTCTTTTTTTTTTAAAGAGAGTGGTAGGAAATAGGTGCATATGTATTTCTTTTTTACATGCACAGACCATTCCTTAAAGGACATGTAAAAAAAAGTTAATGGCAGTTGCCTCTAGAAAAGGGGAACTGGAGTCTGTGAGTCTACAGTGGGAAAAAGTCTTTTATAGTGTTTGAATTTTTACTATGTAACCTGATATTTTATGTCTACTTAATTAAAATTTGAAAACTGAAGAGTTTATATTTCTAAAAAATATTTTGGGGAAATGTAAAATTTTCTATTAATATACAGTAAGAACTAAGGATCAGTTTTTTATACATTTTTTGAAAAGTGGCAGGGATATAAGGGTGGCAAATAAGTGATGGGTATGCCACCATCACCTTTCTTTGCCCACAGCAGAAATCAATAATAAATCATGGCAGGCTTTCCTAATGAGTGAGACTTGACCTCAGTACTCAAGGCAATCATTAACGCTTACCAAAGCTGTTTGATTAGTAAATTCCCTGCTATAGAACAAAGAGCCCTCATGCTCTTTCCCTGTCATGGGGAGTCCCGGGGAGGCAGAGGCTCTGGTGTGCTCAAGATTCGGCTCCAGCGGTAACTCATCACCATGGCTGAGGAAGGCATTGCTGCCAGAGGTGTAATGGACATTAATACTGCTTTACAAGAGGTGCTGAAGACCGCCCTCATCCACGATGGGCTAGCATGTGGAATTCACAAAGCTGTCAAAGCCTTCGACAAGCACCAAGCCCATCTTTGTGTGCTTGCAACCAACTGTGATGAGCCTATATATGTCAAGTTGATGGATGCCCTTTGTGCTGTATACCAAATTAACCTAATTAAGGTTGATGACAATAAGAAACAAGGGAAACGGGTGGGCCTATGTAAAACTGACAGAGAAGGAAAGCCCCATTAAGTGGTTGGTTGCAGTTGTGTGGTGGTTAAGGACTGTGGCGAAGAGTCTCAGGCCAAGGATGTCGTTGAGAAATACTTCAAATGCAAGAAATGAACAAATAAAACACGTGGTTCTTGTTCTAAAAAGAAGAAGAAGAGCCTTCACTTGGAATAAGGGATCTAGGTTTAAATCCTAGCTTTTCTATTATCTAGCTTTGTAAACATTAACAAATTGCTTTTTGTTTATTGACAAGATGTTTATAAAGGTCCTGCTGCATACCAGCAAAGCACTTTTCTAGTGGTTGAGGATATGGGTTTGAAGAAGTCAGCCATGGCCTTTGCCCTCACCGAACTTCTAGTCTCAGAGCTTCAGCTTCTGTATCTGTAAAAAGAAAGAATTGAACCTTTTGTGTTGATGATTATGATGGATAGTCTAACTCATAGCCCTTTATCTAGTTTCAAGTGGTTGAGGGGAAGAAAGCTTTTAAAGTGGCAAGGTGTCCTTTGAAAGAAAGCTTCCAGGAGCAAAGAGTCCTTTTGAAGTCACCAGTCCCCAGAGTTCACTACATGGAAAAGCTTTTATGTTAACCACAGAAGTCAGGCTACTGAGAGTAATGCATAGGCAGCTCTTTCATGGCAGGACAAATGGCAGATGAGTTTTAACCTGATACAAGTACAAAAGTAAATTTGGTTCAGCTGTTGACCCCACTTGAGTTGGAGGAGCAAAAAAATCTGAGGTAGGTTCACCCCGTGGGCAGTGATTTTTCAATCACTAGAATATGAAGCTAGGTTCCCCCCTAAATTGGGTATGCATAGTCTTATACTTCTCTTGTTATTGTTCTTCAGTTCCTGAGTGTAAAGTAGAAGATTATAAAAAATAACCTCAGTCAGGCAGTATAGTGTGTATAGAAACCATAGACTTTGAAGAGTCTCAGTAACTAAATGTATATAACCTTTGAGATGTAGCTGAATTCTTATCACCAGTTTCTATTTTTCTAAATTGGAGATCATAATAGCAACTAACAGGAATGTTTTAAGTATCAATTTTTATGGTATTCCTACCATGTCTAAACTATTAGCAATGTATGAATATTGAAATAATGCAGGGTCATTTAAAAAAAAAGGTTAAAGAAATGTGTGTTTCTATGTCATCTGCCTAGTAAAGAAAATGGACTCATGTGAGATAAGTATGATACAGCCAAAATTTATTTTATTTTTATTTAAACATTTTTTTTAATGTTTATTTATTTTTGAGAAAGAGAGAGACAGTACAAGCCAGGGAGATGCAAGCCAGAGAGAGAGGGAGACACAGAATCCAAAGCAGGCTCCAGGCTCTGAGCCATCAGCACAGAACCTGACACGGGGCTCGAACTCCCGAACTGTGAGATCATGTCCTGAGCCAAAGTTGGACGCTTAATCGACTGAGCTACCCAGGCGCCCTGATACAGCCAAAATTTAATGCAATCTTAAGCTCAGTAGCACTTAGTAGACCAGGGAGGTGCTATCCAACTGTACACTGTATTAATCCAACTAGTGTATTACGTTCAGCTCTGGGCACTATGTTTTAAGAGAGAGGTTGGTAAAGTGAGATATAACCAGAATAGAAAAAGTTAGAAAACCATGTCTTATGTGGTAAGGGAAGGAACAAAAATAGTCTGAAAAAGAACAATCCTAAGCCCTTAAGTTAATTTCAGATCTTTAGAGGGTTATCATATAAAAGATAAGTTGGATCTAGTTCACAAGAGTGCCTAAAGACAAAACTAGGACTGGTAGGTGTAAGTTACAGGGAGAAACATGTTTGATTCAGTGCAAGCAAGTGGTTTCTAACCAAGTTGCCCACAAATGGAATGAACTGACTTGTCAGTTGAGAAGCTGTCTCTTTAAGTGCTTAAGCAGAAGCCAGATGACCATACATCATGGATTCTATAGAAATAATTCTTGTAACAAGTAGGATATTTTATTTTGCAACTCTAAGATTATATAATTTAGGTTTATATTACATTCATATATATGTATATAACATTTATATTAATGTATATATGATATAGCTTTTATATTTTAATATATTTGTATTAGAATATTTTGTGAACGATGCCATTGTGATCTGGCCTGCTCTTTATAACATGGTAGGAAAGAATGTGGGTTCTGATGCTAGGTACACCTGGAGTTGGAAGCTTTATCACTTAATAGCTCTGGGACCTTAAGCAAGTTATTAAACCTCTTTGAGATTAATTTTCCTCATCTGTAGAAAGGGGATACTAATACCGGATATGCAGGGCTATTATGAGGACTAAATGAAAAACATACATCCTCTATGAAGACCTAATACAATGCCTATACATAGTAGATGCTCAACAAAAGTTAGAGCCTCTTGTCTCATGAATAAATGTAACTGACTTAATCAATAAGTTCCTTTGCACTTCCAGGTGAAAGCAAACTAATTCATGCCCATTATGCTATAAGGAAAATAATTGGAAATCTAAATAAGAAATCTGTCTTGTAAAGGTTACTATAAAGAAAAAAGAACACATTAATTATTATGATAGGAAAAAAGTTTTACTTTAAATTAGAAAATGTAAGAATGCAACATGTGGGGGGAAACCTAAATACTAAGGATATACTTGTAACTCCTGGAAGTATACATAGTAATAGAAGATAGCGGATAAAACTACCCTAACCTTGCCAGTAGGTGGCAGAAATGACAACTACATTTCTTTATTTCATAAAGGGTTAGCTGATGGCATTTTAAAATTAAATTGATGTTTCTCAAATATTTCTATTTATGTTATTTTTCTGTGTTACATGATTTAACATATAGTTTAAAATGTTGATTAATTTTGCTTTCATTTTTCAGTGCTAATGAAGGCACGGGACATTTTAAGGTATTTTATTTTCATTTACTTCACAGGAAGACCCTGTAGTACACAATTTCAGAGTCATATTAGCAATCATGGAGATTGCTTTCAATTCCAGTAGTGTTTTGTAAATAAAAGTTATAGAAATATGAAGTACATTCAGTAATGTTCTCATAATAAGTTTATGAGAAAAGAATTGAATAAGTAGGGATTTGTTATTAATACAGGGCAGTGGTCTAAGGAAACATAAGTGAGACATTTTTAAAATTCTAAAACTAAATGATAATTTGGTTATTAAAAATTTTTTTTAATGTTTTTAATTTATTTCTGAGAGGGAGAGACAGCATGAGAAGGGGAGGGTCAGAGAGAGAGGGAGACACAATCTGAAACAGGCTCCAGGCTCTGAGCTAGCTGTCAGCCCAGAGCCCGATGCGGGGCTCGAACCCACGAATCGCAAGATCATGACCTGAGCCGAAGTCAGATTATTAACCGACTGAGCCACCCAGGCACCCCTAATTTGGTTATTTTAAAAACTGTCTAAAAGCATTTTTTGCATAGTTGGCATTCAGAGTTAAATATGAGCTTAGATTTTTATTTGTACATAACATTTTGGGTTCAAGATAACCTGCCCTAACTTGTTACTTCAATCGTTTACTGAACTTTTAGAAGTAAGACTGAATTCCTTTGTAATATACTTAAGTTCAGGTTGTCTTAAAGTCTCTATTATCACAGGTCCCATTATATACGGTGTTGCTTCTATAGTATGAGTCAATCAGGAAAAGCTAACTTTTTTTTTTAAAGGTAACTTTTTAAAAAGGGCTAAATCAGGCCTTATAGTTACTTGGGATTATAAATATATAAGGGAATAGCATTGATCTGTTTAGATTTTTAGTGACTAACACTTGGGTGGATTATATCTGGTTTGGTATACTGTTTTGTGAATATAGTTGCTATAAGACATGAACTACAGCATAGGAATAGGTGGGTACTTCTATGGATGAAGTATATTATAGATGTGATAGAGGGAATGCAGTGTTAAGTTTGGTAACTTTGAATTTATTCTAAGTTGTAAAAAATCAAATTTATGGTGATTAACTTTAGGAAGTTCTTTCATAGTAGTATGGTAGGTGGGAAAGTGGCATATAAGTTTCTGTATAGGACAAGTATGCTCCTTGAATTTGCTGAAGATGTTTGTCCAATGACCTATAGTAGTCAGACATCCAACAGAATATAAAAACTTCATGAGGAAAGAACTAGAAATTAATTAGCCTGTTGCTTCCACAAAAGCATATGGACCTAGAATATTTAAGTAGTTCCAATCCTAACACATTAGAAAAACACGACAATACCACCTGTAAAGTATTCTTGCCAAGACAAATGTTATGCTTATCACACTGCTGGATTTAATTACTAATTTACAAGAAATCTAGGGATGTTAAATGACACTGTAGGAATATAATAAGCCAGATCTAGACAATGGAAACAATTCTGTTTCTTTAGAATAAAGGGGAGAGGTGAAAAGGGAACATATAGATAGAATGATTAATTAAGAGAGACTCAAGGGATGTAACTAACTACAATGTATGGAGTTTATTTGGATTTGACTTGAAAAGTAAACTGTAAAAAATTTATGAGAAAATAGCCCCAAATTGTAAACAACCCAAATATCCATCAATTGATGAATGAATAAACACAATATGTTATGTCTACACAATGGAGTATTATTTGGCAATAAAAAGGAATTAAGCACTGATACATGCTACAACATGGATGAACTTTGAAAATATGTTAAATGAAAGAAGCTAGGCACAAAAGACTATATAATGCATGATTCCATTTGTGTACAATGTCTAAAGCAGAGAAATTCACAGTAACAAAATACAGATTGGTGGTTGCCATAGTCTCAGGGAAGAGGGAGAAATTGGGAGTGACTAGTAATTGGTATGGGGTTTCTTTCTGGATGATGAAGATGTTCTGAAATTAGATAGTGGTGATGAGTTGTACAGTTCTACAAATAAACTAAAAACACTGAATTGTATACTTTAAAGTGGCTAATTTAATGATATATGAATTATATCTCAATAAAGCTGTAAAACTTTTGAAAAGTAAGCCAAGACCCAACGGAAACTTTGAATAGGATTATTGTTCATAATATATTCAGTGTATGTATTTTGACATTATAAAGAAAATGTACCTGGTAAAAATACATGCATGAATTGGAATTTTAGTTTGAGTCTATTTGGTTATTTCATTTTTTTCATGAGATCTTTGTTCTATTTTTATTCCCTCTTTAATGATAGTCCTAAAACTGTAAAATCATTTCCTACTGGGTAAGAAAATTGAGACAGTTTGTGAAATTTGAACATATACTAGATATTTTTTTACATCAAGGGATTTTACAGTATGATAATGGTATTGTGTGTTTTAGAAGAGCTCATACCTTTTAGGGATACATACTGAAGTATTTACAAATGAAATAATATATCTGGGGTTTGCTTCAAAACTAATCTGGGGAATGAGGGCCAGGAAGTAGTTGCAGTGGGAAATGGGTAGGGTATATTTAAAACAAGATTGGCCTTGAGTTGGTAAAGCTAAGTGATGGCATATAGGAGTTTGATTATACTATTGTCTTACAGTTTTGAGACATTAATTTTCAGAGTTTTTTAAAAATTTTTCTTTATTTTTGAGAGAGCGAGAAAGAGCATGAGCAGGGGAGGGGTAGAGAGAGAGGAAAAGTCTGAAGCAGGCTCCAGACTCTGAGCTGTCAGCACAGAGCCTGATGTGTGGCTCGAACTTAAAAACTGTGAGGTGATGACCTGAGCCAAAGTCGGATGCTTAAATGACTGAGCCACCCAGAAGCTCAAATTTTCAGTTTTAATTGATGATACAAATGTTGATTTGTAGGCTTTATGCCTGTGAGAGTGATGAATCTGTTGTTTCTGAAACATGATCCTATTCTGTATTTTGTGATGATTTTTACTTTGCTAAAACAGCCTTCTACTTAGTTAACAAATCAGCAATTTTCTTGTTCTTTTTGTTCTGTCATTTTAACAGAGTTCTAGTTACAGCTTTTCATAGTATAGCTCAGTATTCTCTGCTACTTACAAAGCTGTTTTTATATCTTTGAGTTTAAATAAATATGTCTGAACAGGTGATGCATGGTTGTTAAACTTTTTACCATGTAGACCTGTAGCATGAAAAGTCATAAACCCTATTTGCTACATTCAATTTCAGAGTGTTTCACAAGGTAGGGATATAGTCTAGATAATTTTTCCCAGGAGTCATTTTTTTAAACTTTTAATTATGAATATTTTTATTTATTTACAAAATTTTTTTAATGTTTTATTTATTTTTGAGAGAGAGATAGAGACAGCGTGAGCAGGGGAGGGTCAGAGAGAGAGGGAGACCCAGAATCTGAAACAGGCTCCAGGCTCTGAGCTGTCAGCACAGAGCCCAGCGCGAGGCTTGAACCTGCGAACATGAGATCGTGACCTGAGCTGAAGTTGGACACTCAACCGACTGAGCCACCCAGGTGCCCCTATTTTTAAAAAAATTTTAATGTTTTATTTATTTCTGAGAGAGAGACAGCATGAGCAGGGGAGAGTCAGAGAGAGAGAGAGGGAGACACAGAATCCAAAGACTGTCCAGGCTCTGAGCTAGCGGTCAGCACAGAGCCTGACATGGGGCTCGAACACACGAACCATGAGATGATGACCTGAGCTGAAGTCGGACACTTAACCAACTGAGCCACCCAGGCACCCCAATTATGAATATTTTTAAATATAGTATAAAGTATACCCTCCCTTTGTCTATCACCCAGCTTTACAAGTTAACTAATGGCCAATTTCTTCTCTACCTCTGTCCACTTCCCTATTGTTCTGAAACAAATCCCCAGCATTTGCTACTTTATCTGTAAATATTTTAGTTGGTTTTTAAAAATATTTTTTTGGTTTATTTTTGAGAGAGAGAGGAGAGACTGAGCACGAGTAGGGAGAGGGGCAGAGAGAAAGGGACACACAGGATCCGAGCCTGGCTCCAGGATCTGAGCTGTTGGCACAGAGCCCAACTCGGGGCTCAAACCTGCAAACTGTGAGATCATGACCTGAGTCGAAGTCAGACTCTTAACTGCCTGAGCCACCCAGGCACCCCAAGTATTTCAGTATTCTTTTTTTTTTTTTTATGTCTTTATTTTATTTTGAGAGACAGAGACAGAGACCGAGCGGGGGAGGGGCAGAGATAGAGGGAGACACAGAATCTGAAGCAGGCTCCAGGCTCTGAGCTAGCTGTCAGCACAAAGCCCGACATGGAGCTCGAACCCACAGACCGTGAGATCATGACCTGAGCCGAAGTCGGACACTCAACTGACTGAGCCACCCAGGCACCCCTTATTTCAGTATTCTTAAAAGAAGACTTTTTTTTTAATGACCATGTATCATACCAAAAAATAAGTTATAAAAGTGTCAAGTGTCATGAAAGATAAAAAAGTGGCAGAGCTATTTTATATTAGAGATTACAGAAACATAACAAAATGCAATGTGTGATTTGATATAAGAACAATTTATAATGGATATTACAGGGACAATTTATAAAAGAATTTGGACTATTTAGATAATTGTGTTGTATTAATGTTAAATTCCTGAATACTGTATATATTTTATGATAATTATATTGTAATTATACAGGAGAATCCCTTTATTCTGAGACAATAACTGCTAATATGCTTAGGGGTAAAATATCTCAGTGTCTGCAAATAAATCATGTGGTCCAATGAAAAATTAACATGCACATATAAACACATGCATATAGATTAGAAGAGATAAAGCAAAGACCACAATATATTAACAGTTTGTAAAGTAGGTGAAAGCTATCTGGGTCTTCATGGTATTATCTTACAACTTTGTACACTAGTCATTTTACAAAAGGTTGGGGGTGGTGAATGAAATAAATTAACATTATTTTTAAGTTTATTTATTTATTTTGAGACAGAGAAAGCACAGGAGGGGCAGAGAGAGAAGGGGAGAGAATCCCAAGCAGGCTCCACACTGTCAGCACAGAGCTCGGTGCAGTGCTTGATTTCATGAACTGTGAGATCATAACCTGAACCGAAATCATGTCAGATGCTTAGCTGACTGAACTACCCAGGTGCCCCAAATTAATTTCTTGCTGTGAACTATCTAGTGTTCTAATGTTTCATTGTGTCAATCCTAGTGGGTGTTTCTCTCTCTTTTTTTAAGCTTATGTATTTTGAGAGAATGTGTGTGCATGGAGAAGGGGCAGAGAGAGATGAAGAGAGAGAGAATCCCAAGCACGCTCTGCACTGTCAGCACAGAGCCCATTGTAGGGCTTGAACCTATGAACTGCAAGATCATGAGCTGAGCTGAAACCAAGAGCTGGTTGCTTAACCACCTGAGCCATCCAGGCACCCCACTTTTTTTTTTTTTTTTAACACTTTAAGTCAGGATCTAGATGAAGTTCACACATTGTGATTGGTTGATAAATGTCTTCAAATCTGTAGGTTTTCCATTTTTTTCTTGGAATTGTTGATGACATGGAGTCATTTTTGTCTAGTAGTTTTCTTAGATTGGGTTTTGATGTTGCATCATTGTGGTATAATTTTGCATGTTCTTCTGTCTTCTATTTTTTCCATAAACTGATAAAATTCAGAGTGTTGATCATACAGGTTTGATTTGAAGGGATCAAGAATACTTCATAGATGGTGGTGTTTCTTAATCTAGAAACACATATTATCTGGTTGTCTGGGTCTCTTTATAATGTTAGCAGCCCTTGGTGCTCAGTGTCTAAGCCCATTAGCTTAATAGGGTTTGAAAAATGATGCTATCATTCCTTTTTTTTTTTTTTTAAGATTTTAAGTAATCTCTACATCCAGTGTGGGACTCAAACTCACAACCCCAAGATCCAAAGTCCCATGTTTCACTGACTAAGTCATGGAGGCACCCCATCATTCCTTTTATTAGTTAAAATACCCTTATAAATGAGAAACTTCCTTTCCTCTATAGGCTTAGCCAATGGAATAGTTTATATAGGAAAGGCAAGATAAATGTTTGATTCTTTTTACTTACCAAGTTCAGAGTAATGAGTTGGTTCATTAGCATACTCTAGTCATGGCAACATCAAATAGGTTGTCTTGTTCTGTTTTTACTTTAGTGTGAACTCATGAATTTAAACACATTTGTGATTTAAACCCATTTTGCTTATTACCTTTATTGATATTTAAATTGTCCTATCATAGGTATCATAGTCTGTGATACTTTCTTGCAATCTGATATGACAAGATATTCTATGCTCAACTTGTACATCTCTTGTCTCTCAGACACGGAATTAGTCCTTTCTCCAAGGTGTCCTAGTTCCTTTTGGTGGTTCTTTACTTTTGTGTTTATTTTTTAGAGGGCCGGGGGGCCTCTCTGACAGCAGAGAGCCTGTGATTTGGGGCTCAAGCCCACAAATTGCATGATCAAGACCTGAGCCGAAGTCAGACGCTTAACCAACTGAGCCACCCAGGTGCCCCTCTTTAGGTGGTTTTGCAAATCAGTGTGACTACTGGGGGTTCACCTAGCTACTGGGTTCATAACAGTTTGTAGTCCTTTTCAGTTGACAGAAATAGGATTTTTTTCAAGGTAAAATGTAATTATGAGTTGGTATCTTCTCTTTAAAAGATCTGTCTAGTGGTATGTGTTATTTAAAGCAAGAAAATAACTGAATATTTTCTAAGTCTACAGATCTAAACTAGCTTATTCAACTTTCTTATCAAATTGGCCTTTTGTGTTATAGATGGTAGGGAAGATTGCAGTCTGTGCTTAATTTCAAAGAGATATAAATCTTCTGGATTTTTTTTTCCTGTTCATTTACAGATGGTAGGAGGCTATTAGGTGTAGCAGAAAAGATAAGAGTTGACTATGTAGGTGAGAACTGGTTTTAGAGCTTTAAGCAAAACAATAACAAAAAACCCCCAAATTATCTTCTAAAAAACTGTGAATTATATGGGGGAAAATCCAGTTAACTTGTGAACCTGGGGCATGAGGACTAAGTTAGCCACATGAGAACCCTAGCTTTGAAAGCCAAGAGAAGTTTTTTTTTTTTTTTCAGGTGTTGGCAGATATCATAATTCTGTTCTAGGTGATCTAAAAAGTACAGTATTGGGGCACCTGGGTAGCTCAGTTGGTTAAGCCATCTGACTTTAGTTCAGGTCATGATCTATAGTTGGTGAGTTCAAACCCTACATTGGGCTCTCTGCTATCCGCACAGAGCCTGCTTTCAATCCTCTGTCTCTCTCTGTCCTTCTGTTTGCTCGCTCGCTCTCTGAAAAATAAACATTTTTTTTAAAAAGTTAAAAAGTATAGTATTTATAACTTTAGCTAAGTTAGATGAATTTTAACAAACACCTGGGGTTAGGTGTTCTCTCTTATTTAGAAATAAGAGAGATTTGGACTGTCCTCTGCTGGTATACCTGAGGTAAGCCCAGGGAATTAACCTTCAGAAATGCTGATTCAGTTGAGGGTCTGACTCTTGATTTCAGCTCAGGTCATGATCCCAGGGTTGTGGGATCAAGTCCTATGTCTGGCTCCGTGCTGAGTGTGGAGCCTGCTTAAGATTCTCTTTCCCTCTATCTACCCTACCCACTTGGTCTCTCTCAAAAAAAACCCAAAAAACAAACAAACAAAACTAAACTGGTTGCCAGACAGGCATAGCTAGATAATTCAGAATAGCAGCTTCTCAAGGCAAGGTCCTTGATGGGATTCTCATGCTAATCAGTGCCCCCTACAATGAGATATTTTCTTGGGGACTTCACCTGGCACATGGCTGTGCCTCCTCCTTAGTGAGACTGCCTTAGCTTTGTGAGATGATTCCTGTACCTGCAATAAAAGAACATGAAACTTTGCCATTTTGGTTTAGGTTCTATCATTATCCCATAACCATCGTATGAAAATCTCTTACATAGACTCTGTTATATGAGAGTCTAGTTCTTTTACATCAAGAGTGAAATGATTGCAATACACCAGTAACAAATACGTGTCAGGAATTAATAGTTATTTATACACATTAATTTACTTTCCTCTTGATAAAATCTATGAGCTATAGTAGGTGCTGTCATTATCTTTTTTACAAATGGGGACAGAAAGGTTCATCAACCTGCCTAAAGACAGAGCTAGAAAATGGCAGAACCAGGGTTTAAACCCAGGTCATCTGTTTCTGGAATACCTGTACTTAACACCTGTGCTATCTGCTGCCCTATGGTAATAGGGGGTGGCTTTATTATAAGGAAATATCTTAAGGAGCCAGACTACAGATAAGAAAGCTGAGTGCTGTTATATGGAACAAATGCATGCCTAACCTACTGCTCATGTTTTCCTAAAAGGTACCTTTTAGTTCTGATTACCTCAGCTTTTCCTTTATGTTAGAGAGTAGCATCCTTAAATTTGCCTTGGAGATGGAGTAGCTGGCTAAGCATTAGTTGCTCCTTTAAAACCCTGTGGCCTCTCCCCCTGTCACCTTAGACCATCGGATCAGATTCCAGGCACATATGTCTAGATGTCAGTCTTTTTATTTTCTACTTAAAAAAGAAAACCCCTTTATTTTGGAAATCTTCACACTTACACAAAAGTAGACAGAATAGTAAAATGAAAACCCATGTGCACAACTCAGCTTCAGTAATTATAAGCTCATGGCCAATCTAATTTCATCTATATCTTTACCACTTCTCATAATTTTAAAGCAAATTGGGACTGTCTTTTTTTTTTAATCAGTAAATAATTAGAATTGTTTCTAAAAGATCAGGACTTTTTACAAACATAACAGTAATACTACAGTTTTGAAAACTAATAGTAATTCCTTAAATATCCACATGCTACTTAAATTTCCAAGATTATCTCATAAAAATTGTTATATAGGTTTGTTTAAATCAGGACCTAAATAAGATCCATACATTGTAATTGGTTGACATATCTCTTATTTATATTCCTCACATCTTTTTCAGTGTAGAATTTCCTTCTCCATCTTGTTTTTTTTTTCTTGTAGTTTTTTTGTTGAGGAAGCTAGATTGTTTTAGACATAATTTAGCCTTAGATATTCTCTCTCTGTCAATACATTTTACTCTGCTCTATTTTTGATGAGGTTTTAAAATAAACCAGCCTTTCTATTAAAAAAAAATATTAGACATACTTTTCAGAGAGGGGAAGCTAACCAAAAATTCCTTTTTTCTTCTTTGGTAGGTAAATTAGCTCAAATTTCATAGTAATTCTTTTTTCATAAATCTCTTGAACATCTTTGTTATAAAACTTGCTTTATGATTTATATTTTTTATATCTATTCTGAAAATATGTTTATTTTTGTAGCCCTTGGAAAAGAAGTTTGTTCGAGTTTCTGGAGAAGCAACTATTGGGCATGTAGAAAAATTCCTCAGAAGAAAAATGGGTCTTGATCCAGCTTGTCAGGTAGGGTACATGTGTGTAAAAGGACAGATGAAGTTGTGAGATTAGCATATTGAGGAAATGCTAAATAGGATTTCATGCTGTGGCTTTTATAAAATGTAGATATTGTAAATACTAATTAAATATTGGGACACAGTGATTCCAGCCCCACGTTAATCACTGTAGACTTACTGTCTGCTTCTTACTGGCGTGGGTGACTACCTGTCAGTGTCAAGAGAAGAGCGGAGGATATGAGCCTCGGTTCCCCATCTCCTTGATAGTGCAGAAGGTTATTTATCATCCATCCTCTTCTCTTCAGAGGACATCCTTGCATTTATAACAGGCTATCTCCAAGACACCTAGAAAAGTGAAATAGCTGTCTAATATAGATGCTGTTTGTTTTTTGAGCATTAGAAAAGATCTCTCATTCTAGCCATGTAATATGTTCTTGTTATAAGTAGGAACTCGAACCTCATGTATTGTTGAACATAAAATGTAAATAGAATGTGGCCCACTGAAAATACACATCTATATCGTTTTGCTTTTTCTTTCATTACTTAAATTTTAAAGAGGATTTTGTTTTCCATCATGTGTAAAATTTCAAGAAATAATTTCTATTTAAAACACCTATTTGCTATTAAGTTAACAGATATTTCTCATGGCAACTGAAAATAACTTATCTGTCACAGCTTACCTGAGGTTATTCCTAGTCTTCTGGTAATTGGATGGGTGGGGCACCTGGGTAGTTGGTTAAGCATCCAACTTTGGCTCAGGTCATGATCTCGCAGTTTGTAAGTTAGAGCCTCGGGTCGGGCTCTGTGCTGACTGCTCAGAGCTTGGAGCCTGGTTCAGATTGTCTCCTCTCTACCCCTCTCCCGCTCAGCCCTGTCTGTCTGTCTGTCTGTCTCTTTCTCTCTCTCAAAAAGAAAGAAACATTAATTAAAAAAATTTTTTTAAATAGGTAACTGGTTAGAGACCCTTGGACAAAGAATTGTAAATGATCTGATAACAGTCTATTATTTCTAAAAGCAGAATTCAGAAGAGTTGCACCTGATTATATAAAGTAACCAAGAAGTGCCACCCAAGAGAGCTTTCTGTAGGATATAGATTACTTCCTCTGTGGCTGCATACTGATCAGAGCACAATTATCATTTATAAAAGTTTTACATTTGGTGTTTTAATAAATGTGGTTGCCAAATTGGTTTGACTGTGCAAAAATGTGGGGTCTTTTTCCATATCATAGAATTCAAGGCTTTCAGCATTTTAAGATAAAACTTTATATATATATACAGATATATATGTGTATGTATGTATATGGGTTTATTTTTGAGAGAGAATGCAAGTGGGGGAAGGTGAGAGAGAGAGGGGAGCAGAGGATCCAAAGCAGGCCTTGTGGTGACAGCAGTGAGCCCGATATGGGGCTTGAACTCACAAACTGCAAGATCATGACCTGAGCCGAAGTCAGATGTTCAACTGACTGAGCCACCTGAGCACCCCTGAAATACAATTATGTAAAATTTGTTTTCAACATTTAATATTCTCAGTTTTTGGCTTTCTCAGTAAATATTTATTTCCTATTCAGGGACTATAGAGGTGGTAACACTCATATAAATTACTATTTCACTAAAATGTTGAAATGATGGAACAGAGAACTATCAAATATGCAAATATTGTGACTAAAATTGTTTAGACCTTCTAAATCCAAGAGGGAATAAACAAAAGTTACTTCTAATATGAACAGAACATTGAGCTAGTTAACCATTAATCACAATAAAATGCTTGGTGAACCCAGGCACTTGAGCCTGCTATGCTGATCTTTATTTTCATTTTTTTAAACATTTATTCATTTCTGAGAGATAGAGCATGAGTGGGGGAGGGGCAGAGAGAGAAGGAGACAAAGAATTGGAAGCAGACTCCAGGATCTGAGCTGTTAGCACAGAGTCCCGACGTGGGGCTCGAACTCACGGACCGCGCGAGATCATGACCTGAGCTGAAGTCGGATGTTTAATCAACTGAGCCATCCAGGCACCCCTATGCTGATCTTCTTTAAACCAGTTATTCCCAAGTAGGGAATGTGTGTGTTGTTTACAGATATGTGGCCTTTGCTTAGGGTTATTTCTAACAGGAATGAATTACTACAGGACTGTTAAATGATAAACTACCTTAAAGTTATTTGTGGCAGACCAAAATAAAAAAGGAAGACAATTCTGAAAGATTAAAAAAACACAGATCACANACCCTCCCCTGCTCACGCTGTCTCTCTCTCTCTCAGAAATAAATTTAAAAAATTTTTTTAAATGAAAAAAAAGAAAAATACAGATCACTTTTTTTTTTGGAATATGAAGTATTTTATTTAGACCATTTTTTTAAGGATTCTTCTTCAAAAGTTTTGCATGTGGCATTCGAGCTTTTTTTTTTTTTTACAAATAGTTTATTGTCAAATTGGTTTCCACATAACACTCAGTGCTCATCCCCACAAGTGTCCTCCTCCATGCCCATCCCCCCTCCCCCCCACATCCATCAGTCCTCAGTTTTTGTCAGCATTCAAGAGTCTCTCATGGTTTGCCTCTCTCCCTTTCCCCCACCATTTCCGCCCTTCTTCTCCCCCTTGTTCCTCCGTCAAGTTCCTCCTAATCCTCCTATACGTGCAAACATATGATATTTGTCCTTCTCTGCCTGACTTATTTCGCTCAGCATAACACCCTCAAGGTCCGTCCATGTTGCTACACATGGCCAGATTTCATTGTTTCTCATTGCCATGTAGTATTCCATGGTATAGATAAACCACATCTTCTTGATCCATTCATCTGTTGATGGACACTTAGGCTCTTTCCATGTTTTAGCTATTGTGGAGAGTGCTGCTATGAACATTGGGGTACATGTGCTCCTATGCATCAGCATTTCTGTATCCCTTGGGTAAATTCCTAGCAGTGCTATTGCTGGGTCATAGGGGAGTTCTATTGTTAGTTTCCTGAGGAACCTCCACACTGTTTTCCAGAGGGGCTGCACCAGTTTACATTCCCACCAACAGTGTAGGAGGGTGCCCATTTCTCCACATCCTCGCCAGCATCTAGAGTTCTCTGCAGATCACGTATTCTTATAAGAGATTTAAGTTAATTCAAAATCAGAAATTGGTAATTGGGTAGATTCCATTACATAGAAACCTGAATGCCTCTGGATTACCGTTTTTGAGTTAGTGGTATCTTGAACTCGTGTCTTATTTTATTTTGTCTTGTAGCTACTCTTGTGTTCCTTTGTACATTGTTTGATCTTCAGATCTTATTTTTGGTTTATGAAACAAGACTCAGAAAATCACATTGATCACATTGATCACAAAAAATTCGTTATATAAAATAAGTGATATTAGATTTTGTTGTTAATCCTACCATAATTAATTCCATCTTAAAAGGTAGGTTATTATTTATTTAGCATATGACCTTAACCTTGCTATTAAATTGTTTCCAAATGAATTTTTAAACAGACTCTAATGTATTATATGGTGTGTCCCTACCATTTATTTATTACCTATCGATGCTAAATTGAGCATCTATGTATTTGGTCTTAAGAATACAAAGATGAGAGAGAAAATTTATGCCACCAGGGGGCTCGGTTGTGGGGAAGATATACAAGAAAACAACTGAATGACAATAGGATATGGTGAGTGTGACAAGAGTGCAAGAGTGAATGATTTCAGACTCCACCTACATCTTTTTCCATTACTGATCTAGCCACGTATCCTTGCTGTGTTACTGAGTCCTGTGAGTCCAAATGCAAACTATCAAATATGTGGGTCATATTTGTGGGAACCTCAGAGATGTGACTGTTTGAATGAAGTAATTGATGAAATATTTACAGTCAGGTAACATTTAAAAATCAGTATGTAAAATCAGAAGCAATTTAAGTGTTCATCAGGGAAATGGGTTTATAAATTATGATATATTCAGGAGCACGTGGGTTGGCTCAGTTGATTGAGTGTCCAACGCTTGATTCCAGTTCAGGTCATGATCCCAGGGTTATGGGCTCGAGGTCTGTGTTGGGCTCCATGCTGAGTGTGGAGCCTGCTTAAATTCTCTTTCCCCTACTTGTGCTCTCTCTCTCTAAAATAAAAAATAAATATAAAAAGTTATGGTATATTTGTACAATGGAACACAATATAGCTATTAGAGGTACTGTGTACTTTAAAGATGTTTGTGCTATTTTAAGGCTTTTTGTTTTGTTTTTTTTTTAAATAAGTTGTAGGACAGTTTATGTGGCATGATCCCATTTTTTTAAAAAAATTTTTTAATGTTTATTTTTGAGAGAGAGAGAGAGACAGAATGTGAGTGGGGGAGGGGCCGACAGAAAGGGAGACAGAATCCAAAGCAGGCTGCAGGCTCCAGGCTCCAGTCTGTCAGCACAGAGCCCAAGGCAGAGCTCGAACCCATGAGCTATGAGATCATGACCTGAGCTGAAGTCAGACACTTAACCTACTGAGCCACCCAGGCTCCCTCATGATCTCATTTTTTTTTAATCAAACAAAAATCCCACATGTTCACATAGCATCTAGGGCCATCCACATCAAACTGTTAGTAACTGGCCAACTTCTGGGGATTAAGATTGAGGTGAAAAGAAAAATATAGTAACCAGACCATAAATGTATACCATGAGGTGAAGCCTATGAAGAGTGATGGTCTCTGGATTGCTGAATACTTAATCAAAACATGATGACCATTTCCAGATTCTTTAGTTTTTCATGGATATAAGTTCTGTGCACGAAATATGCTATCACTTGCAAGTCCTCTTGCAAACAAGTCTTGCTCTGTCAATCTTGAAACTAGTAGATGTGAGACACAAAAGTTGGTACTAATTGGGAGTGCCTCCCTGGCTCAGTCGCACTGGCATGTGGCTCTTGATCTCAGGGTTGTAGGTTTGAGCACCACTTTGGGTGTAGAGATTACTTTTAAAAAAAATCTTTTTTAAAAAAGCTGGTACTATGGGAGTTTATGCTCTAGGATCTAGCGTGTGCATTTACTTGAAAGCTAGAGGCGCTAGATCTAGCCTGCCATCTGTTTTTATAAATAAAATTTCATTGGAGCACAGCCATACTAAGGCTGTGTTCATGCAATTGTGGCAGAATTTAGTAGATATGACAGAGATCCTAGGGCCTACAAATCCTAAACTATTTAGTCTAGCCCTTTATAGAACAAGTTTGCTAACCCCTGATGTGCACTTAGGCTTTGGAGAAAGATCTGGGGACACACCTGGGTTTAGATCTGGACTTTACTAGTTACTAGCTTTATGACCTTAGGAAAGTTAAATGTCTTTACCTCCTAGTATTTCTATCTGAAAAATGGGCATTATCATAGCTAGCTTACAAGAATGTGAGAATTAGATGCATAGTATAACATATAGTATACATAATGGCTTCTCAGTGAAATGCAACTGCTTTTATGATTCTTCCTCATCTATGATGAAGCTTTCAAGGAGATTAATATGTTGGTATTTGACGGGATTTTTAGAGTAAACACAATTTGAAAGTAGGAAAATCTGGTTAGAAGGGGATTTCAGCTTTAAGCCCGGGGCAAGGGATGATAGGAACACTGAAAGGTATTATGAAGAAAGAAGCCACAGGGTTTGGTGACTGATAGCATGTGAGAAGAAAGGGAAAGGAGAATTAGGAGTCAGAGGTGATACTCTATTCTGGGTGAGAGGACAAGAACAACTGTCACACCATAAACTATAAACAGGGACCTTAGGAGATGTAGTCAGTGAAGGGATCTATATGAATAAGACATCAAGAAGCTGACCCCATTTTAAGGCAATGGGAAAGACTCCTTGAAAGACAAAGATTGAAGATTTGTATTTTTAAGTATTATATACTCTTTTAATCATTTTCTCATGAACTTTAAAAAATGTACCTTCCTGTGCTGCCTTATGCTGAATGTATTAAATGTGATTTTACTTCTTCTCAGAGATTCAAGGGAATCATTTTGAGTATCTGCTGTACTGTGCCATTTTCCTGCTATGTCTTCTAATGCTCCTTCCATTTTACTTTATTTTTATACCAAGTTCTTAAAATCTGTCTTGAGAGGGGCACCTGGGTGGCTCAGTCAGTTGAGTGCCCGATTTCGACTTAGGTCATGATCTCACAGTTCGTAGGTTCGAGCCCTGCATTGGGCTCTGTGCCAACAGCTAGCTCAGAGCCTGGAGCCTGCTTCGGATTCTGTGTCTCCCTCTCTGACCCTTCCCTGTTCATGCTGTCTCGCTGTCTCTGTCTCTGTCTCTCTCTCTCTCAGGAAAAAAATAAATAAAATCTGTCTTGGGAATGTTTAATCCACCTAAAATAAAATAGAAAAGTCTAGTTTGGAAATAATTATGTTGGTTTTTCTTAACCTTTTTCATATGGTTTTTTGAAGCAGGAAAGCAATCTGATACTCATGTTTGCCCATAGGTAGATATCATCTGTGGCGATCATTTGTTGGAGCGGTATCAGACACTAAGGGAGATTCGACGTGCGATCGGTGATGCAGCAATGCAGGTAGGTCCCAGACTTCATCGTACTTCTGCCTGATGGGCATGTTGTTTAATGAAAGAAATGTTATCAACAGTTTTAATAAAGATTTTATAATTTTCTTTTTTTTATTTTTTAATGTTTATTTTTGAGAGAGACCATGGGCAGGGGAAGAGCAGAGACAGAGGGAGACACAGAATCCGAAGCAGGCTCCAGGCTCTGAGCTGTCAGCACAGAGCCCGATGTGGGGCTCTAACTCACGAACCATGAGATCATGACCTGAGCCGAAGTTGGACACGTAACCGACTGAGCCACCCAGGCACCCCAATTTTCTTTTTTTTTAAAGTTTATTTATTTTGAAAAAGAGTGCACAAGAGGGGAAGGAAGAGAGAGAGAGAGAGACCTGAGCCCAACTCAAGAGTTGGCTTGACCAACTGAGCCACACAGGCATCCCTCTATTTTTTTTTTTTCTTTATAGCCATCTTACTGGGTGTGCCGTGGTATCTCTTTGTGGTTTTGATTTTATTTCCCTGGTGACTAATGTTGAGGATTTTTCATGTGTTTATTGGCCATTTGTATATCTTTGGAGAAATTTCTATTTTCGATCCTTTGCCCATTTTTGAAAATTGGAGATTTTTATTATTGAGTTGTAAGAGTTCTTCATATATTGTGTATACCTGTCCACTATCAGATATATGATTTGTAAAAATTTTCTCTCACTCAGTGGGTTGTCTTTTCATTTTCTTTGTGATGACCTTTGAAACACAAAGGTTTTTAATTATAATGAAGTGCATTTTATCTGTTTTTCCTTTTGTTCCTTCATTTTTAAAAAATTTATTTATTTATTTTGAGAGAAAGAGAGCACACGCAAGTATATGTGAACAGGAGAGGAGCAGAGAGAGAGAATCCCAAGCATGCTCCACACTGTCAGCACAGAGCCCGACATGGGGCTTGAACCCGCAAATCATAAGATCATGGCCTGAGCTCAGATCAAGAGTTGGACATTTGGCCAACTGAGCCACCCAGGCACCCTTGGTTCCTTCTGTATTTGGTGTCATCTCAGAAACCATTGCCTAATCCAGGGTCATAAATATTTACACCTGTGTTCACCATAGATTAGTTTTGTTTATTCTGGAATGTCATGTAAGTGGAATCAAGTACTCTTTTGTGTCTGGCATCTTTTATCCCTCATACATTTTGAAATTTATCCATGTGGTTACATGTAGGAATAGTTTGTTTCTTTTCATTGCTACATAGTATTTCATTGTATAACATGCCATATTTTATCCATTTTCCTATTCATGGACACTTGGGCTATTTCCAGTTTTTGGCTAATACAAATAAAGTTGCAGGTCATGATCTCGTGATTTGTGAGTTTGAGCCCCACATCTGGCTCACTGCTGTCCGTGCGGAACCTGCTTTGGATGTTCTGTCCCCCCTCTCTGTTCTTCACCCCACTTGTACTCTCTCAAAAATAAACATTTTAATAAAAAAATACAAATAAAGTAGCTATGAACACTTATACAAGTATACATTTTCTTTTTCTTCCTCCTCATCTTTTTTAACCAGTTTTGCTTTCACTTATTTTGGACAAATAGTTTAGCAGTGAAATTGCTGGATCATAGGGAAGGTGTATGTTTTATTTGATAGGAAACAAATAATTGGTATATTTTGATAGGATTTTTGTGGCTGTGCTTTGCCACCAAACCTGTAAAGAACTATGGCTGAAATTTCTGCAGCCTTAATGACTGGTCCATTATGGAGAATTTTTGTTTATTTTTTGCTTGGTTTTCTTTTTACTAATTTGCTATAGATTTCCTTGCACCCACCACTCAGATTTAATGAGGGTTGGTAACACTTTGCTCTTTCGGATAGGAAGATGTAAAATTTTCATCACTTTAAAAAGAAATTTGAAACAAAGTAAAGTGTTAATACTCAATGAAACTGAGTACTGGTTACAAATGTATTAATCTTTGTACTTGGGGGAAACATTTTTTAGGTTTATTTATTTGAGAGAGAGAGAGAGAGAGGGAGGGAGAACACAAGCAGAGGAGGGGTAGAGAGGGAGACTGAAGATCCAAAGCAGGCTTCGTGCTGACAGCAGTGAGCCCACTGTGGGGCTTGAGTTCATAAACTGTGAGATCACGGCCTGAGCTGAATTCAGATGCTCAACCAGCTGAGCCACCCAGGTGTCCCTGTACTTTGAAAAAATTTTTAAATCTTTAGGAAAGTCATAGAAATCGTACAGTGAATATTCATCTATGCTTTACCTGAATTCACCAGTTTTTTGTTTTATTTTGTTTTTTAAGTTTATTTTTTAGTTTATTTTTTAATGTTTATTATTTATTTTTGAGAGACAGGAGTGTGAGCAGGGGAGGGGCAGAGAGGGGGGAGACACAGAATCTGAGGTAGGCTCTAGGCTCTGTGCTAACAGCACAGAGCCCAACACAGGGCTCGAACTCAGGAGCCAGGAGATCATGAGCTAAAGTTGTACACTTAACTGACTGAGCCACCCAGGCGTCCCTTAAGTTTATTTATTTATTTTGAGTGCGAGCGAGCAGGGGAGAGGCAGAGAGAGAAAGAGAATTCCAAGCAGGCTCTGCACTGTCAGCATGGAGCTCAATGTGGGGCTCAAACTCAGAAATCATGAGTTTATGACCTGAGCTGAAATCAAGAGTCAGACTGTTAACTGACTGAGCCACCCAGGCACCCCTGGATTCACCAGCTTTAACAGTTAGGATTTCATCTGAGAAATAGAACCAATATGAATATTATGGAATAGTATAGTAGGGGATTATACCTTAAACAACTGTAGGGGCTGGTGAAGAAGTGTGTTGAAAGATAGTGCCAGTGGACCAGTAAGTCATTGTAAATCAACAGGGCAGCAATTGAAAGAAAAGACAGACATGAGTGGGGAATAGTGAGAATAAACTGGAACCTGTAAGGAGAAACTGGGATGTCTGTCTCATCAGTTCCATCTTCACTGACATGGGTGATCTGTAGACAAAGCTGGTGGTCTTTGGCCCAGAACTCAGAGAAGTTGAAGGGGGATCTCTTGTGGGAGCAAGAGGAATTAGTGGCAGGCCTGACTGCTGCCCTGTCCCTACAGTGTGAGCCAGCATACGAGCAACAATGTGTATGAGCTGAATGGGCATCTGGTACTCTATGGTGACCTGAGCATAATGGCTTCTGCCTCCTTCCACTTTGCATATCTTATACAAGTCTCTATTGGCTAACCTAAAGGGAAGGGATTTGGGGAAATATGATTCCAGCTTGGCTAAGTTGACCTCGCATAATGCAAAAGACTCACAACGTAAGCGTTGGTGTGGATGTGGAGCAACTAGAATTTATGTACATTGGTAGTGGGAGTATCAACTGATTCAATCACTTTAGAATTCTGTTGATACTGTACTACTAAAGCCATGTATATACACCCTATTCCCCAGCAATTCTGTACCTGAGTATAGAAATGAATATTATGTCCACCACAAGACGTGTACAAGGTAGTTTATAATAGCTTGATCATGATAGCCACAAACTGGAAGCAACCTATATGCCCAACAAAAATTGAGTAAAAAATTGTGACATATACATACAATTGAATACAACTACCATATGCAGCAACATGAATGAATCACACAGGCATAATAGTGAGCAAGAGAAGTAGGGCCCAAAAGAATACACAGCTGATCATCATTATTCACAGATTCCATATTTGCCCATCTGCTTACATTTAACATTTTATTGTAACCTCCAAATTAATACTAATTGGTCATTCATGGTCATTCAGTTTTTCATAACTTCTTTTTAATGGTATTTGGGTTTTTGTTTTTGTTTTTTGAGAGAGAGAGAGTGAGAGAAAGCATGCTGAGCTTGGGATGGGCAGAGAGAGAGAGAGAATCCCATAGAGAGAGAGAGAGATAAAGAGAATCCCAGCCAGGCTCCTCAGCACAGAGCCTGACGCAGGGCTCAATGGGATCACAACTTTGAGCCGAAATCAAGAGTCAGACACTCAACCAACTGAGCCAGCCAGGTGCTCTGGTATTTGGATTTTTTAAAGAAATCACAAGTTTTGTAATTTTGTTAATGAAACTTGAGTATTGGAGTATATGTAATTGGGTACTGGAAAGATGCTCCAAGGCTAACTGTTCTTTACTGTGATATTAGAGGTTGTAATTATCCTTTAGTTTTATAGGTATACTTTAGTTGTGAAGCAGTTTGTCAGTGGAACAAATGTAATTCGCAATACAATGACTAGGAGCCATTATTTTTTTAATGGTTATTATTAACTTGAATTTTATGTGATTTACAAAGAAGAAAGAGGACTTAGTCACTTTTCTGTTTCTTTGAAAAAGTAGCTGGCTTTTCCTTGAGCAAGAAAAAGGACATGAAGATGCATGAAATGTAATTTTTTTTTTTTTTATTTCTAGGAGAGAGAGAGACAGCGTGAACAGGGGAGGGTCAGAGAGAGAGGGAGTCACAGACTCTGAAACAGGCTCCAGGCTCCGAGCTGGCAGTCAGCACAGAGCCCGACGCGGGGCTCGAACCCACGAACCGCGAGGTCATGACCTAAGTGAAAGTCGGACGCTTAACCGACTAAGCCACCCAGGCGCCCCTGAAATGTAATTATTTTTGCAATACAGCCAGCTTAGCGATAGAATGAAATGGTGTAAGGACTTAGTGAAAAAAAGTCTTGAAGTTACTTGGGTTGGAAAGTGAAAAGAAAAAGGCCTGCCAGGCTAATTGAGGAAACAACACATATATGATGTGAAATTGCTTAGATCTCAGTAAAAGACAATACTACTAATAATTAACATTTCTTGAGGTAAGTAATGTCTACACCCAACATGGGCTCAAACTCACAACCCCAGGATCAAGAGCCACACACTCCACTGACTAAGCCAGCCAGGTGCCCCAGAACATGTTTTATCTTGTGTAAGCCTCACAACAATCTTAAAAGATAACAATTATTGGGGTGCCTGGGTGGCTCAGTTGGTTAAGTGTCTGACTCTTGCTTTCAGCTCAGGGCATGGTCTCACAGTTCATAGGCTTCTGTGCTGATAGCATGGAGCCTGCTTGGGATTCTCTCTCTCCTTCTCTCTGTGCCCCTCCTCTGCTCATGCTTACTCTTTCCCTCTCTCTCTGAAAATAAATAAGTAAACTAAGAAAAAAAAGAATGATTACTATCTCCTTTTTTCTTTTTTAAAATGTTTTTTGAGATACTTTAAGACTTAGAGAAAAGTTACAAAATAGTCCTGAGAGTTCCTATGTAGATCTCACCCAGCATCCTTTAGTATTAGCATCTTGCATGACCACAGTACAGTCAAAATGTCAAAACTAAGACATTGACATTGTTACAATACTGTTAACAAAACTGTGGACTTTGGATTTTGCTAGTTTTCCCACTATTGTCCTTTCTCTGTCCTAGGATCCACATTGTATTTAGTTATCATGTCTCCTTGTCTTCTCCCCCTTCTCCAGTCCTTCCTTGTTTTTGTGACTTGAGTGTTGGTCAGTTATTTTATAAACTGTCCCTCATTTGGGTTTGTCAGATGTTTTCTCATGACTAGATGGAGGTTATGCGTTTTTTGGCACATCACATACAAGTGATGTCCCATCCTTGGAGTATCATCAGGAGATAATACTGATAGGTTTTTCTCTTTGGAATTAATAATCTTGTGAGGAGAGATACTTTGAAACTATGCAGATATCCTGTTTTTCCTCAAATTTTGCCCTCTATTCTAACATCCATTGGTGAATCTTATAATTTAGAAAACTGACATATAGAGGTTGAATAACTTGTCCAGGATCACTTGGCTAGTTAGTGGTAGGATCAGGATTCAGCTGTTGAAAATTTGAACTTAAAGCTCAGGCTCTTCACAGAAGGGTAACCAGATACTTTTTTCAGGTGATTATTCAACTTATTGTTAACACACTTTTAGAAGTATAGTACCTTGCCAACTGTCTACATTTTAGTAACAGTTTAAAAGAATCTTCCTAAAATACAGAAACAAAATTATTTCTTAGATAACTAAAACATACTTAGAGGTATAAACAAAACATTTTCTGAAAATTTTATAATGCTAAACTTCAGGAATCTTAGAAAATGATTATCTTTTAAAAAATTAAGCTTACTTGAGTAGAAATGTAAGAAACTAGGAGTAGGGGGCACCTGGGTGGCTTAGTCGGTTAAGCGTCCGACTTTCGCTTAGGTTGTGATCTCGCGGTTTGTGGGTTCGAGCCCCGCATCGGGCTCTGTGCTGACTGCCAGCTCAGAACCTGGAGCCTGTTTCAGTCTGTGACTCCCTCTCTCTCTGACCCTCCCCTGCTCACGCTGTCTCTCTCTCTCCTAGAAATAAATAAAACATTAAAAAAAATAATAAAATCTCTTTAAAAAAAAGAAAAAGAAACTAGGAGTAAAATCCCAATGAGGCAGATAGAAAATATTACTTCAAAAAATATTTAATATTTTCTGGAGCACCTGACTGGCTCAGTTGATTAAGTGGCCAACTCTTAATCTCGGCTCAGGTTATAGCCTCATGGGTCATGGGATCAAGCCCTGGGTAAGGCTCTGCACTGACAGCTTGGAGCCTGCTTGGGATTCTCTCTCCCCCTCTCTCTGCCCCTCCCCTACTCACAGGTGCTCAAATATTTCTCAAAATAAAGAAATATTTTTTAAAATATACAGTCAAACTTTTGTTTTGGAGCATAATTCATTTTAGAAACATCCTTGTAATCCAAAGCACCCTATAAGAAATAATAGAAACTCAGATGATCGTTCCACAACCCAAAAATATTCATATGAAATGATTACAGTATGTAATATAAAATAATAAAATATAAAGTATAAAGAAAAACAAATTAACCCGCACTTAACTTTGAAAATCTTCGTGGCTGGTGTGAGGAAGACATGAGGGTTATTGTGTAGAACAACTTTCACTATCACTAATGGAACCACTGCTGTCTGTTGGTTCAATGGAATCTTTCTGCATGGAAGCTGTTGTATACACTCACACAGATGTTGACTACAGTACAGTATTAATAAACTCTTGTCATTTACTGTATTTAATGTAACTGGCATTCAGGCAGCAGAGGAAAGGGTCTATATCTGCAGGCAGCCTGACCTAGAAGGAAGCAAAGCATTCCTAAGCTTACTCTTGTATGGAAAAGCAAAGGACTGTCCGTAGGTGCTTTGAAATGACCAAAAAATACACTAGTGCCAGTTGTGGTTACCTTCCAGTGTTCTGAAAAATCACTGATTTCTGCCAAATACCATGGCCTAAGATCCGAACATGGGAGACGATCACTCACAATCCCACAAAGAGAGAGAACCATTGGCTCAGCTGTAATCTTGTGACATTCAGCATCACATACTAATAGAGCAAGATGTTTATCAAGCTAAAATTTATTAGAAATGTTTGTCTTGCAGGACACTCACAGAACATGTTACTCACACTCCCAGGTTTTATTATACTTACAGAAAACTATTCTAGACACATGGGAAGATTCAGAGATGAGCAAGTCCCTGAACTTAACCTATAATACAATTAAAGTCCTCATTGACAACAATGTAAGATTCATGGACTGTCAGGACCTCTCAGCTAAATGAATGATATACCTTCTCAGTGGGAAAGGGGAGGAGAATGGTAGGAGCTGAGGTCTGGGCAGGCAGAATAAAACCATGTGTAGGACTTTATAGGCCATAGTATGAACTTTGGATTCTAATTGGGAAATTAATACAGGAAATTATTTTTGGAGAGGTTTAAGCCAAGGACAGAGTGACCTACTGTGACTTATGTTTTAGAAGACTCATTCTGGTTGGATAGTTCAAGAAGACTATGAATAGAGGCATCTAAATATAAAATACAAACAGTATTTATGTATATAGACTAGAAATATAATAGATTTAAATTATAATTATTTCATTTCATAAAATGTGATTTTATACATATATTGACGTTTTGAGGTTTTAAAACCACTTGTAAGCTATTTTCAGTTTGATATCTCAGCATGTCATATTTTTCAAATGATGCTTTCATTTCTGAAACATGAATAACTACATGCAAAAAATTAACACATAAAATATAATTTGTATTCTAAGAACATTGATAAAATCTTTCTGTTTGTTATAATACAAATTCATTTACTTAGATTAGGCTAATTAGTCTAGAATAGATCTGATGGTCCATGGGCCAAACATAGTATGAAACTATGTTTTACATGGTTTACTGTGTTTTAAATATTTTTGAATTTAAATTCCTGTAGCTACACATCTGCTCTCCGGTTTACCAGTGGTCTCCACACTCCCTATGGACTCATGATACCTAAGTCACATATTCATCTATATTACTTTCCTGGCCCTGGGCATTTTAATTTATGAACCCTTTTCTAGAATTCTGGTGAGCTTTCACTAGAGTTGCGAGGAACAGAATCCAGATTGCAGTGAATTGTGTAATGAATGAGAGATGAGGAAGTAGAGCCATGGAAAAGCTTAGCAAAGGAGAGAGAAATAGCTAGAATGTGATTGGAAATGCAAGGGGCGCATGTCACCATTCCCTTTTTGTGTTGCTCAAAGTCAGCCCATTGCTCATGGTACACTTCCCCAACAAGTCTTACTTGTTAGCTAGTTTTCCAGTTTACACTAGATTAGAAATAGCACCTTAGGGGCGCCTGGGTGACTCCGTTGGTTAAGTGTTGTGACTTCTGGCTCAGGTCATGATCTCAGGTCATGATCTCTCTGCTGTCAGTGCATGGCCCACCTGGGATCCTCTGTCTCCCTCTCACTCTGCCCCTCCCCTGCGCGCTCTCTCTCTCTCTCTCTCTCAAAAAGAAAATAACATTAAAAAAAAGAAATGGCACCTTTAAAAGGTGGATTGCTTGCTGGATGCAGACTTGGTAAGAACACAAATGATTAAGACTGATATCAAAAGAGAAGATAGAAACCCAAAAAAGCAGATGAAAAGATTCAGAAACACAGTATCTGGAGTCATTTAGTACACGGGTCATTTGCCCAGCGGCCAAAGACCTCACTGTTACAGAACAGTGTACTCGCTGTTCATAATGATGACTCTGGATGTCAAAGAAAGGTTAAACTGTGTTGTGAACAGTCTTTTGGGTATGGGTAAAATGTATAATGTATGAATGGGCAAGAGTTTCAAAGTTTTCTTAACAATAGTAATGAGCTGCATTTACGTGGAAATAAATGTTTAATTTCTGAGCAGATCCATGGTGCTTTATGACACTTGCATCTTTTTTCAGGAAAGTAGTCTATGCAGAAGGAAAGGTGTATCTCTTTGAGTTCTTTTTAGAGAACTGTTTAGCCATAAACAACCCTGGCTAATTATGAAGTTTCAGAATTACCTGAGAGTCATTACAAAGGTACATTGACAGGAAATATCTGGTGATAAGGTGAATGAATAAGTAAGTCTATTCATTAGAATAATGAATAGGGGGAGGGGGCGCCTGGGTGGCTCAGTCGGTTAAGTGTCTGACTTTGGCTTAGATCATGATCTCATGGTTCGTGGGTTCGAGCCCTGCATCGGGCTCTGTGCTGACAGCTCAGAGCCTGGAGCCTGCTTCAGATTCTGTGTCCCTCTCTCTCTCCGGCCCTCCCCTGCTCACGCTCTCTCTCTCTCTCTCAGAAATAAATAAAACATTTAAAAAAAAAGAATAATGAATAAGGGTAAGGGTCCTGGACACTTTATTTTCTTTAAATCAAAGAATTTCATATTAGTGTTGGGCTGTGAAAATAATATCTGACTTGACTTCATCATTTACATAACTGGTTTTCAAATAACTGCAAAACACTTTTTTTCTTTTCAGGACGGTCTGCTGGTCCTTCATTATGGTCTTGTAGTTTCTCCTCTGAAAATTACTTGAAGATTCTAGCAGCATTAGGAGGAGGGAAAAGAAATAAGGAGGCTTCTGCAGGATTGCATTTCACCAAAGATTTCCACAAAACATGTAGTTGATACCACTTTGTGCTGTTGGAGACACAACTTCTCTATTTTCAGCACCTAGATTGATAACATTTATAAGTACAACTCGGAATGACGGAATGCATCTGTTTTACTAGAAACTATATATAAAAAGCATCCATAGCTCAGGGGGAAATTTTCAAAGCATTGAATTTTTAAATTCCTTGTGATCTCAAATACTTTGATGTTGATTTTGCTTCCTAATCATTGAGGTAAATCGGTTACTATTTTCTTCTTTGTTGAGCCATATCCCTTTCCCGTTGTGGTTAGGATGCTGCTCTCTGGAATAGTATCAGTTGGGCAGTCATACTTTTGGAAAAGAAGTATACTTTTGAACTAAAGATTCAAAGCCAGGCTTTGTTAAACTATAGAGTGTACCTCTTTGACAGAGACCAAAACTACCGGACACTTTTGTACGTTGCCATCATATTTTGAACATGTGTCTTTCCTTTACCAGCAATACTACTACAGAGATGATATATACTTCTAAAAAGGATGAATTATTATTCTGTGTGAAGAGACTGTCTCCTGCAGGGTTTATGGCCTGGACCATAAGCCTTCAGTGTAATAAAGACTCCTTCAACATATCTTACAACAAGGGGTGCCTCTTTGAAACATTATTTTTATTATTGAATGTTAATTTGATTAGCATTCACTTTATTTGAGTACATAGTTTGGTTATCAATACCTTGTAAAACCACTGGTTCTGAAAGTAATAAAGAAACTTGAGTGAATTTGCAAGTTTACAGAATTCTTACTCACTGTTTCCTCAGTAAGTCAATTTAATGTTCATTTTCCCACTACTTTGTCACTGGGATAAAGAATACGGGTGTTTGAGACTTAACTCACGTACAAAGATTTCCGTTTTAAATGTTATTTTGCCTAAAATTAGCATTGTGATACTTTCTAAAACAATATTTTGTAGACCCTATTTCACTGCAAAATTTCCAAGTCTGCATATAGAAACAGTTACAAATGAATGAGGTTTGGCAATTGTTTTGTAAAGAATTTGTGAATTGTGTATAAATCTCTTCTAACATTTAATAAAAAATTTTAATAAAAATTTATTTTAACCTATTTTTAAATGTTCATATTTATTGTGGTTTGAAACAAAAATAACCAAAATTCCTTAAGAGACAAGGTATCCAAATTAAAATACCATCAAATAAATATTTTATAAACATCTTCACTGACTTTACTAGATAACAGCAAGAATAGCAAGTATGGAATTCATTGTCTCTTAAATGTTTCTTACCCAAATTACTTACTGTTTTTATTCTTGTCCCATGTTAACATATCTTTGTCAGGGATTCCCAAGGTTACCTTCAAGTTTTGTTTTGTTTAAGTAGGCTCCATGCCCAACGTGGGGCTTGAACTCACGACCCTGAGATTAAAGAGTTGCATGCTCTACTGACTAAACCAACCAGGCCCCCCAAGACTGCCTTGAGGTTTAGTGGTTCACTAGAACGACTTATTATGCTTGTAGTTTATGACAGTAAAAGGATATAGTTAAAATCTGCAAAGGGAAAAAAAATGTATATTCCTGAGTCCAGGAGAAACCAGATGTGAACTTTTGGTTGTTTTCTCCCTACAGAGACGTGGAACAGTGTTTAATTCTTTCAGCAATGATATGTGACATGTGAAAACTGTTGCCAACTAGGGAAGCTCACCTGAGCCTTAGTGTCCAGGGGTTTTAATGGGAATGATTCCTGTGGGCAGCCAGTGCCCATATGATTGACTCAGCCATCGAGGGTCCAGCATCCACCCAGTGGTCACACTGATACAGCATGTCCTACAGCCCCAAGTATACAAAAAGAGGCATTCATCATAAGACACATTGTTAGGATAAGCTACCTGGTGTGGCCACCGTCTTAGGCATACAGGACAGGATATTCCAAGGATTCAGTAATATAGGAAAATACTTATTTTAAAGCAGAATATTAAATGTAATTGATAAACACGTGATAAGGAAGTCAGAAGGATATCGTCTTTCAGATATTGTGTGGATAAGATTAAAATGAAAGGAGGGATCTCCTTCAAGGAATTCAGCCTATGGGTTACATACATGTTTCAGAATCAATAAAGGCAAACACTGGTAAATACTGTAAGAGTCCCAAAGAGATCTACCCTTTGCTTTTTTGATCCCTCTTGGACTTAATCTCAAAGGGGTATCTGGGTGGCTCTGTCAGTTGAGCATCCGACTTCAGCTCAGGTCATGATCTCATGGTCTGTGGGTTTGAGCCCTGCATTAGGTTCTGTGCTGACAGCTCAGAGCTGGAGACTGCTTTGGATTCTGTGTGTGTCTCTTTCTCCATCCCTCCCTCACTCGCACTCTGTCTCTCTCTCTCAAAAATATTAAAAAAAAATTTTTTTTAATCCCAAAGAACTAGGTTATATCTAGTTATATGTATTTGGCCTATTGTTCTCACCAGGCAGTAAAACAAGTAGTGAAGAAAGCTGATTGATTGGCTTTCAAATCTGTACCCCTAAAATCAGTGTGATCTTGGCCTTCATCAACGGAAATACAGTTTCGGATCAAGGGAGTTTATACTTTCAATATCCGATTCATGTTGTGTCCAGTTCTGGGTAACAACCCAACTACTGAGAGATGAGAGGGTAATGGGATAGGGAATAAGACCCAGAACAAAAACAAGAGCAAGGGTTGAGCAATTGCTTACGGCTAACTTGGAAAGGCAAAAACTTAGGAGTAGGACAATCCATGGTAGCTATCTTCAAATAACCAGAGAGTCAAAGACTTAAATGTGGGAAAAGCACAAACAAATGCCGACTTGTTGCCTTGGGTTAGCCTGGCTGCCACCAGCAACAGCATGCATTTAGTGAAGATGAGATAAGACCAAAGGTTTTTCAAAGGGAATTTTTACTGGAAACAAACACCCAACGGCGTGCCTGGGTGGCTCAGTCGGTTGAGCGTCCGACTTCTGCTCAGGTCATGATCTCATACTCTGTGAGTTCGAGCCCCACATCAGCCTCTGTGCGGACAACTCAGAGCCTGGAGCCTGCTGTGTCTTCCTCTCTCCCTTCCTCCCCTCACTCTCTCTCAAAACTAAACACTTAAAAGATATTTTTGGGGGGAGGAGGGGATGGGCATGGAGGAGGACACTTGTGGGGATGAGCACTGAGTGTTATGTGGAAACTAATTTGACAATAAACTATTTGTAAAAAAAAAACAAAAAAAACAAAAAAACCCCACCCAAATCTGCACTAATAAGAGTATATGAAGTACAGATCCAAGAGCCCAAGTTCAGTGGCTAAGAAGTTTGGGATAGATGCAGGTCCCTTTGTTTTTACCTAAGCCCTCTCGGAGGTGACACTAAGCAAAGATGTCCACAGGGATAGTTTATGGTAGTTGTAGTTTGGCAGAATGTGTGCTTGGCAGGTCTCTCACTTCCTCCCTTAAATCCATCCCAATCTTTTCTCTCTAGAATAGGCCAAAGTCATTTTCTCTGACCGTGGGCTTCACTGAGCTTCTCCTCTGCTTCCACTGCATTGTCCTTGCCTCTTGATTCAGTTACATTCTTGTCTCTGACAATTCTTTCTCTGGACTCCAAGCTAACACAGATCTACACATGCACACAATGACTCTCCTACAGCGACTTTGAATTCTTGAAAGTAATTTCTCTAGGGGCGCCTGGGTGGCTCAGTTGGTTAAGCTTCTGACCTCTGCTCAGGTCATGATCTCACGGTTTGTGAGTTCAAGCTCCACGCTGGGCTCTGTGCTGACAGATCCTGGAGTTTGTTTCAGATTCTGTGCCTCCCCCTCTCTCTGCCACTCCTACGCTCATGCTCTGTCTCCCTCTGTCCCTCAATAATAAATAAACCTTAAATAATTTTTTAAAAAGTAATACCTCTGCTGGGGCGCCTGGGTGGCTCAGTCAGTTCAGCGTCTAGCTTTGGCTCAGGTCACAATCTCACAGTTTGTAAGTTCGAGTCAGGCTCTGTGCTGACAGTTCAAAGTATATCTTCTATGATTTGATCCTAGATAAGTATTCTTGTAGGATCACCAAGTTGTAATTGGTTTATCAAATGTATGTGTGACTAACCTTAAAATTTTTTATTTTTTTCTTTCAAATTCTAATAGTTGCAACCTCTGTAGTGTGTTTTGTCATCTTGGAAACTCCTGGTAATCAAGAAGATTCGAGCAGATGCTGATTCTGAATGTTTGTCTTTGTTTTCTTCGGTAGACCATGACCAAAGATTAGGTCCTCGTTTTTATCCCTTTTCAGTATGTTGTTCTGCAAATGAGTTTGATTATTGGCGTCTCTTCAAAACTGCACTGATGAAATCTAAATTTTATCACCCATTGAGATTAATAGTCATTTCACAGATGAAATGCTATATTGATCTCCTGAAAGCTTGCCAAGTATTTACTTAAATGGAGTGGATATTATGGTTTGATCTTTACTACATTTTGATTTTGTTCTGATGATGTCTGTAGTTTTACAGAGGTTCTTATTGTGATAATGTTTTCATATAAATAAGAACAGATTTTTTTCCTTTGTTTCTAAGAAAATCTTTTCCCAAGAGAAAAGCTGGTTGAATAATATTTTAAATTAGAGATTGAAGAAGACAAAGGTTTCCAGGACAGATTTTTTTTCCCTCTAAAAAAATACATAAAGGCAATATTGCACAGTGGTTAAGGACATGAATTTTCAAGCCAGACTGCTTAACTTTGATTCCCAGCTTTGCTACTTGCAAGCTATATGATCTTGGACATGTTATATGACTTCTCTGAACTGTAGTTTTTCTTGTCTGTAAACAGGGACAAAGAAACCTAACACAAAGAGTTGTTATGAAGATTAATGGATATTAATTAGTGAAACATTCAGAACCCCTACCTGGCATATAGTCTACTGTCAAATTCAAATATGGTCCCTGTGTAGTCACTTCTTAGATTACTTTGCTGAATTAGTTCCTTTCTAATGGGTAGTAGGGTCCACTAATATTAAAAGACTTATGTTGAACCATTTACTATTTTTTCTGTCTTCTTTCTTCTGTATTTTCTCTCTTCACCTCCTTCTATGGGTAACCAGGAGAAGGGCAGGGACACAGGCTCTAGAGTCAGACCTAGATTCTGCTTTCACTCTAAGTCTAGTCTTAGCTCTGCTGCTTATACTTTGCAGACTAGATCAGTCCTTAGATGTTTCAGTTGCCAGGAGTTCCTTTTGTGAGCTCAAGTCTGGCTTCAGGTAAAAATAAAAGATTTGTCTAGCCCTGAAGGGCATCAGGAATTCCATATGTCATTTATGAATCTTTACCCCAGGAAATAATGGGAAATGGAAATTACACTTCTCATTTATTCATATTTATGGCATAACAAGTGAACCTAAGTGAGTTAATTTTTTTTTTTAGATAAGCTCCATGCTCAACGTGGAGCTTGAACTCATGATCCTGAGACTGGGAGTCACAAGCTCTGACTAAGCCAGCCAAGAGCCCCTTAAGTTTGTTTTAGTCAGCACCTCTAGAGGCACCTGGCTTGCTCAGTTGGTAGAGCATTCAACTCTTGATCTTGGAGTCTTGAGTCTGAGCACCATGTTGGGCACAGAAATTACTTAAGAGAAATGTATAATAAGCACTTCTAAGGAAAAATACCTTTTTTGCCCTGCACAGTAATCAGCAATTAACTAGACCTGTTACTGATCATATTCCAGAACTCCAGCCTTTATGCTAATGATTTTGGCTACCCTCTGCTAACATCTGTACCCTATTAATAAAAGCATACAATAGCGCTAGAATGAAATGTCTCAGATGTACACACCACAGAGACCAATTGCCTCACTGGGGGAGAGAGTGGCCATGTGGTGATTGATGGTAACTAATCAATGAGGAAGGGAGCCTTGGAGACCCCTCCAAGATCAATATTCATTTTTCTTTGTACCCTGAACTTTCTCTATTTTATCTTATTCAGAGTCACTAAAGAACTATAGGAACAAATCTTTAAATATCTGCAGTGTGACTCACTGTATCTTATTATAATCCTGAGCTATGTGTCTGTATTTCTGTGTGTTTCAAGGGATTGTAAGCAAGAATTTATAAATTTTAGCTAGTCACCACCCCCACCAAGTAAGCTTGTGAAATATCAGCCTAAAACATGAGCACAATCAAATCATCTAAGAGATCAATAGAGGAGGAGAGAAGCCATTTGATCTACATAGTAACCATTCTTCTCATCTATTGAGGATTTGCTGCAGGGGATGGTAATTTAATAAAACAATTCTTTGTCTGACTGGATTCGGGAGCATTTACCCCTTTTGCAAATGGCATATCCATATGAGATATTTGAAAATAGCAAAGTCATGATTGGCTTAAATCTAAAATGTACATTAAAGTTGAACATGGCAGCAAAGCCAGTAGTGTATGTTCTATAAAGAAAAATAAATTTCACATATGAGTTCTGTTTTAAGATCCTACAAAGCCCCCGCCTCAAGTTATTTCCATTTTAAGTTACTGGGCTTTTAGGCACACCAGTTTATTTGGTTCTAAGGGGGGAAATGTATTCTTATGAATTAGATGCTTTTAAGGACTTTGAAGATTTTTGATGATATAATAATAAAACTAATATCAGTTGGAGATCAGTGATGGATACTCATAAGCAAGCAATATTTCTAGCTATTCTTTCTTTTGTTTACATCAGGAGTATTTCTGGCTTTTTCTCCAGGTTCTGTTTCAAAATCAATATTCTTATTAGATCTGGCTCATATTATCCTAATGGAATTTCTTCCAACTGAGATTGACCCAGGGTGGCTGTACGTAGTGGTCTCAGCTGGAGCAGAAGACTTTGTAATTATATTTTTTCTGATAGTTCCATAAATTCTCTATCAGTGGATTTTTTTTAAATTGAGGTGAAATTTATGTGATATAAAATTAATCATTTTAAAGCGAACAGTTCAGTGGCATTTAGTATTGTCACAATGCTGTGCAGCTACCACCTCCATTTAGTTCCAAAACATTTCCATAAGTCCAAAATAAAACCCCATACCCACTGAATAGTTACCCCTTACTGCCCCCTCTCTTTAGCCCTGGCAATTACCAATCTATTTTCTGTCCCAATGATTTTTAAAAATTTTTAAATGTTTTTATTTTTGAGAGAGAGAGAGTGAGAGAGACAGAGTGTGAGCAGGAGAGGAGCAGAGAGAGAGAGGGAGACACAGAATCTGAAGCAGGCTCCAGGCTCTGAGCTGTCAGCACAGAGCTTGATGCAGGGCTTGAACTCACAAACCACAAGATCATGACCTGAGCCAAAGTCGGATGCTTAACCGACTGAGCCACCCAGGCACTCCATTTTTAAAAAATTTTTAAAAATATTTACTTAATTTTGAGAGAGACAGAGTGCGAGCCGGGGAGGGGCAGAGAGAGGGAGACACAGACTCTGAAGCAGGCTCCATGCTCTGAGCTGTCAGCACAGAGCCCAATGCAGAGCTTGAACTCATGAACCCCGAGATCATGACCTGAGCCGAAGTTGGATGCTTAATTGACTAAGCACCCAGGTGTCCCAATGTTTATTTATGAGAGAGGAAGAGACAGAGCACCAACAGGGGAGGGGCAGAGAGAGAGGGAGACAGAAACTGAAGTAGGCTCTAGACTATAAGCCGTCAGCACAGAGCGTGACACAGAACTTGAACTCATCCATTGGGAGATCATGACCTGAGCCAAAGTGGGACGTTCAGCCAACTGAGCTACCCAGGTGCCCCACAATGAATTTTTTACTATGTTCTAGAAACTATTTCATATTTGCCTTTAGAGTCATGAATTGTGGTTCTGGACTCCCTGCTGTGTTCACAAGTAAGTTCTAGAAGTTTATCTGCAGGACTATAGGTGACTTGTGTTGTGTCTGGAGCTAAAATTTGGACTCTAGTTTCCAGACAACAGCTCACATCTTGCCATCTTCTTTAGCTAGTGCATTAAATGAATACTAAGTATCCTGGATTTATTACCTCTTGAGGAATTGTCCCTGCTGTAATATCCCTTCGTTTCCAGGTCCTTTGATACTGAGCTACAGAGTTCCTTTGCAAAATTACATTTTAAAACTCCTTTTCAAAAATTAGGTAATTGCATCCAATTCTATTTCGTTTTTAGTAGGAGGTGACTCAGTTAAATGGACTCAGAACCCAGTTTTGAGCTGCCATGACCTCACTGCAATGCAGGAAAGTAAGTCTGCAAAGCAGTTTGCCTATGGGACTTGGTGTTGCCAATGGTTTCTGGGGCAGAAAAACCTTAAGTAAAACCTGGTGAAGAAGGGGTTGAAAAAGATGATAAAAATAAGAATTCCTACTCCCTCAAGTGGGAGGACTTTCTTTTAGGTAGAGAGGCAATATAGGAAAGAAAAGCACTGCAGCCAGAAGATCAAGACTCAGGGATGCCTTAGTGGCTCAGTCAGTTAAATGTCTGACTTCAGCTCAGGTCATGATCCTGTGGTTCATGGGTTCAAACCCCACATCGGGCTCTGTGCTGACAGCTCAGAGCCTGGAACCTGTTTAAGATTCTGTGTCTCCCTCTCTCTCTTCCCCTCCCCAACTTGTGCTCTGTCTCCATCTCTTAAAAATGAATGTTAAAAATAATAATAATAATAATAATAATAATAATAATAAAAAGATCAAGGCTCACATCACAGCTCCCTAACCTAACTCTGTGACTTTAGATATGGGTTTTAACCTTAGCATTCCAAGGCTCTATTTCTTCATTTGTAAAATGGTCATACAAATACTATCTCAAGAGTGGTTGTGAGGTTTAAGTGAGACAATTCTGTTTACTGCCTAGAACAGTGTCTGACACATAGTAAGTAGGTACTGAATAAATTAAAACTGTTATTAGTCTCAGGAGGCAGGGGATCTCATTGTCTAATCAATCTGAAAGTCATTTTGGTTATCACCAGTGTGCTTTGTGGACAGCTTCCCCACAGCCTCACAGACTCTTTGTTGTCCTGTTCTAATAGTTGATATTGCTTGCTTCCTCCACTCCTCCTCCCTGCCTTTTGATTCTGAACACTGTTTCCTTGTTACTGTGACTGTCCTGATTTAAAAATTTATCAACCCCAGGTACTTAATGTCTTTATAACTGAGCTCATGGCAATTAGTGGCAACTCACTGAAAACAGGAGATACAAATTAGAGCTAGAGATTATATAAGTGTAATAAAAGGATGGTGGTTTTTCAGACAGATCCATTAACCAAATATGCAGAATTCTTAGAAGTGGCAACCAATATCTATATTGAAAACCCATGTACTGATGAGACTATTATTTTTCCTTAATAGGCCCTAAAAGATGTTTGATTACTATAAAGCACTCATTGTTAGTGCAGGATGAACATCTCTTCCCAAGCAGTACCATCGACGTATCCTTGCATGGCATGCAAATGCTCTTAGCCTGATGGACGGAGAAGGACAAGATTGTTCAAGATTCAGCAAGCTCCAGTTTCACTACCAGTATCAGTGGGAGCTGCATCCATATCCCCTCATTTAGAGTCTCCATCCTGGAACGTGACATTGTATTAGGGAATCTCAACTTGGGGTCCCTGGACTTCTGGAGACCAGAAGTAGATAGTCCAACGAGGAACTCCAAGCCCCTTGATATGGATAAAGTTTTGTGTGTTTTTCTGGGAAAAGGGTCCATAGCTTCCTCCAAGGGGTCTGTAATCCATCAAAGGTTAGCAATCATTACAGTAGAGGAAACTTCTACTACTGATGCCTATGTTCTACCTAAACATATGGGTTCTACAGAAGTATAACCTCATTTTCAAAAAAAGAAAAGATACTTATTGTTCTGAACTACCTTTTATCATATGTGTTCTGCCAGTGCATTCTCAGAAATGCTCAAGTTAAGCTAGTTAAATCATTATCCAGGCACAGAATCTTTGGTCTTGCATCATTTGGTTTGATTTTTCTTCTCCCTGCCGTAAACTGTCCATTTAGTACATTATGTGTTTCAGACAGTGTGAAACACATGCAGACTATATAGCCCCGAGGCTTTGGCAGGGGGGAAAAAAACCTAAATGTAGGGGCGACTGGGTGGCTCAGTTGGTTAAGCATCTGACTTTGGCTCAGGTCATGATCTCACAGTTTGTGGGTTCGAGCCCCATGTCGGGCTCTGTGCTGACTGCCACCTCTGAGCCTGGAGCCTGTTTCAGATTCTGTATCTCCCTCTCTCTCTGACCCTTCCCTGCTCACACTGCCTCTCTCTCTCAGAAATAAATAAAACATTAAAAAAACCCCACCTAGATGTAGATGTAAGGAACAGAGGAAAAATAATTTCTAATTATTTGGGGGCACAGCTGTCTCATTGAACCAAAACAGTGCTTCTGAAACAGCAAAAACCACAGAACACAAATTATATTGGTGGGATTCATGTGACTTTTAATTCTTATCTTACTAATGTTTTACAGGAAGTATGAGAAGTAAAGAGAGGGATGGAGTGAGGGAAAGGAAGAAGAGAAAGTATCTTTCCAGTTCCTTGAGCCGCTGAAGCAGGTACTAGGATAAGAAAGTTTAGTAAAAGCATCATGTCCTTTCTGCTGTGAATGGAGGTGTGTGACAGAGACCTGGCAACTCTTAAGGTCTGATGGAAGTGACTGCAGACAGAGAATTAGCCTGACATCAAACTTGGAACATGTATGTGGGAGATGGGGCAATGCGGCTGCTACACAGTTGGGCAGATGAAAAGCTGACTCTCCAGAATGTACTTCCTAGCACATGAGTAGGAGCATATGTACCCCTTCTCTAGTATGGGCATCGCTGCCTCTCCAGTAGGGAAGGGAGACCTCACCAACCACGCAGCAATGGGAAAACTGTTGGGCAGGACTCTTTTATTAGACAAGAGAAAGATTTATTTTTTATGCTTGCTGGTGGTGTTGATTGACCAGAGGTGATTTCTTTTACTTTTGGGCAGTAGCACTGTGTTCTGGGGATTAACTTAATTACACTTAGCACTCTTAAAAGGCATAGGAGAGTAAAAGCAAGCCCTTTTTCGGACCTAGACTGTGGAAAGGGGGATAAGTGGGCTCTAAGGGTAAGGGCACGAAACAGCTAATTCTAGATCACCACAAATGAACTGACACAGATCAATGAGACCTTGGCTTTTCCCATCCACACAAATACTCACCTCTTCTAGCGTATACTACTAAATCTAAGGTCAGCTTAATCACAGCTTGGGGCACTATAAATGTGTTTCTAAAGTTAAAGTGAACAGCTACATTCTTAATAAAGTACCTTTTTTCCCCCTAATTAAATGGATTTGAATAAGCTGAAAGCCTAAAATCTAGGGACTCTTTTCATTATTGTATTTGTTGGGGCAACCCTTAAAACTTATCACTGCTTTTTCTTTGTTTTCCTTATAGAATTGGAAGGGCATGAAATGGGCAGGAAGAAGTCATTCCATGAATGGTCAACATGCATCTAATTTACCCATTGAACAAAGAGAGCTAAAGGGGGTACGTTCTTTTGAGAAGAACCTAAATGTGTTTAAGAGGGAAGAATACTATACTTGCCTTTTTTTTTTTTCCTTTTTTCCTGAATGGAAGAAAAGGATACAAGGAATTGTGAGAGGTGGGAGGAAGTGTCCATTAAACAACCACCTATCACTTGTGAAGCAGTTTTGTCAGAGTGGTGTTGGATGTGGACCATTGGTATATCTTTGGCAGTGATCTTATGTTTTACGTACCTAGAGTGAGACTATATAGCAGGGTGTTGTCTGGGTATACTGAGCAAATATAAGTTTTAATTTCAATTCACAGCAAATGACGACGATCACAGATTTAGCACCTTAATTTGTACTTCCTCTGTACCTGAATCATCTAATGCTGTGAAGCCTGAGCTTTAGGTGAGAAAGCGGAATTCTTAGATAACTCGTCTGTGATTGTGCTAGGACTGCAGTTTGCTCCAACCTAAGGGGTGCTTTTGTTATTAGAGAAAGTGAGGACTCAATGCTAAATAGGAGACTGAAGCCTTGAAGACATTTTGTAGTGGTGACAGGTGTTTTGGTTCAGGAATAGGCTCTTTAACAAGTCAAATGCATATTATCCCCTCCTAAGCATTAACTTCTTTTAAGCATCAGAATTATATTTTTTGGCTTGAAGTGGTACTTTCTTCTATATTTGATTTCTCGGTTTTCTTAGTAGATATGACCGTCTCCTCCAATATTTCTTCAAAACTTTCCCCTATCTGGGAGGTTTTCTTAGAGGCCACCTTAGAAGCCTCTTCCTCCTCCTCCTCCTCTTTCTTAAGAGACAGCCCAGTGGATGAGACTTTGGAGGTTGTAGAACTGAGGATTCTAGGTGGGAGCAGATAACCTGGATTGGGAGGTGGATTCAGCCCTGAAATGCTCAATCCACTGGTGCTAAAACGTGTCTCTTCACCTTCCAGCAGTTTCCTGTAAATCCAACAGAGAAACATTCTTAGGAAGTGAACTTGCAACTTTTTTTTTTTTTTTAAAGAACTTAACCCTCCAGCTCCTATTCATTTTATAAAGATTCCACAGGACTCTTCAGTTTATTCATGAGCTTGAAACCAATAAATATTGAATTCTAAGGCCCCAGCACATGCATACACACGCCCAAGTACACACACTCACACACACTCACACATGTTTGGCACCAGCTGTTTAAAGCACTGTCAAAGGGAAACCTATCCTATTCACAAATATGTTCAAAAGGAAATTTTTATACAATTCCCCTTGGCTTCATCACACTCAATTTTGGCATTTAAGAGTCTATGAAGCTCTAGGGAGAAGTAATTTTGCTAATTAAAACCTTAAGTGCAATAAGGATACGGAGGCGAGAAGTCCACAAAGGAGGAAGGAACCGCCTAATTCAGCCTGAACTTGGGATTTGTATTTTTCAATGTATAGGAGAACAAAGGGAATGGAACCAGCAACACAAAAACCAGTGAATGAAACTGTTTCAGATACCAGACTTTTTCTCAGCCTCGCCTAACCAGCATTGTAAGTATGGCCCCGATACCTTGTTTCTTATAACTCTAATAATTTTTACCACCTTTTCTTTAAAATTAGAAATTCAAGGGCACCTGGGTGGCTCAGTGGGTTAAGCATCTGACTCTTGGTTTTGGCTTAGGTCATGATCTCACGGCTTCATGGTTTCAACCCCCGTGTTGGGCTCCATGTGGACAGTGCAGAGCCTGCTTCGGATTCTCTCCCTCTCTCTCTCTCTCTCTCTCTCTCTCCCTCCCTCCCCTATTTGTGCTGTCTCTGTCTCTCTCAAAATAAATAAATAAACTTAAAAAAAAGAAGCTCAAAACACTATCACATACTCTTGGAGTTTTGTTTTAAAGTAGTACACATAGTGTAAAAGAAAAAAGAAAAATCTCTCATATTTAGGTGAAGCTTAACTCTTTCATTTACCAGTACTATGACTTAGAATAAGTTGCATAGTCAGTTTGTGGTTCAAGTTTCCTCATCTGCAAAATGGAAATAATATGATGGATACCTAGATAATTTAAATACAGTAGCTAATATAGTGCACATAGTAGTCATTCAAAAAATAGTAGCTGCTGTTACTTTTAAAGGTAATGTTCACTTGAACATTGCTTGAGTAGAAATCCAGGGGGAGACCTCACATATTAGGATGTTCTATGTTGTATAAACCCTATTTTTAAAAGTTAGAATCTGGTAGATTTTTTCTTTTAATTTTTTTTAAGTTTATTTTATTTTTGAGAGAGAGACAGAGCACAAGCAGGGGAGGGGCAGAGAGAGACACATACACAGAATCTGAAGCAGGCTCCAGACTCTGAGCTGTCAGCACAGAGCCCAACAGAGAGCTTGAACTCACAACTGCAAGATCATGACCTGAGCCGAAGTCAGACGCTCAACCCACTGAGCCACTCAGGCGTCCCAGAGTCTGGTGGATTTTATGTCAACCTCTGGATACTCACATTATCTCCTTAAATCCCAGTAGAGGTAGGTAGGTTACTCCAGGACTAGTAAGGTGGAGCTGAGATATAAACAAGTTGAAGGACAGAGGGGTCAGCTTGCCTGCACGGTGCCAGTGATGTCTTTCTTTCCTCATCCCCTCTCACCCATCAGAAATCAGAGAGACTGAAACCACTTTATCCACTTATTTGGGTAGTATTGCCCCAGATGACCGGACATGGTTGGGTGAGCACGCCCTTTGAAATACCTGTAAGCTGCAATCTCAATATCAAGAGCCATTTTGACATTGAGCAAGTCCTGGTATTCCCGAAGGTGGCGAGCCATCTCACTCTTGGTGTTCCTCAGATCATTCTCCAGCTGCCCGATGCTATCCTGAAAAGTGACACATCCAACATATTTGACCCAGGTGAAATTCAGTAAGATTTCCACAAAGTAAGGATTCTCATCCCTGACTCCACATTAAAAATCTAGGCCTGTCCCCCCAGCCCGGATTCTGATTTATTTGTTCTGGGAGTGGGGGAGGTCCCAGCAACTGCCTTTTTTCATAAACGTCCCCTGGAGATTTCGATGCATGGTCAGGGTTGGGCACTTCTATTGCAGGGCATATGGTTCTTGACTGAACACCAGAGGAATATTTTCTCTCTCTTTTTTAAATGCTTATTTCTTTTTGAGAGAGAGAGTGCTAGTGGGGGAAGGGCGGAGAGAGAGGGGACAGAGCATCCAAAGCAGGCTCTGTGCTGACAGCAGAGAGCCCAATGCAGGGCTCGAACTCACAAGCCCTGAGATCATGACCCAAGCTGAAGTCAGATGCTTAACCAACTGAGCTACCCAGGTGGCCCTCTCTCTCTCTCTCACTCTTTTTAACTTACTTATCATCCCTCCTTTGCTTATTGATTGCTACTGAATAACTCCATTGTTGCATGCTTTTTCCAAAATCCAAAGCTTCAGGTTAGAAGCTTAGACTCCAAAAATTCCACTGTGAAAAGCACAGGGAGGATGGCAAGTCCTCTCTGCCTCCATTCATTCTGATGGTTTCCTGGAAGTCTGCTACTCAATCACCTTACTGAAAGCATTTTACACAATACATAAGGAGGAAGCAGAAAGATTCCATGGAATTGTTTTAATCCAAATGACAGATTTAAATTATATTTTTAAAAAGAAACTAACTAAGTTCATGTAATAGCTTTGCTCCAATTTCTTTCAGGTGCAAACCCAGGCACAGAAGACAACTAGCTTTAAATGTTTGATTCTTGGGTTGCCTGGGTGGCTCAGTCGGTTGAGCATCTGACTTTGGTTCAGGTCATGATCTCGCAGCCTGTGAGTTCAAGCCACGCGTCAGGCTCTGTGTTGATAGCTCAGAGCCTGGAGCCTGCTTCGGATCCTGTGTCTCCCTCTCTTTCCCTCTCCTGCTCACACTGTCTCTCTCAAAAATGAATAAACATTTTTTAAAAAGTTTGATTCTTGAGTAGCCAGAGGATTTTTTAAAACAATTTATTTATTTTTATTTCAATTTTCTTTTCTTTGTTTATTTAGAGAGAGAGCGAGAGTGAGTGCGGGAGGGGCAGAGAAGAGGACAGAGAGAATCCCAAGCAGGCTCCACACTGTCAGTGCAGAGCCTGGTGCAGGCCTTGAACTTGTGAACCATCAGAATATGACCTGAGGCAAACAAAGTTGGATGCTTAACTGATTGAGCCACCCAGATGCCCTCAGATGATCTTTTCAAAACACAGCAGGTTCTGTTGCTCACCTTCTTGAAACCCTCTAACAGCTTTAGAATAAGGGCCAAACTCCTCAGCATGGCCTATACTATTTCCCTTGCTCAAAGTGTTTCAGCTACCCTGGGCTTCTCTTTTGCTCCTTAAACTTACCAATGAACATACTAAGTTCATTGCTGTCCCAGGCCCTCGAGGCTAGCTATTTCCTCTATTTGGAATGCTCTGTGGTAGGTCTTCCCTGGCCAATTCTGTTTCATCGAAGATTCAGTTCAAATGCCCTCTGCTCAGACAGGTCTTCCTTTGTGTCTAATGGAAGTACCCTTTCCACACGATCTAGCATGGTATTTTACCTCAAGCCAGGCCAGTAGCTAGCCCATGCAGGGGCTTTGTGCAAATTAGAAAAGGCAACTTCAGTGGGAGGACAAATTACAAGAAAGCACATACTTGAAAGTGGCCACTCTGCTCTTAGCTCTTATCATTATCTGAAAATTTCTTGTTCATTTATTAGTTTACTAGTTTATTTTCTGTCACCTTCCTCTCTCTCATGGTTTTTCACCCTGGGCACTGTTGACACTTTGGGCTGGATAATTCTTTGCTGTTGGGGGCCGTCCTGTGAATTGTAGGGTGTTTAGCAGCATCCCTGACCTCTACCTGTTAGTAGCACACACCCTCCCTCCCAGCAGTGATAACCAATCAACAATGCCTCTAGACATCGTAAATGTCCCCTCGAAGGCAAATCACTCCTGTCAGAGAACTACTGCTGCAGAATGTAATTTACATGGAAACAGGGGCTGTTTCTGTTTAGTTCATCCACGGAAGCCCAGATCCTAGCACAATGCACACTAGATGCTCAATGAATCACTATTAAATGAATGAACAGTGCTACACAAGCACTTCTTTTTCTAGGACCTGAAAGATGTGAGCTAATAACCCATATAATTCAGTTGAAGCTTTGTCGACATAAAGAACACAGCAATTTAGAGTAACTTTTATGAAATGAGTGATGCAGATAAACATCAGAAACCTCAAGAAGTGGTAAGGGGCCCTCGTAACTTCCCGTGTGGGGAGGATGAAGTGGTGGTGAAGGCAGGGCTGATAACATCAGGGAGTGCAGACTTCCAAATCAGGAGACTGTAGAAAGAATGAAAATTCATACCACCTACCTGTTCTATAAATATTGACAGGAATACTGCAAAGGAGAGACTCAATTAACTGAGGGGTACAGAGCAAGGAATGACAAGCAGTAGGGAAAATACATATTACAAGGAAAGCGACGGAAATATTACAAAGTGTGTTAAGAGATCATAAGGGCTTAAAATGCTTTTTACCAAAAATTTTACTTGATGGTTGTTTCCGGAGTTTAACCTACAAGCAAGTCTGCTAGTGATGCACTGGGGGTAAGAGAAGCAATACTACCACGGTTAAGGGGAAAAGGAGAAAGGGAAGGAAGACTTCATTATGCAAAGTAGCAGGAGAAATGAAATTTGAGGAAAAGGATCATCAGGATCTTTGGGTTGCATTTCTTGCCCTGCCACAAATATCTAACATACCTCAGTCAGTTTTCTATATTTTAGTTTCTTTCAAACTTTCATTTCGATGTATGGAAAATTATAATGTTTAATTCTTTTCTGAGGTATACCGAGATCCTCAAGTTAGGATTCCAATTTAAGGGACCTCACATTACTATATGAGTGTATTATCTATTAAATTAGATAATAGGCGTTAGAACAGCACTTGTCACATACAAATTGCTCAATAATTGTTAATGATTTTTATTATTGTTAATATCATACCATGTGACTCTATAACCCTTTTTAATCATATGGACAGATTAATCATGTGTCCTCCCTACAACCCCTTGGATTACTAAGGAAAGCAATGTATAACTTTAATATTAGATAGTTGAAGGCATATTCCTTAAAGCATCAGATTTAAAAATTTTTTTCAATGAAAACCTATCTAAAGTGGCTTGTACCATTTTTTTAAAGTTTTTACTTTTTTATTTATTTTTAAAATTTCTTTTTTAATGTTTATTCATTTTTGAGAGACAGAGAGAGACACAGCATGAGGAGGAGGGGCAGAGAGAGAGGGAGACACAGAACCAGAAGCAGGCTCCAGGCTCTCAGCTGTGAGCACAGAGTCTGATGTGGGGCTTGAACCCATGAACCGTGAGATCATGACCTGGGCCGAATCTGGATGCTCAACCGACTGAGGCACCCAGGCACCTCTAAAGATTTTATTTTTGGGGCGCCTGGGTGGCTTAGTCGGTTGAGCGTCTGACTTTCGCTTAGGTCATGATCTCGCGGTTCGTGGGTTCGAGCCCCGCGTCGGGCTCTGTGCTGANTGACCCTCCCCTGCTCATGCTGTCTCTCTCTCTCCTAGAAATAAATAAAACATTTAAAAAAAAAAAAAGATTTTATTTTTTAAAGTAATCTCTACCTCCAATGCAGGACGCAAACTCACACCCCCAAGATCAAGATCTGAATGCTCTGGAGTACCTGGGTGGCTCAGTCAGTTGAACTTAGGTCATGATCTTGCCAGTTGCCTGTCAGCATGGACCCACTTGGGATCTTCTGTCCCCCTATCTCTGCTCCTCCCCTTCTTGTACTCTCCCCAAAATAAATGAATGAATAAGTAAGTAAGTAAATACGTAAATAAATAAATAAATAAATAAATAAAATAAATAAATAAATAAAAAGAGCTGCATGCTCTACCAACCACGCCAGCCAAGCGCCCCTCTTGTACCATTCTTAATTTGGACATAAACATAATGCAACCTTTCTTATCAACTATGGGTTGTGATAATGATCAAGTATTTTTCTATAGTTCTATGATGTCTTTTATACATCAGGTCAACTGAGGGATATTGGGTTATTTCTATCCTAAATGGCCCCAAAGAGCAGTGGTTGCATTAGTACTTGTTACTTATTGATTTTCTTTGTTTTGAAAGTTAAACTAATGCTCCTTGTCCTTGATGATGGCTGACTCCATTGGTCCCTCTTCTCTATCTTGTAGCAGGCTTGAAATTCAAATGACAAAGTGCTTTAGGATCAGGTAAAGTAAGAATGAATAAGTGAGGGGCCCCAGAGGGGGTCAACTTCCCAATATGTGATTTTAAGTTAGACGTTTTATCTCATCAGTGGGTTAATAAGGTCCTTTTTCTTTTTTTTCCTTTTTTCTCCTAAGTTTATTTATTTATTTTGAGAGAGAGGGAAAGAGAGGGAGAGAGGGGGGAGGGGGGCTGTGAGAGGGAGAGAGAGAGAATTCTAAGCAGGCTCTACACTGTCGGCGCAGAGTCCAATGCAGGCCTCGAACCCCCAAACCATGAGATCATGACCCAATCTGAAACCCCAAGAGTCAGATGCTCAACTGACTGAGCCACGCAGGCACCCTAATGTAGTCCTCTTTTTGTTTCAGAGCTGTGTTCGCTGAATAAGAGGTTGTTGGGAGCTGAGTTCTAGATAAAGGAGATTTCCTTGAATTTTTATGTTATACATTTCATACATCTATTTTATGGATCAGAGTAGGCAAAAAGCATGACTTTGCTCCTTTCAGAAGGAATTGGGCTGAGTGCTGCTGACCATTGCTCTTCAATGTGTAGTCTCTTTGTGTTCTCTTCTCCATACCAGGCTGTCTTGCATTGCCCTTCAAAAGCCCTGCCAAAGATGGCCTCCAGCTGGAAATCTGAACAGAGCACTGCAGTCTGCCCCCTCCCCCAACCACGCAGCTGCTGCTGGCTTAGCCTGAGGGAATGGCAGAGAGGCACTCCCAGTTCCAGCTGGGGTCTCTCCTGGAGTAGTAGCTAAGACAAGTGCTGAGCATCTTCCCAAGGGCTGGAAGGATGCAGACCAGGAGTAAGAGAAAGAACTGGTCACATAAGCAACTGCACTGGAGAAAAGGAACCACAAATGGTGCTATGGATTTCATCACTTTTAGGAGCCCTCAGCCAGGCGAGCAGTAGTGAGTGCAGCACAGTCTGAAGGAAAGAGCCCATCCAGACTTAGTGGGTGGGCAAAGAGGATTTTCATATGTGGACCACCCATATGCCTTATTCTCCTTCCTGTCTTTGCTTTCTTCCCCCCCCACCCCCCCCACCATACTTTAAAATCTTGCATAATATGAGCTGGTTTATATCGTGAAATGCGGTTTAGGTCAATGCACCCCCAAATCAGTCTGAGAACAATAGAATGCAGCACTTTTACTGAAACTGCATATTCCTGGACCCTACCTGTGAACAACTGAATCCAGTTGGGAGAAGGAGTAGGCCTAAGAATTTTTGTTAAGCCCCCAAGCGACCTTGGTGGACCAATGGGTTTAGGAACTACTTGTTTGAATTTATTTCTGTGAAGGAGCAATCAAGGTGGCCCTTGTGACGATAATACAGAGAGGCAGAGAGGGGCAAAAACCAAACCAAACCAAAAACACATGGAAGAATTTAAAAAAAAAAAGGACTAAATGTAGTTTCTTTTGAATTCTAATTTCAGAGATAAATCTATCGCGCAATTGATTTACCTATCAGCCACTGTCACCCCCAGTCTCTAAGGGGTCAGTCCCTTCTTGCTATTTCATTAGGTTATATTCCAATCTCTTACTGGAGAGAGGAGGGCAGACTTGGCTCATCTCCCTGGGGAGCATTAACTAATGGTGAGCTTGATTATTCAGCAAGGTCTTTCAAGGAAAGCCTTGGCTTTCCAAGACTGACCATAATACAAGGCCAAGGCCTCCGGTATCCTGAAAAAATATCCTTAGATGTCTTTGGCAGAACAGGGCCTTTAATGGTGATGAAGTAGCTATGCAGGAACCAGCTTCGCCCTGGGTCAGAAGTGGAAAAGGATTCAACTGGAGAGTGGCTACATTTGGGTTTTGAAGACAATGGTCCTAGCTCTTCATAATTTCTCCTGTCACCTGATTTGGACTCTCTCATATATCATTGTGTACTTACCATGTCACCTTGAATCATTCTTTACCCTTTCAAAAGTGTAATAACCTTCTCTCCTTGAATAAGCTGTCAGCATTCCAGGCACGGAAAATATGACCTTAATGGGGCCTTCCTCTGCCTCTTAAGAGGGAGGCAAGCTTGCAAAGGAATATGGGTCTATCATTCATCTTTGAAGCAGAAGAAAGAGAACCGCCTCCCATTACTGCAGTGAAAGGGGAGTAGGGAGGGGTGAGAGGGCAAGAAAACAATGGCTGAATCTCACTGCCAGTACTATTAGAGAAAACAGCCAGAGAACACTCCTGTGACTTCAGGCCTTCAGGATCAGCAGGTGAGGATGCGAGCCCCTCCTCAGCCTGAAGTCCCAAGGGGTAGGAAATAGCTTTCTGTCGTCTCATCTCCTCTTCCACTCCACCAGCAGGTCCACCAGGCTTTGAAGGCTCATGCTGATGGGGGCAGCACTGCAGAGCTGCAGATGCCGCAGTTTCTGTTGTTTTGTTTGTTTGCTTGTTTCCTGTAGACTGTATCTGGATGACCCTACTATTGTCTAACACTGAAAGCCTTTTAAGCAGACAAAACAAGTCACACAGTACTGTCACTACCTCTTAGAATGTAGGCTGTACCAAAGAGAGGGCATGGCAGCTGCAGGTAAGTTATTCTTTTTGTAGAAATACTGGGCTAGCCCTTCAGAAGACCACCTAGCTCATCTTTTGAGGCTTCTAGAAGAACACACGAAGTCTCAATTAACTACATGTGGTTAATTCAGGCCGTGCAGGGGCTGGGCCACATACTGAAAAATTCAAGTTACAGCTTTTGAAGCAGAAGAGAAGTATTCACTTGAATTGTACCATAATTCCAAACTAACCAAAACAAATGGTCCAAGCAAGCTGTCTTCCTTAACTAATGGGGGTAGTTTATAATGGACAACAAATATTTGCACACCAATAAGAAATCTGAGGTTTTACTCCTTTCTTGATTCTATTGTATTAATGTTCCCAAATCCTATTAAGTGCATCAAATGTAAACTTCGATATTGGCTAGAATGAATTATTGCAAATTTCTAAATTATTACCATTCTACCCAACGGAGCTTTTATTATATCTTTGAATTGAATCACACTATTTGGGTTCCTTTCTTTCCCACTGCCTCTGTACCCTTTGTGGTCATAAGCCCAGAATGTCCTGTATAGTAGGACTGAAGATGCAGTGGCCTTTGTTTAGAGAGAAAAGGAAGAAAGATCCAATCAATACCTTCATAGGAGCTTAGAGGACATGCCAAGATGGAAAAAATAAGTGGCCTATAACAAAGATAGGATCATCCATCTCTGTGATTTATCACATGCATTTAGGTTGGAAAATTATTAAGGAGATGTGAATTTTCAAGTGAGACCTCACTGCTGCTGAGAACATTAAGTGTTTTTTGTTAAGTGCTAAGCCATCCATGACAGTGAAAATTGATGCTGTGCATGAGGTGACCTTTGATTGCAGGTAGCTAAGACTGATGTGATGGTGTTGCAGATGGAAAAAAAAAAAAAAGCCCAAAGCAGTTAATTGCCTAGAGAGTCATAACTGGGACATGAGACGGGAGAGACAGCATTTCTGAGATGGAAAGAACTCTAGATCAGCACCGAGGACAGCGCCCCGACCACTCCCGTTTGCTATGCGGTGTGACGCTTTCTTAAGAAAGAAATACCATCGATAGGTCCACAAGGAAACTGTGTGTGTGAGCGTGTGTGTGTGTGGTGGGGGAGGGGGGGAGGGGAGCAGAGCAGTTGTAACTAGCCCAATCACCCAGCTCCTTGGTTCCCAATCTCTACTGTTTTGAAGGCAAAAGTAAAGAAAATGGGGTAGAACCCTTCCTAATTCAGTCCAGCATTCTCTTTAGGGCAGACGATAATCCATAAATATCAATCCCGGGCGCACAGAAAGCTTTTCAAAGTCAACCAAACAAGCCAGACAGCCGAGACAGCACTGCCAACCACGAGAGGCTGTAACCCACCTGCAATGGGTTCACTCCTACTTTTGGTGGGGAACTGTTCTTCAGGTCGCCAGGGTGTTTATGTCCATTTGCGGACAGGGAAGCATTAGATTTTTGGATTCTGAAAAACATAAGCTTAAGGGATTTTTCTAAAAAGGCTCGGGCAGGGACAGAGGGTGGCCAGGACTTTAGAATGAATGGTATAGACTCCAGGGCTTTTAGTTTGCCTCTTCCTCTTCCCTCCCCTCCGCTCCCCTCCTCTCGGTTCCTAGAGCTCCAGTTGTGTGGGAAAGCGCAGGTAGGTGGCAGAGAGGACAGGGCGCCCCTCCCTTTGCAGCGTTCCAGCTCTTACCTGGTAGCTAGCCACCTCTGCACTGTGCCGCTCCTCCAGCTCCAGGATCTGCCTCTCCAGGGACTCATTGGCCCCACGCAGCCCCTCGATCTCGATGGTGCGGGCCTGCAGCTGGCGCCGGTACTCATGAATCTCCTCACGGCTTGCCCGGATGGCTTCGGTGCTGCGCGCTGCCTGCTCGTTCAGGTTGGCAAACTTGGACTTGTACCACTCTTCGGCTGACTGGAGGTTCTTCGCAGCCAGGGATTCATACTGGGCGCGGATCTCCCTCAGCGCCGAACTCAGGTCTGGTTTGGCCACAGCCACGTCCACCTCAGCCGCGGCCTGCGACGACGCCTGCAGCGTGGCCAGCAGCTCGGCCACCTCCTCGTCGTGCACCTGGCGCACGAAGGCCAGCTCGTCCAGCAGCGACTCCACCTTCTTCTCTAGGTCCAGGCGGGCGAGCGTGGCGCCGTCCACGTCGCGCTGCTGCGCCTTCAGGGCGCGCTCCGCGCCTTCGCGCCCTCGGCTCTCCTCCTCACAGCGCGCCCGAAGCCGCTGCACCTCCTCGGCCAGCCCGTCGCGCTCCAGCAGGGCCTGCGCGCGCGCCGAGCTCGCCTCCTCCAGCTGCGCGCGCAGGTCGCGCAGCTCGCGCTGGAAGAGCTCGCCGACGCGAGACGGTTCGGCGTGGCGCTGCCGCAGCGCGGCCAGCTCGGCCTCGAGCGCGCGGTTCTGCGTCTCCAGCTGGTGCACCTTCTCGATGAACACAGCGAAGCGGTCGTTGAGGCCCTGCAGCTGCTCCTTCTCGTTGGTGCGGATGATTTTGTACTCATTGGTGCGCGCCGCCGCCTGACTCAGGTCCAGCCCGTCGGACGCCGGGGGCCGGCGGTAGGCTAGGCCCAGGCCCAGCGACGAGGCCGAGGAGCAGGCGGCGGAGGAGGCGACATTGCATCGGGACAACGACTGCGAGCGGAAGCTACCCGCGCCCCCGGCGCTGGAGAGGCGCGAGGATAGGCGAGAGCCGTCTCCAAACACCTTGCGGTAGGAGGAGGCGCACAGGTAGTGCTCCGAGCCGAAGCTCATGGTGCCGGGACCAGGGCCGGGAGAGCGGATGCGGCTGAAGGTCCAGAGGAGAGAAGAGGTGCGCCAGACGGGGCGCGGCAGGGCGGTGTGCACCGGGTTTTAAGGCTCCGGGGCTGGGGCGGCGCGTTGGGGGCGGAGCTCCTGCTCCGGGACTGGCGGAGAGACGGAAGGGGGGCATTCAGGAGCGGGGGCGGGGAAGCGCAGTGACAATTGCAGCTGCGCGCACGGCGGACCCAGGGCGCGGAGACAAAGCGATTTGCGCAGGAGCCGCTCCCTGTCTGCAGCGCCCCTCCCCAAGAATTGCCTGGTTTGGAAGTGACTTGAACGGAGGGGTGCCTAAACGACTGGGGTTTCCCATCCGGAGACCACCCGGCTCGGTCGCTTCCCTTGACCCTGTCCTTCTTGACCCCTTTAACCCACCCGGAGTTAGGGTTTTCTGGGAGGTGTCCCGTGAGCGAGCCCATCCCTATCCAGGAGCTCCTGAGGGTGAGGCACTGTTTTTCCAGTTAAGAGTGGGGACTTTGTCCCTTCCCTCAGGCTTTGTCCCTTCCCTCAGCCAGCTTGGGGTTCCCAGGGGGTCTACGTCAGAGAGCATCTCATCAGCCGTTCCTCTGCAGCCCTCGCGGAAGCGCCCAGGGCGGGTGGATGGGCGGAATGCTTGTGACGCCCCCGGAAAAGAGGGGGGATAGAAAAAGAACATGGGCCCGAGATGCGGATAGTAGAAAGAAGCGGAGGTCAAAGAGCTGGGATGGCTGCAATGGGCAAAACTGAAGTGCCCCTGACATTTATATAAATAAACGGGTTTTCCACCCGCAAGCCACACAGCTCTGTCGCTTCCCTTGACCCTGCCCTCCTTGCCTGTACCCGGAATTGGGGTTTTTCTAGGAGGTATCCTGTATGCCCATCCCCTCTCCAAGCTCCCAATAGAGATGGGTTCACCACAGCCCCCACCACTCTCCACTGAATAACACCCAACTTCTTAATTCATTTACTTTTAACCATCCAGCCCTGTAGGTGCTAGAGATATCAGGCTGTGTAAATCCTCATCTGGTTTAGGAGCGCCCTTCCTGTGTAGATCTCTCCTTGGACAAAAGAGGTCTCTACAAACATTAAACTCCAGGATTGAGGAAGGGTGCTGTCCACCTGGTGGCCTCCTTTACCGCACAGGATGTGGGGTGGGAAGAGGGGTAGCCAGAGAATGGGATCTGGAGAGAAGAAGGCTGGGAGGAGTCAGTGTAGGGTCTGCAGTATGCACTCACCTTCTAGCTTATAATATCTGTAGGGATGTGGTTATGGCTTCGAAGAGGAAGTAAGAAGAACTTTTTAGTAGACTCCAGAATTCCAGACTGAAGGCCTTTCTTGATTTGAATCTCAAGGATGTAGTTCTAGAAAAGTTTTAACTTCGTGGGTGGAAATATTACCTGAGACAGACCACTAAAGGAAGGGAGAAGGGGAGTCCTATGGGACTTTGAAACATATTTCTTGGCTTTATGTTTGATGTCATAGAAGGTGATCAGGCTCTGCCACAGCCCGTCTCCCTGATTCCTTATCACAGACCGAGACCTGAACTGAAGTCTGTGTTCGTTGGGCTCAGAAATGCCTGAAGAGGTGAAGGATGTAAGAATGCTAGTTAACACTACTGAGTGATTACTCTCTGCTATCCATTGTGCTAGGACTTTTGAACAAGTTTACTTCCTTTCTGGCCACTCTTCAGGGTAGCTCTTACCCCCATTTTGAGGCTCACCTGCAACACTCTGCACAAGGTCGCTGGCAAGAACACATACATTCTTTCCTCACTACGTAATTCTCCTTAGAGCAATGAGGCTCTTGAAGTCTCATTAATTTCCATGCAGCCAGCATAAGGCTAAGTTGGCTTCTGAGGAGTTTTGACCAGTAACACAGTAGCAGGCTGGGTTGTATTTCAAAGAATCAGAGGTGATGGGTTTGAGTTGTGGCTTCTGCCACTTACCAAACCTGTAGAGATAACATAACCTACCTCCCCAAGGTTGTGAAAGACTGAGTTGATGTACGCAAAGGTGCTTTGTAAGCTGTATGGGTATAGGGGGTTCTTGTCATTATTGTCCTCTTTCAAATAAGGGGTCATTGCTTCTCATCTACCACCAACAGGATATGAATTGGGGTTAGTAATGGGGTTTCAGGAAACTGTCCATCATTTCCTTTCACAGACCTTCAGGCTGCTTCTTGGCAAAGAGAATACAGCCAACCTTGATTGTGGTACCAGGAGCCAGCCTGAATGTTGCTAAGTAGAAACACGACAGATAATTAGAAAATCTTCCTTCTGGGCTCTAGTTGTAATCTCATTTAAACCATGTTATTCAGGGCTGAATAACTAAAAATCAGCAAAATGTCCCGGTTGGATTTTTACCTTTCTTTCTCTTTCCATTCTGCAGTACTCCCAAGGTAAAAGACACACAAAGCAGAAGTAAGGCAAAAGACCTTAATAATCCAACAAAGGGGTAGTGGCCTGGAAAATATAGAGTGAGCTGCATTTTATAATTTCTAAACAGCTTATCTTAGCTTATTTTAGATTCCAAACTGAGACTCCCCCAGGGACTAGTACCTCCCCTTTCTTGGCATACCACCCTACAGGCCCAGATGTTTGGCTTAAATATTTTTAGTACAAAGCTCTATTACCAAGAAGTGATCTTGGCTGAGCCTCAAACCACAGTTCCTTCCAGCTGGCCAGGTTTCTTGTGGGAGTGCCCTGCCCTATGCAAAGGTTGTGTCTTCATCTTCCTATAAAGCCAGACTCAGGCACTGTGGATACATTGGTTAGGCATCCCCAGGTTCTCCCTCATGCCACATCCTCTGTGGCCTCTCTGTGGCATTTGGAAGTGCTCTCCTTGGTTTCAAACCCAGTGTTTGGTTTTCTGCTTTCCCCTCATAAACTCTTCTTTAGATAGAGGAAGGGAGGCATGCGGTAAAATTCTCTCCCTAAGAGATCTAGTTTTGCATCATGGCTCTGGACTTTAGAACGTACCTCCCCAAGGTTGTGAAAGATTGAGTTGGCTGGCTCAGTAGAGTGGCTTTAGAAAGCCACTGGACTTTCTAAACTTAGTTTCTTTATCTGTAAAAAATTTTTTAATGTTTATTTTTGAGAGAGAGAGAGAGAAAAGAGCATGCACACAAGTGGGAAGGAGCAGAGGGAGATGGGAGGGAGACAGGATCCAAAGCAGGCTATGTGCAGACAGCAGAGAGCCTAATCCAGGGCTCAGGCTCACAAACTGTGAAATCATGACCTGAGCCAAAATCAGACCCTTAACCAACTGAGCCACCCAAGCACCTCTCTTATCTGTCATATAGATGAAGACTACCTGAATATAGACTACCTGAGTAGTCCCCAAACTTGACTGCTAATTAGAAGTCCCTGGGAACTTAAATTCACATTCTTGGGCCTTACCCCAGACCCATTGAATTTAGTTCTGAGAAGCCTTGACCTGTCTCTCATGAGACTTCTGCAAGGTTTAAATGAGATCATATACACAAAGTGGGTATACAGTGCCTGCCATGTGTATGCTCAGTAAATGGTGGCTATTAGAAGTATCAACTTTTTTATTCATCACCAAATATTTCTGAGAGCAAGGCACTGGACTAGTGTTAGGAATAGGGCAAATGTGGACTCTACTCCATGGGACTGGAATTCTAGCAAGAGAGAGAGAGAGATTAAAGAACAATTAATTATAATTGTGACAAGTGCTCCAAAGGAAGAGTACAAGTTGCTCTGGGGCATATAACAAAAGACCTGATCTATGCTGATGATTCTCAAATCCTTATTTCCAATTTCCAACTTAAAATTTTTTTTCATGTTTATTTATTTTTGAGAAAGAGAGTGAGAGGCAGAATATGAGCAGGAGAGGGGCAGAAAGAGAGGGAGACACAGAATCTGAAGCAGGCTTCAGGCTCTGAGTTGTCAACACAGAGCCCGATGAGAGGCTTAAACCCACAAACCGTGAGATCGTGACCTGTGCTGAAGTGAGAGGCTTAACTGACTGAGCCACCCATGCACTCCTCCAATTTTGAAATTTAAAGTATTTTTTTAAAAATATTTTTATTTATTTCTAGGAGAGAGAGAGAGAGACAGCATGAGCAGGGGAGGGTCAGCGAGAGAGGGAGACAGATTCTGAAATAGGCTCCAGGCTCCGAGCTGGCAGTCAGCACAGAGCCTGACGCGGGGCTCGAACCCACGAACCGCGAGATCATGACCTAAGCGAAAGTCGGACGCTTAACTAACTAAGCCACCCAGGCACCCCTGGAATTTAAAGTCACATCTCCAACTGCCTGTTGGACATCCCCTCATGAATGCTTGCTGGTTTTCAAGTACTGTATATTTAAAAGTGAACTTATCTAGCCTCTAGGCTCTCCACCCCAGCACGCTTGTTAATGTTGACTTTCCTTTTTTTAGTTACTCAGTTAGTTTACTTATCTATCTATCTATCTATCTATCTATCTATCTATCTATCTATCTATCATCTATTGAGAGAGAGAGAGGGCAGGTAAGGGGCAGCGAGAGAGGGAGAGACAGAATCTCAAGCAGGCTCTACATTGTAGAGCCTGATGCAGGGCTTGAACTCATGAACCGTGAGATCATGATCTGAGCTGAAATCAAGAGTCTGACACTTAACCAACTGAGCAACCCAGGCGCCCCTAATTTTGACTTTTCTGTCTTAACTCCTGTTCTTCCACTTGTGCACCTCTCTCTTCCTGGTATTCCCTCCTCTGGCTCTACTTCAACTGTTGATATCCTCAAGGCTCAAATGCCATCTCCCCCATGAAGTCCTCCCTGATATTTCAAATGTAAAGTGAGCCTTCCCTTCTATAAACGCTCCTCCTCCTCCCCATAACCTTTGCAATATTCACATGACTCATAATTACCCAGTATCTTCTGCTGTTAATTATTTATGTGCTTGTCTAAACTTAATTGGAAGCCCCTCCTATATCTATGAATCTCTGTCAGCATTTATCACAGTAGTAAACACATGTGAGGTGAAAAAAATTGTTGAAAATTCTTTTCTGTACAACCACTTGGGAAGAGTCTTTGGCATGGCACCAAGGGTGCAACCCATAAAAGAAATCCATAAATTTGACTTCATCAAAATTAAAAAAAAAATTGTCTGCAAAAGACCTGTTAAGAAGGTGAAAAGATGAAGGAGGAGGAGGAGGAAGAGGAGAAAAGACAAACCATAGAATGGGAGAAAATATGTACAAATCATACATCCCACAAAGGATTTGTATCCATAATATATACAGAACTCTAAACACAGCAGTAAGAAAACAAACATTCCAGTTAGAAAATAGGCAAAATATTTGAATAGACATTTTACCAAAGATGTATACAGAACAGCAAATAAGCATATGAAAATACGTTCAACATCACTAGCTACTAAGGAAATGCAAATTAAAAAAAATTTTTTAACGTTTTATTTATTTTTTTTTATTTTTGAGAGAGAGAGAGAGAGACAGTGTGAACAAGGGAGGGTCAGAGATAGAGGGAGATACAGAATCTGAAGACAGGCCCTAGGCTCTGAGCTAGCTGTCAGCACAGAGCCCGACGTGGGCCTCAAACTCACAAACTGTGAGATCATGACCTGAGCTGAAGTCAGAGGTTTAACCTACTGAACCACCCAGGTGCCCCCAAGGAAATGCAAATTAAAATCCCAATGATATATACTATCTACCTACTAGAATGGCTGAAACAAAATGCTGACAATATCAACTCCTTGCAAGGATTTAAAGTATCTGGATCTCTTATCTTTTGCTGGTAGGATTGAAAATGGTACACCCATTCTGGAAAACACTTTGGCAATTTCTTGTAACGTTAGACATATATTTACCATATGACCCAGCAATCTCATTCTTGAGTATTTAGTCTGGAAAAATGAAAATCTACAAAAAATCTATACGTGAATGTTCATAGCAACTTTCTTGGTAATAGACAAAAACAGGAAACAACCCAAATGTCCTTCAACAGGTGAATAAACAAACCATCCAATGTGCTACTATTCTATATTGAAAAGAATCAACTATTGGAGTACCTAAGTGGCACAGTTGGTTAAGCATTTGACTTCAGCTCAGGTCTTGATCTTGTGGTTTGTGGTTTATGAGTTCAAGCCCTGCATGAGGCTCTCTGCTCTCAGCACAGAGTTCACTTTGCAAGGGTATTATTCTTACCTAAAAATGTTACATAATATGTGACTCCATTTGTGTAACATTCTCAAAGTGATAAAATTAGTGATGGAGAACAAATTAGTGGTTGATGGATTAGGATTTGGGGAGAATGTGACTATAAAATGGATGAAGGATGAAGGGTTTTTTTTGGTGTGTATGGTGATGGAACAGTTCTGTTACTCAAATCTATACATGTGAAAAATTCATAGAATGAGAGAAAGAGAAAATGAGAAATCTAGTAAAATCCAAATAGGATCTGTAGTTGAATTAATTTGCTGTGTCAATGTCATTTTCCTGGTTTTGATAATGTACTATGGTTATATAAGATGTTATCTTGGAGAGCAAGCTGGGTAAATGGTACCTGGGAACTTTCTGTACTATTTTTGCAACTTCTTGTGAGTCTTAAACTATTTCAAAGTAAGAAATAGTTCTTTGGAAAAAATATATAAATAGGCAAATGTTCTTTGGAGATACATGCTGAAGTATTTTGGGTTGCACTGTCATGATTTATATAACTTACTCTCAGATGGTTTAGCAAACACACATACACAAACGGGAGATAAAACAAATGTGGCAAAGAGTTAACAGTTGGTTAATACAGATACTTATTGTATTAGTCTTGCAACTTTTCAGTGGGTTTGAAAATTTTCAAAATAAAAAGTTAGGAAAATTGGTTAACTTATAGGTGGATAGGTAGATAAAGTAAGCAAAACAGAAAACTTAAAGTCTTCTCTTCCCTCCTTTATGCCTAACAATAGGAAAATCCTGCTTTTTCTGAAGTAACAGAAAAAGGTCAGAATTCACACTCTGTTGGAAGTATTGTAAGTGCTACTCTGAGTCCTTGGTATTAAGCATTTAACAAACATTTACTGAATCTTGGCTCTATGCCAGCTGCTAGAATTACAGCAATGAATATAGAAGTGATAAAAAGTGTCACCATTCTCAGATTAAATTTTTTATAAATATAGAATCATATGCATTTTATATACTGTTCTGCAGCTTTTTTTTTATGTCATTCATTATGGCTATTTTCCCATAGCAGCTATCTAGATCTATTTACTTCTATTTATAATTCAGTGTAGTGCATGGATGTGCCATAATTTGTTTAATCAGTCTCTTGTTGGATTTTTTATATTGTTTTTCATTTTTCCCTATTAAAAACACCCTAGTTTGGGGGCCCCCTGGGTGGCTCAGACCATTGGGCATCCAACTTTGGCTCAAGTCATGATCTCATGGCTTGTGAGTTCGAGCCCACTGTCCGGCTCTGTGCTGACAGCTCAGAGCCTGGAGCCTGCTTCAGAATCTATGTCCCTCTCTCGCTCTGCCCCTCTCTCACTCAGTCTCTCTCTTTCTCTTTCATTAAAAAAAAATTTTTAAAACTCTAAATTTTTAAAAAGAAAGAAAAATAAAATACATCATCTGAATGGAATCCAGCTTCCATCTCTACTTTGCCTTAAGCTGTCAACCAACATTTATTGAACACCTACTGTGTTTCTAGCTGCATGTTTGGCATTGTTTGTGTCTGTGCAGAAGAAGACATGAGACATGGTTGCTACTCCTAAGGAGCTTGCAATTAGTTGGAGAGTTATGGCTAATGTGAGGTCCTAACCTAAGGACCACCATAAGGCAGTATGTATTTGACTGCAGACCATATGTGCTAAGAACACAGAGGGAAGCCTACTTCCCCTCTCTGTGTTGGTTTTAGACTAGTTATTTTTTCAGCTAAGTATCTTTGGCCTCCATGAAAAGATGCTTGAATAAGCACATAATTAAAGCATATAAGGAGGATCATGCCCCAAATTTTCTGGAGAAGGGGGGATATTTTTAACAAAGACACATGAAATAACCTGACATCAGGCTAATTTATATTCCCATTTGTCTTCTGTTCATAAAAATTAAACTATTTCTATCTACAAAGAAGATAAAAATAAAGAACTATGAGTCCATTGGTATGGCTCAGTTGATGATGACACATCAATCTATGTGGTTATAGTTCTGCTTACAAATTTGTGTTTACATGGTTTTGCATTGCATTGCCTGACACACAGTTTTTTTTTTCTCTTTCACTCCTCCCATATTTTTGCTTAAGGCATTTGGGGTATCTGGGTAACCATTCTTATTTAAAAATAAAATCAGGGGCAACTGGGTGGCTCAGTTAGTTAAGTGTCCAACTTCGGCTCAGGTCATGACCTCATGGTTCATGATTCGAGCCCCACATTGGGCTCTCTGCTGTCAGTATGGAGCTTACTTTGGATCATCTGTCTCCCTCTCTCTTTGTCCCTTCCCCACTTGCGTGCTCCCTCTTTTTAAAAAATAAGTAAATATTTAGAAAAATAAAAATAAAATCAAAACAAAAGTTTCTGGGGAAAAAAAAAATCTGTGTTTTGGCCTTAGCAGTCTCTCTGTGCTTAAGCCTATCCAGAAGGTTGTGTGTACTTGTGTAATTTTCTATCTCTCTCATCCTTTCCCCTTTCCAAAATTATTTGTTCATCTACCTCTTCTAAATCTGAGTGTACTCTGGGGGCACCTGAATGACTCAGTCAGTTGAGCGTTTGACTTTGGCTCAGGTCATGATTTTGTGGTTCATGGGTTTGAGCCCCTTGTAGGGTTGCATCGGATTCTGCACTGACAGCTCAGAGCCTGGAGCCTGCTTGGATTCTGTGTCTCCCTCTCTCTCTGCCCCTCCCCTACTGGCACTCTGTTTCTCTCTAAAAAAATAAAAATTAATAATAATAATCATCATCTGAGTATAGTCTGAACCAGAGTTGACAGGGCTTCACAATTAGGAGAAACAGGGAGGCTTGCCTGCTCAGTTATACTTCAGGACCGTGGACAGCTCTCTAGCCTGTCTGGTGTGAGTGCCTACTTTACTTGACTTCCTAGAATGTCAGCATGGAATCGAATTTGAGAAAACCATTTAATCCACTCCCTACCTTTTGCTGATGCCCAGAGAAAGGATCCTAGTCAGCAAATATTTCAGGATTATTAAAAGCCCGGCTGTGAGAGATACAAAAGTCTTGAAGGGCTTTCTTTCCTCCAACATTCCCTATACCTACATGTCTGCTGATGCCTAAAAAAAATCCTTCAGTTCAACTCAGCAAACTTAAATGTATCAAGCTTTCTCCTCCCTGCGAAGAGATTCAGCCTAAATACAGATATACTCTGGGAAGGGAAATGAAGGGACTTCAGTTTGAATGAGAAAATAATCCCGCCTAAAGGCTGGTTTCCATGGGGTCTAGAGGAAGAGAGAACAGCAGAGCATTGGAGACCCAAAAGGGGCTAGAGAGGGAAGGACAGAATGATGTGGAGAAAAGGGCCATTCAGTGAAGTCTGCTCTCTGAAAGCAGATGTGGTGAGCTGCTTGTTCATACCAGTGTGCCCTGAGCACACAAAGGAGAAGCCTCACACTTTCCTAAAATGAGAATACTGAGACCTGTTGTCTTCTCTTCCAAATATGCATAGCAAAAGTCACTAGACCATTTTCAGAATATGTTTATGTAGTGATTTAATATATTTTTCTTCATTGTTCCTCACAACAAACTTAGGGTTTTATTATCTCTGTTTTTCAAATGAATATACTGAGAAGTTGGGTAACTTGCCTAAAGTGACACAAGTAGAAAAGGGCAGAGCTGAGTCATGAGCCCAGTTTCTTTGACTCCAAGCTGGTGTTTTTTGCATCATACTGCATCCCTAATGGAGTCTTTTTGTGTGTGTGTGGTAAAATATACATAACATGAATTTACCATTTCTTTTTTAAAATTGTTTAATGTTTCTTTGTTTTTGAGAGACAGAGCATGAGTGGGGGAGGGGCAGAGAGAGGGAGACAGAATCTGAATCAGGCTCCAGGCTCTGAGCTGTCAGCACAGAGCCGATGCAGGGCTCCAAATCATAAGCTGTGAGATAATGATCTGAGCTGAAGTTGGATGCTTAACCAACTGAGCCATCCAAGCGCCCCGAATTTTACTATTTCAGCAATTTTAAAATGTACAATTCAGTGGTGTTAAGTACATTCATGTTGTATAATCATCACCACTAGATACTGGCCACTATTTCTAAAACTTGTTTTATCATTCCAGATAGAAAATTTGTAACCATTAAGTAATAACTCCTCAATTTGCCCAGACCCCAGCCTTTTGTAACTCCTATTCTACATTCTGTCTCCTTGATTTTGACTATTCTAGATACTTCATGTAAGTGGAATGATACAATATTTATTTTGTGTCTGAATTATTTTATTCAGCAGAATATCTTCAAGATTCATTCATGTTGTAGAATGCATGTATTAGAACTTCATTTCTGGGGGTGCCTGGGTGGCTCAGTTGGTTGAGTGTCTGACTCTTGATTTCAGTTCAGGTCACCATCTCATAGTTCATGAGTTTGAGCCCTGTGTTGGGCTCTGTGCTGGCAGTGTGGAGCCTGCTTATGATTCTCTCTCTCTCCCTCTCTTTCTGCCCTCCCCTGCTTACACACACACTCTCTCTCAAAATAAATAAATAAATAAATAAATAAATAAATAAATAAATAAATAATTTTTTTAAAAAAGAACTTCATTGCTGGGGTAGCTGGGTGGCTCAGTCAGTTATGTATCTGACTCTTGATTTCATCTTAGGTCATAATCTCATGGTCATGAGATCAAGCCCCAAATCAGGTTCTATGCTGACAGGGCAGAACCTGCTTGGTATTCTTTCTCCCTCCTCTCTCTGCTCCCCTGCTCACATACATGCTCTCTCTCCCTCCCTCCCTCTCAAAATAAATGAACTTAAAAAATTTTTCATTTCTTTTTCTACTGGGTTTAGGGTGCTCTTGTTGCTCTGCCTCTAGTTCCTTTAGGAAAAAATTTTCATTTCTTTTTATGGCCTAATAGAATCTTATGGTTGCAGAGGACAGATTCACTCAGGCCATCAGAAGTAATGAGGGTTTATTGTAAGCGACCTTAGAGATTTAAAGAAGACAGAAATCTCAGCAAAAAGGCTAGAAGTTTAGGAATAGCCATATGGCTGGGCTTATTGTGGACTTAAATGCAGTTTGGAATCTGATCAGCACAACTCTAGGGACCAAAATATCTCATTGCCCCCTTAGTGGCAGGAATTTGCTATTTTCTGATACTCAGCTACTTTGCCAACTCAGTGATATTCTGCTTCCACAGCTTCTGTATGGTCTGGCACTACCAACCACCTACTTCTTACTCTTTGAGAAGCAACATTCAGGCTTTCGTTGACTCTAGATTTCTACTATTTAAATGGCATGCTGTCTTTTCTCTGCCGTTCATTTCCTGTGCCTACTATCAACTGATAAACTGTCTTCAAAAATCTCTATTTTCTGATTGGCCTGGTTAATTTCATATCACCTCATAAGCCATTTGACCACCTAGAAATTAGTTGCCCTTGAGTCAAGCATCTTCCCCTTCTCTGATCAGTCATGGCCAGGGTGTTAAGTCACATGCTATTGAATAGGTTTTTTTTTTTAATGTTTATTTTTGAGAGAGAGAGAGAGAGAGAGAGAGAGAGAGAGAGAAACAGAGCACAAGTGGGGGAGGGGCAGAGAGAGAGGGAGACACAGAATCCAAAGCAGGCTTCAGGCTCTGAGCCGTCAGCACAGCTGTCAGCTCGAACTCATAGGCCATGAAATCGTGTCCTGAGCTGAAGTTGGATGCTTAACTGATTGAGCCACCCAGGCACCCCTTGAATGTTTGTTTGTTTGTTATTTTTAAGTTTATTCAATCTGTTTTGAGAGAGAGAGGGTATGCAGTTGCATGTGCAAGCAGGGGAGGGGTAGAGAGAGAGGGAGAGAGAATCCCAAGTAGGCTCTGCACTGTCAACACAGAGCCTGATGTGGGTCTCAAACCCATGAACTGTGAGATCATGACCTGAGCTGAAGTCAGACACTAAACTAACTGAGCCATCAAGGCCCCCCTTGAATATGGGTTCTAATGGTAAAGGCCTGCTTTTCTCAGGAGGAGGTTGGGAGCATATCAGGCAAGTGCCTAGGGAGTCATTGACTTCATCCTTCTATATCCTATGCTCTACTATGCTCTACTCTGCTCCTATGCTCTACTATGAGGCTGTCCATTGTACACTCTGTGGCCTGTATCTACTTCTGTGACTTCACAAGTCATGGAGCAGAGGTGTATATTCTGAGTTGATGTGTATACTGAGTATACAGATACTTCTGCACATATTGTTCAAATTATACAAATAATTGCCATATGGTGATATACAGTTTGGAGTTTCTTGAAATATCCCTAGCTTATTTCAAGCTGCCTACTTACAGTTTCTGAATGAGGTTGTTTCTCTCAAGACTGAAAATCTGTTTTCAGTTCTCTTGCCAAGTCTACAGTAACAGTAGGATAGAACACAGGTGTTAGCAAATCTATGAAGTGGGTTCCACTTCCCATAAACTGTAATAAAAAAAATACTGGATTATGGGGATCAGGCCATTCCTAGTTCTGGGACTATGACAGAGAATGTAGTGCTCACAAATAGCACACAAATATCTCATGCCCATTTTCCACTACATATCCCAGTCTCTCTTGCAGTTAGGCTGGGGCATGTCTCTAATTCTGGCTGTAGGGTTAGAGAGGAAATGATACATGTTCTCCATACTTTCTCTTCCTGGAGGGTATGAGTTGAATTGGTAGAACCCATGATAGCAGACTGGATACCTGAAGCATTGTTTGGAATGGTGCTGGGGAACCTCTGGACTTAGGACTTTTTGTGAGTAGGAAATAAACTTCTATGGATTAGACCTTAGAGACTGGGGTTTGACTGTTACTGTAGCATAGCGTAGAGTCACCTTGACTAGTATAGTCACTAATTAACAGTGTGAACTTGGGCAAGTTACAGTGTTCTCAGTTTTCATCTTCCTCTGCTGAAACATAAGAGTTGCCCCAGATAATATCAAGGGTCACCTTCTAAGATTCTCTGATTCCTTTTTTTTTAAAACGTTTATTTATTTTTGAGAGAGAGAGACAGAATGCAAGCAGGGGAGGGGCAGAGAGAGACACACACACAGAATCTGAAGCAGGCTTCAGGCTCTGAGCTGTCAGCATAGAGCCTAACACGGGGCTTGAACCCATTGATCATGACCTGAGCTGAAGTCGGACGCTTGACCGACTGAGCCACCCAGGTGCCCCTAAGATTCTCTGAGTCCTAATTGACCATGTCCTGTTGCAAAGTTTTCTGTCTACTTCTTTCTATTCTTACTGCCATTGATGTATATTATTTCTCACTTGGTCATTCTAAAAGCCTCATAACTGCACCCCCTATATCCAAGCTTATGCACTTCATCCCTCCCACTTCCTCAGTATAGATTATGTCACCTTCTACCTCAAAAGCATTCACTAGTTACACACTGCCTGCTGAACAAAGACTATGTGATATCTGATATTTGAAGTCCTTGATAATCTGTGGTTGGTAATTTGTGCGGAGTGTTCTTTCCTGAACTGTACTGTGGGTTCCTGAAGGTCCAGTGCCATGCATATCTGATTCACTTCATAGCCTCCTACACAGCTAATGCCTATTGAAGTATAAAGTTAGATATCTCCAAATTAGGAATGAGGCCCTAATAAAAAGATAGAAACAATCAAGTGAATTTCAGTGGTGATGTTTGCCAGTAGCATACCTATGTTCAGCATAGTGGTTACCACTATGCAGAACATGTGTATTTTAAAATGCAGAATAGGGGCGCCTGGGTGGCTTAGTTGGTTAAGTGTCCGACTTTCACTTAGGTCATGATCTCACGGTTCGTGGGTTCGAGCCCCGCGTCGGGTTCTGTGCTGACTGCCAGCTCAGAGCCTGGAGCCTGTTTCAGTCTGTGACTCTCTCTCTCTCTGACCCTCCCCTGTGGTTCAGTCTGTGACTCTCTCTCTCTCTGACCCTCCCCTGCTCACGCTGTCTCTCTCTGTCTCCTAGAAATAAATAAAAAATATTAAAAAATAAATAAATAAATAAAATGCAGAATATATGTGTGTTAAAATCCATATCTAAAGTTGATTGAAGACTATCTGCATAGTTACCACTATGCAGAACATGTGTATTTTAAAATGCAGAATATGTATGTTAAAATCCATGTCTAAAGTTGATTAAAGACTATCTGAAAGGCATTGTGCAGTAAAGGAGGAAAAGGAGTTTTACAAGGCAAGGTCCCTGCCCTCTGGGGAATGAGAGGTGGGGGCACGTGTGCTGGAAGCAATCTGCTTAGAACAGCAAAGGAATCCTTAAAGTAGCTTCCTAAGGATAGCAGCAGAGGGAAACTGGTTATTTGGGCTGGCCCTGGAAACAGCCCTTCTTCAAAGTGCTGTGATTCAGACCCTACTGGATTCATCTCTTTAGTGCCATGAGGGACCTCTGGTAGGCCCAAGACACAGGCAGAGGAGAAAAAAGGTGGAATGAGAATAGAGAAAAGAAAGAGGAAGAGAAGGAACGTAAAGGAGAAAATAAGAGTAAAGGAAGTTCATTACCCAAGAACCTAACATCTACATCCTACTTCTTAGTTCCGACAGCATTTTCACAAGAATCCTGTGAGGTGGCTATTGATATTTTTATTCTGCTGATGAGAAAAAAGAGTGAAATGTCAAGAGACTTGCTCAAGGTCACTAATTGAGGCTTCTAACTTAAAACCTTATACTGTGTTCTCAGTTGTCTCTCCAGCAAGAGAAAGTACCATTCCTGTACCATGAAGTAAATTATGATAGTAATAGGTTATGACCCAAAGAATTATGCTTACATAATTAAAAGATTAAATAAATAAATAGGGATGAAGGGACAAATCTCCTTTACAGAAGAATTCCAATTAATACATGTAAAAGGAATGAGAGAAGCAGTCACTATTAGAACACCACAGTAATAGTTGCTACAAGCAAGATCTACTGATGAAGCTGATGTTGGCAGGCAAAACTTTAAGGAGAAACAGGATATTTGCATAGTCTCAAAGTACAGTCTCCAGAATATTTATTAATTATTTTTTGAAACATATGTCCAAAAATGCTTTGATCTTCCTTTCTCTGCAATGTAAAGCTTAATTCCTCCTTAATTCCTCCCCTTACATGTGGGCTAGATTTAGTGATATGCTTATAATGAATATAGTTGGAATCAGGAAAGAGCCAAATAGGTACTAAATTAGTCACTGTGAGCCATACACTCTATTTTGCAACAGTTCACCTCTGCTATTGTAGCATGACACCGCCACAGAAAATATATAAATAAATGAATGTGACCATGTACCAATAAAACTTTATTTACCAAAACAGACCAATAGAACTTTGTTTTTAAAAACAAGCAGTGGGCCGGATTTGGTCTTGCAGCCATTGGTTTGCTGACCTCTGGAATAGTATATGGAAAGGAAAAAATCTTAACTCTGTAGAGGAGAAACCTTGCAGAGGCTACCTTAACATTACTAGTAATAAGTTATACTGAAGTGATGTCAACAAAACAGCAGAGTAACGGGGCGCCTGGGTAGCTGTCACTCAGTGTCTAACTTTGGCTCAGGTCATGATCTCATGGTTTGTGAGTTCAAGCCCCACATCGGGCTCTGTGCTGACAGCTCAGAGCCTGGAGCCTGCTTTGGATTCTATGTCTCCCTCTCTTTCTGCCCCTCCCCCATCTGTGTGCATGCACTCTTTCTCTCTCAAATATAAATAAACATTAAAAAATTTTAAAAACCCAGCAGAGTAAGAAACTCCAAAAGTTCATCCTTTCATAATAGCAACAAAAAATGTGACAAAAACTGTCAGAGTCAAATTTTTCAGAACACTGGACACTAATAACCTATAATAAGGAATGAGATTAAGTCAATAATGAAAAAACTCTCAACAAAGATGACAAAATCCCAGGATCAGATGCTTTCACTGGTAAATTCTATCAGATGTTTAAAGAGGAATCAGCACCAATCCTTCTCAAACTGTTTAAAAAAATGCAAGAACACAGGGCACCTGGGTGGCTCAGTCAGTTAAGCATCTGACTTCAGCTCAGGTCATGATCCCACGGCTTGTGGGTTTGAACCCCGCGTTGGGCTCTGTGCTGACAGCTCAGAGACTGGAACCTGCTTCAGATTCTTTGTCTCCCCTTCTCTCTGCCCCTCCCATGCTCATGCTCTGTCTCTCTGTTTCTCAATAATAAATAAACATTAAAAAATTTTAAAAAAAGAAAGTAGACTTTTAAAAAAAAAGGGCAAGAACACTTTTTAACTCATTATATGAGGCCAGTATTGTCCTGATACCAAAGCCAAACAAAGATAATGAATTAAAAGAAAACTACAGACTAATATCCTTTATGAATACAGATGTAAAAATCCTCAATAAAATACTGGCAAACTGATCCAAGCAAGTACAGTGAGAGGATTACACTTCATGACCAAATGAGATTTACTCCAGCAATGCAATGGTGTCTCAACATGTGAAAATCAACATAATACACCATATTGATAGAATAAAGGATAAAAACTACACGTGGTCATTTCAATAGATGCAGAAAAATTGTTTGACAAAATCCGACACCCTTTCATGATAAAACACCCAACAAACTAGAAATAGAAAGGAATTTTCTCAACCTGACAAAAAGCACATATAAAAAACCCATAGTTGGGTCGCCTGGGTGGCTCAGTTGGTTAAGCATTGACTTCACTTCAGGTCATGATCTCAGATTTCGTGAGTTCAAGCCCTGTACTGGCTTCTCTGCTATCAGCATAGGGCCAGCTTCAGATCCTCTGTCCCCCAACTTTCCTCCCTCTGCTCTCTCTGCATCTCCCCCAACTCATTCTTTCTCTCTCTCTCTCTCAAAATAAGTAAATAAAAACTTAAAAAAAAAAAAAACCCCATAGTTATATCATAATGGCAAAAGGTATAAAGCTTTCTTCCTAAGATCAGGAAAAAACCAAGATACCCACTCTTTCATGTCTATCTAGCATTGTACTGGAAGATCTAGCCAAGGAATTAGGCAAGAAAAAGAAATTAAAAAGTTAACATTTCTTAAGATTAGAAAAGAAGAAGTAAAACTATTCCTGTTCACAGATGACATGATTTTATATAGAGAAAATCCTGAAGAATCCACAAAAACCTATTTGAGTTAAACAAATTCAGCAAGGTTGCAGGATACAAGATCAGTGTACCCACATCAAGTGTACTTCTAAAAGTCAGCTATGAACAATTTAAAAATTAAAATTTAAAAACTCTATTCATGGAGTGCCTGACTGGCTCAATCAGTAGAGAGCATGACCCTTGATCTCAGGGTTGTGAGTTCAAGCCCCATGTTAGGTTACTTAAGTTAAAGATTTAAAAAAAAAAATAAAAATTCCACTTATAATAGCGTTAAAAAGAATAAATACTTGGAAATAAACTGAATAAAAGAAATTAAAGACTTAAACACTGAAAACTACAAAATGTCATTGAAAAAAATTAAAGAAGATCTAAATAAATGAAACTATGTAGTATGTTCATGTATTTAAAGACTTAATATTATTGATGGCAGTACTCTCCAAATTGATCTATAGATTTAATGCAATACTTCTCAAAATCTCAGCTGCCTTTTTTTTTTTTATAGCTGGACATGGACAAACTGATTCTAAAATTCATATGGAATTGCAAGGGACCCTGAGTAGCCAAACCGATCCTAAAAAAAGAAGAACAAAGTTGGAGGACTCACAGTTCTTGATTTCAAAATTTAACTGCAGAGTTATACTAATCCAAATAGTGTTGAGCTGGCATAAAGATAGACCTATAAATCAATGGATTTAAGAGTACAAAAATAATCCTGTATATGTTAGGTCACTTAATTTTTTTTAATTTTTTAAAATATTCTATTTATTTCTGAGAGAGAGAGAGCATGAGCAGGGGAGAGTCAGAGAGAGAGGGAGACACAGAATCTGAAACAGGCTCCAGGCTCTGAGCTGGCTGTCAGCACAGAGCCCGACGCGGGGCACAAACCCACGAACCGTGAGATCATGACCGAAGTCGGACGCTTAACTGACTGAGCCACCCAGGTGGCCCAAGGTCATTTAATTTTTGACAAGGATGCCAAGAGCATTCAATGGAGGAAAGAATGGTCTTTTCAACAAGTGATTTTGGGACAAGTAGATAGATGCATGCAAAAGAATGAAGTTGACCCTGAATTAATTTGCCAGGGTTGACACAGTACTATAGACTGGACAGCTTACATGACAGGAATTAATTTTCTCACACTTCTGGAGGTTAAAAGTCTAAGATCAAGGTATTGGCAGGGTTGATTTCTTCTGAAGCCTCTCTCCTTTGGTTGTAAGTGGTAATCTTCTCCCTCTGTTTTCACATGGTCTTTCCTCTGTGCATGCCTGTGTCTCTGTCTCCTCTTCTTAAAAGGAGACCAGTCATACTGGGTCAGGGCCCACAGCAAAGACTGCATGTAACTTTAATTATCTCTTAAAGACCCTAATTCCAGATACAGTATCATTCTGAGGTACTGGGCATTAGGACTTCAACACACGAATTTTGGACCACACACTTCAGCCTGTGATGGTGACCTTGGGAGTCCAGCTCAGAGCCTCACAGAGATCCAGAGCAGCAAGCTCCCAGTGCCATGAAGGGTTTTCATCAGCTGCACACATGGCAGTGAGAGAGGCAGCGGCTCCCTGAAACAGGTTCTCTGGTGAATGGAAATGTGTTTCCAGTCTTCTGTCCATAAAGTGCTCAGAAACAATATTGGCCACTTTGGTTTGCATAAAACTGGGCATGTTGGACGACTTAAAGGGAGAAACAGATATTGGGCTTTCCGCTAATCTATCATATTAAGTGACCAAGCTGATTTTCTTTTGAAAAGTAGAAGAGATGTGACTGTATTTGACCCCTAGGTTGGTGGTTCTGGTTGTTTCTGGTGATGCTGGTCAGATAAATTAAAACTGGGCTCCTGAGAAATAGTTGTTTCATATCTTGTCATTACAGGCATCCCCTACTTTTCCAAGGTTCTCATTATACCTCTTTGCTTTTATGAAAGACCTGCATTAATACCTGCTTTCCCTAGCCAAAAGAAACCCATAGAGGATTTTTGCTTTTACGAAAAAAAGTGATAAGTGGAAATACTGTTCAGGGTTTGTTTTGCAGTGAGCCCTTATAGAGCCAGTGTGCACTCTGAGCATCAAGAGTGGCCCTGCCCCACTCTTTCCCCCTGGAGCTACGCTCAGCATCTCAGCATAAAGCTATGTCTCTGAGCATCTGTGCTTTATCGCAATTTATTTCATGCATCCATTGGCAAGATGTGTCCTAAGGTATTAGAAAAGCCATGGGCCACCTGGGTGGCTCAGTCAGTTAAGCATCTGACTTTCTTTGGAGAGCGGGATGAGGGTGGTAGAAAACAGGAATCCTAAAGGGAATAGAAGAATCCTTATCCTTCAGAGAAGGCTGTCTCTGCACACACCTACACACACACCATGTATCTTAGTATTTTGTAAAACAGGACCACACTCCATTCCTGCTCATCACAGATATGTGATTTTTTTCATCATTGGAGACCATTTGTTTCTCACCCTTTCAATTCTTGTTACTGCTTCTCAGTCTCAACAGGTAGACACATGCTGAGTGCTCTGTAATGGATATTTAGTGATCCATCATTTCTATTGCTAAGTAAATTCAGTTTTAAGAAGTTAATTAGGATATGGGGCACCTGGGTGGTTCAGTCGGTTAAGCATCTGACTTTAGCTCAGGTCATGATCTCCTGGTTCATGAGTTCAAGCCCCGTGTTGGGCTCTGTGCTGACAGCTCAGATCCTGGAGCCTGCTTGAGATTCTGTGCCTCCCTCTTTCTCTGCCCCTTCCCCACTCATGCTCTCTCTTTCTCAAAAATAAATAAACAATAAGAAATTTTTATTTTTTTTTTGCACATTGTTTTTATGTTTTATTTATTTCTTTTTTTTTAATGTTTTATTTATTTCTAGGAGAGAGAGAGACAGCATGAGCAGGGGAGGGTCAGAGAGAGAGGGAGACACAAAATCCAAAACAGGCTCCAGGCTCTGAGCCGGCAGTCAGCACAGAGCCGGACACGGGGCTCGAACCCACGAACCGCGAGATCATGACCTAAGCGAAAGTCGGACGCGTAACCGACTAAGCCACCCAGGCGCCCCTATGTTTTATTTATTTCTGAGACGAGACAGCATGAGCAGCGGAGGGTTAGCGTGAGCAGCAGAGGGTCAGAGAGAGAGGGAGACACAAAATCCAAAACAGGCTCCAGGCTCTGAGCTAACTGTCAGCACAGAGCCCGACGCGGGGTGGGGAGGGGCTCGAACCCACGAACCAGGAGATCATGATTTGGGCCGAAGTTGGATGCTTAACTGACTGAGCCACCCAGGCGCCCCTAAAATTTTTTTAAAAAGAAATTAATTAGGATAAATTATTCCTGCTCTAGGAGCTTGTGATTAATGACTTGGTGCATTTAAAATGTTTCCTATACAAGAAGGCAGTGTCAGGACCTCATTTGAAGACTTTTTTCCCCCCTCTGTTTCCTCATTTAGGGGAATGTACTCTCTCTCATAAAAAATAGGTTTAAAGTAATAGGTAAAGTAATAGGTGGATTATAGCAAGTCTGAGCTTCCATCTAGCCTTGTGAAAAGAACAAAGGTTTATTTTTCCTCCCAGTTTTTTGTTATACCTCTGTATTCTGCTTTTTCAAAATTTAACTTTTGGGGCGCCTGGGTGGCTCAGTCGGTTAAGTGGCCGACTTCAGCTCAGGTCATGATCTCACGGTTCGTGGGTTCGAGCCCCACGTCGGGCTCAGTGCTGATAGCTAGCTCGGAGCCTGGAGCCTGTTTCAGATTCTGTGTCTCCTTCTCTCTCTGACCCTCCCCTGCTCACACTGTCTCTCTCTCTCAAAAATAAATAAAGATTTAAAAAAAAAATTTAACTTTTATCTCACACTTTTCTTTTTTAATGTTTATTTATTTTTGAGAGAGAGAGAAAGATCATGGCCATGGGGCAGGGGGGGTGGGCAGAGGGAGAAGGAGATAGAGAATCTCAAGCAGGCTCTGCCCTGCTAGCATGGAGCCCAATGGTGAGCTCAGTCTCACAAACCATGAAATCATGACCTCAGGCGAAGTCAATAGTCAGACCTTAACCAACTGAACCACCCCGACACCCCATCTCATTTTTTCATGTTGAGATACAGTCTTCAAATATTTTTAAAATCATTATTCACAATTTTTACTTTTTTTTTTNATTTTTTTTTTTTTTTTTTTTTTTTTTTTTTTTTAGGAATCTCTACATCCAACATGGGGCTTGAACTCATGAACCTGAGATTAAGAGTCACATGCTTTTCTGACTGAGTCAGCCATGTGCCCTGTCAAATTTTTTTCTTCTTTTCATTTATTGAGGCAAATTCCCAGAAGCATTTGGGAACATCATTACGTTAAAATGCACAGACATGTTTTGCAAAATTGTTTTCTAAAATGGCTGTGCCAATTTATCACTTGGAAATTTCCTTGTATGTTTAGGACTCACTAACATGGAGCATTACAACTTTAAAACTTTGTTAATTAAAAAAAATATATGTATATTAGTAATATATATAATATATTAGTGAAATATATAATATATAAATAAAATAGAAAATATATAATATATATTATGTATTCATTCTAGTTTAATATATACATATATTTCTTGACTTTTTATTTTGAAATATTTCAAATCTTCTGAAAACTCTGAGTAATACGAGGATGCCCTTTCCTTAGATTGAATTGTTAACATTTTGCCATAATTGCTTTCACTCTCCCTACAGACAATATGTGCATACATATACCTTTTCCTAATCCATCTGAATTACTTGTGGGCATCATGACACTTCTCTCCTAAACACTTTAGCAAGTATTTCCTAAGAACATGGATGTTCTCCTACACAGCCACAACATAATTATCACCCTTGGGAAATTTAACACTGATACAATGCTCTAATATATATCCATGTTCAAGTTCCCAATTGTCTTTTTTAGCTGTTTTTGGTTTTGGGGATCATACATTGCATTTGATTGTTCTATCTCTTCTATCTCTCTTAATCCATAACAGTTTTCCAGTCTTTTTTGGGTTTTTTTTGGTGGGTTGTTTGTTTGTTTGTTTGTTTTTAAGTAGGCTCCATACTGGGCGTAGAGCTTGAACTCACCTGAGATCCAGACCTGAGTTGAAATCAAGAGTTGGGTAATAAACCAACTGAACCACCCAAAAGAATACATTTCTTTGGTATTTTTTACATTGATATTTTGAAGCATCCAGGCCAGTCATGTTTTATTTGTTTATTTGTTTCTTCAGGCCAGTTGTTTTGTTTTTGTCTAACTCCTCATGTTTAGATTCAAGTTAGACACCTTTGGCAGTAACATCACATAGACAATATCATGTCCTTCCTAGTGTATCACATTTGGAGACTAGTGATTATCAGATGGCCTTGTCATGTTAAAGTTTTATCTTTGTGATAGTTTTAACATACAATTATTATTTCCTAGGAAGGACAAACCTTTCAAACTACTGATTGATAGGAATCAGGCTCTCTATTTCTGAAGGTAGGGGAGAAGGAAGTAACACCAGTTGAGCACTTATTCTGTTCCAGGTAGTATGCCAAAGGTGTTTACAGAAGGCTTTTTTTCCCACTCTGTTTCCTCATTTAGGGGAATGTGTTCTCTCTCTCTCTCTCATAAAAATAGGTTTAAAATAATAGGTAGATTATAGCAACATCTTCAGAGATTCTCTCAAAATTAAGACCCTTGTGATAATTAGAGAAATAAGTCTCAGAGTTTACATTCAGCCTTGTGAAAAGAACAACAAAGGTTTATTTTTCCTCCCAATTTTTTGTTATAACCCAGGGGTCATTATCCACATTTCACTGAGAGAGGCCAATTAACAGCTTAAAGTTCCAGAAACTGGTGGAGCTGAATTTTAATCCAGGTCAGTCTTACTTGAAATCTCATGTTTATTCAACATACTGTGCCTTCTTAAATCTATGTCCAGAATAAGACGGAGGATCCTCCCATAGACCTGGTCCAGCATGAGGTAGATAAAGGATGGCAAATACAAAGCTTATGTGTCACCATTCTCCATGTCTCACTTATGACAGACATTACTAATCAAATCACCACTTAACCCTCCAAGCCTGGGTGTTCTGAATTCCTTCCCAAGGCATTATGCCAGGCAGGTGGTAATAATTGAAAAGAATTGGCATGGGAGATGGAATTTATTCTGTGGATTTGTAATTAGGCACACATGGGCTGTGTGACTTTTGTCAAGCTACTTAACCTTTCTGAGACTCAGTTTTGTTCTCTACAAATTGAAATATGTAATTTGCAGTAGAGTTGCATTAGAATTATCATGAGGATTGAAGGCATGTTTGTAAAAGTACCTGGTGCTGTAGCCCATATCTAAGCATGCTGTACCTAGGCATTCAGAAATGTATAGTTTTTAAGGAACTGGGACCACCTCTTCAGTTCATGCTATGAAGGCGGTGGGAAACATTAAGAAAACCAGAAAATTATATCAAGGAATCAAAGTTTGGTGAGAACTACACACAGCATATAATTAAGTACAGGCTGTGAGTTCTGCAAAGGTTTCAAAAAGACTGAGGGAGAGCCCGGCTGGTGGGTTGCAAGGAGGCCTTCTGGAGGAGGTGAGATTTGCGTGGGTCTGAAGGGGATTTAGGGTTTGGGTGAGCCACCAGTGGGGAACTAGAACAGCATCAGCAAAAGCGGTAAGAGAAAGGCTTATGGAAAGGAGAGTGGCCCTTTTGGAACGAAGAGTCGAAGCTGAGGAATGTCGGGGGATCATGTGTGCGTTTAGGTGAAGAAGAGGAAAAGCCCCTTGGGGAGGGAACCTTGGATTTCTCTGAGTTCCCAGCCCACTCTGATCTTACCCAATCAGCCCCAAGAGTACCGGGGAGGTCAGAGACTCTGCATGTTTCTTGGCTACCACCAGGGGGCAGTATGACCCAGCAGCTTGAAACTTCTCTTTCTGGTTCATTTAGAACTTTTTCTGAGTTCCTATTTTATGCCAGGAGCTGAGCTAGGATCTTAAAAGTACTATCTATCCACCAACCTAAAGGTCATGTGTGTTGCATGGAGGTTGCAACATACTTTCTTTTCCTTGGTGACCTCTTCTAATACTAACTGTAACCCTGTGTGCTCTCCATATGTTAGTCTTATCTCCAAGGAGGGACTGGTGTTCCGAGTTGAATGTGAATTATTCAAGTTCAAATACTGTGAGGGAACCTGAATTTGAACCAGGGTTGTAATATTCATCCCATGTTCTCCACTACAACCCACAGCCTTTGTTAAGAAGAGAGGAGCATAAAAATATTTAGTGTAAGAGTTAAGTAATTATTTTTTTATGTTTATTTATTTCTGAGAGAGAGAGATTGACAGACAGAGAGACAGCATGATCAGGGAAGGGCAGAGAGAGAGGGAGACACAGAATCTGAAGCAGGCTCCAGGCTCTGAGCTGTCAGTACAGAGCCTGATGCAGGGCTTGAACTTGTGAACTACAAGATCATGACCTGAGCTGAAGTCAGACGCCCAACAGACTGAGACACCCAGGCGCCGCTTAGGTGAGTAATTATTAAAAGCAAACAGCAGAATTTAAGTTTGAGAAGATGAAAAAGTTCTTGAGAGGGATGATGGTGATGATTGCACAACAGTGTGTACATGCTTAATGCCACTGAGCTGTACACTTAAAAATGATTATAATGGTAAATTTTATGTATATGTTACCACAATTTAAAAGTGGCAACTACTAACAAAAACAAACAACTGAAGAACCAAGACAGGGGTGCCTGGGTGGCTCATCGGTTAAGTGTCTGACTCTTGATTTCCTCTCAGGTCATGATTTCACAGTTCATGAGATCGAGCTGTGGAGCCTGCTTGGGATTCTCTCTCTGCCTCTCCCCTACTTGCATATGGTCTCTCCCTCTCAAAATAAATAAATAAACATTAAAAAAAATAACCAAGACAATGTTAAATTCTGATCTAATCCAAGAGAAACCAGGGGCTTATTATAGGGACATAAAAAGAAAAAAACAATAAACAAACAAATAAAAATGGCAATTACTACATAATATTCATTAATATGTGTTATGTATTAGTAGCTGTTTTTTTTAAAGCATTTATGATTTACTAATTATTTAACTGAATTCTGCCAACCACCAGTTGAGGTAGGTACTATTATTATTCCCATTTAACAAGTCAGTTCATCATTTAGTCTGTCCTTACTCCCACTTTCCAGCCCCAACAACTCCACTACTGTCTCTGATCTATACCTAACTGACCCCTGGGTGACCAGCACTATGAAGTGTGATGGAGTGGAAGGACCATCGTCTTTGGAGCTGATAGGGGCTCTGCTATTTTACCAGCAGAATGTTCTTGGGCAAGTTACTTAATCTCTCTGAGACTCAATTTTTTCATTTGTGCAATAAACATAATAATAATACCTACATTTTAGGGATGTTGTCATGAGCAAATAATATAAATGTATAATGCTTAGCATAGTGCTGGTACATAGTAAGCACTCGAAAATGATGACTGTTCTTATTCCTTTTAATGTGTGTTTAAAGAAATAAGTAAAATGTGTGTTTATTTTTTATAAAGAGAGAAAGTGGGGGAGGGGCAGAAAGAAAGAGGGAGAGAGAGAGAATTGCAAGCAGGCTGTGCGCTGTCAGCAGAGGTCCCTGAAGCACAGATCCCCACAGCACAGAGCCCCACAGCCATGGAGCTGGACATGGGCTTGACTCACAAACCATGAGATCATGACCTGAGCTGAAATCAAGAGTTGCTTAACTGACTGGGCCACCCAGGCACCCTTGATGGCTGTCCTTATTATCTGCACATAGTAGAGTACTCAGAAAGTAGTAAGTTAAATGGATGGGTTCCTCTTGACTGTACCTGAAATAGCTCTTGGCCCTCCTGGGGGCAATGTGCAGAGGGTATTTAGCTTGGTCTTCTCAACTCAAGGAATGATAGAGGACTGGATAAAGTTCTTTGAGTCCAACTCTTAACATTTTACAGAAGAAGGTGAAGCTCAAGAAAAGGAGTAGTTTTGTGCAAGGTCATCCCTTCATGCCAATCAACCAGAAAGTTAACCTGAGAAGCAGTGTGGCCTGGTGAAAGCCCTTCCCTGGGTACCAGGCTTGGGTGGTGAAGTACACTTCAAGTTAGCCAGCCCCTCCCAGGAACACAGGTTATCTATCTTCAAGTCCCTTCTGGCCTCAGATCTATACAGGTAACTGCTCACTTTTGCCCTTTTGCTGCAGTGGCCAAGATTATGAAACTGGGCAATTGGCAGCTTATCCTAACTTCTAGAGCAAAGAATATGAGGAGAGAGGCAAGGGGAGGGATCCTAGGCACCATGGTTTGTGAGACCTGTGCCCTAGAGATAACTTGGTTAATATATGTATATATTTTTCTCTTTGCTTGGCCTGGAAACCACAGGAAAGCCAAGCAGCAGCTTGTGAAGCAGGAGCTCTGAGAAACTCATTCTTACAAGAGATGACTCAGCACAAGCCTGAGAACCACAGGGAGTGTCCCCCAGCCTGGCTTCCGCATAGGCCCGTGTGCAGTTATGTGGGCCACTGTGGTTATACTGCTCTCTGCTCAGGGGAGATTCTGTCCCCTAGAAGTATGAAGATGTCCTGGCAGCCCCCAGCTGATAAGAGGGTAGTAGTTTCAGGGTCCTTGTTGTGGTTTGATCTCTGAATAATGCACTTTCTCTTGAATACACTCCTTATGTCTTGCCTAGATGTAGTGACCTTCTTCTCCAGGTTCTTGCCCACCAGCACTGCCTCCACATTGGGCTTTCTAAAACTGATGTCACCAGGACACTGTCACAGCATGCCTCACTGCCTATAAAACTTGAGTTCCAAACTCCTTAACACAATATGGTCCTGACCAAAGTTTCTGCCTCATCCCAAGCCTTTCTCCTTCCTCCTACCATGCCCAGGGTTTCTCAGTATGTCTATGGACCACCTTCTTCATTGAGGATGCTTGTTTTAAAATTCAGATGCCTATGCCCACCAGATAGTTGCTCACGGGACCTGAGAACTTGCATTTAATTATAATGAGGCTAATTTTTGTGCAGACTGCCCTGAAAGAACTACTGCTTTGCCAAACCAAATTAAGTTTCTTGACTCTTGGACCCTTAGTGTCCTTTCTCATGCTGTTCCTCTTCTAGACTGCCCTTCCTCTACTTCCTAGCCTGGGACACTCTGCTCCTTCTTTAAGGCTCATCTCACATATCAGCTCGTCTGTGTTGCTTCTCCCAAATCTAGGTTCCTTTCTTTATGTTTACATAATCCCACTGTACTTTCTACCTACCTCTACTCTAGAATTTTCATATTGGGTCAGGGTCGGCACCTGTACATGTTTGTTAGCTCCATAAAAACAATAGATGGCTTGTTTTTGCATCCCCAGGACTTAGTAAAAACCCTGGCAAAAAGAAGGCATTTTGTTGAATGAATGAATGGATGGATGGATGGATGGATGGATGGATGGAAGCCAGGCCTTAGTCTAACTCAGAAGGATAGATTTAACCCATTTTGTAGCTAATAGGGCCAGGATTTATTGTGCAGGTTCCTGCTTCGTAGTTTCGGTCTGTTACTTGGTCTAAATGTTTGGTCTACCTTTGAGGAAGCTCTGTATTTGCATTTTGGCAAGAGGTAGTTAGATTAGCCATAATTTAGGTCTTGGAATTATTATTTTTTTTTAATTTTTAACGTGTTTTTTTTTATTTATTTCTAGGAGAGAGAGAGACAGACAGCGTGAGCAGGGGAGGGTGAGAGAGAGAGGGAGTCACAGACTGAAACAGGTTCCAGGCTCTGAGCTGGCAGTCAGCACAGAGCCCGATGCGGGGCTCGAACCCACGAACCGTGAGATCATGACCTAAGCGAAAGTCGGACGCTTAACCGACTAAGCCACCCAGGCGCCCCTTGGAATTATTTTTTAAAAATCTACGTGTAGCAACATGGATGGACCTTGAGGGTGTTATGCTGAGTGAAATAAGTCAGGCAGAGAAGGACAAATATCATATGTTTGCACGTATAGGAGGATTAGGAGGAACTTAACTGAGGACCATGGGGGAGAAGAAGGGGGGAAATGGTGGGGGAAAGGGAGAGAGGCAAACCATGAGAGACTCTTGAATGCTGAGAACAAACTGAGGACTGATGGAGGTGGGCGAGGGGGAGGGGGGAGATGGGCGTGGAGGAGGGCACTTGTGGGGATGAGCACTGGGTGTTATATGGCAACCAATTTGACAATAAACTATTTGTAAAAAAAAAAAAAAGAAGAAAGAAAGAAAGAAAAAATCTACCGTGATTCTGTATTAAGCCAAGGAGTTGCTTCCTCTTGGTCTTTTTGAGAATAGAACTCATTAGGTGTTTTTTCATCTCAGATCTCTTCCTGTAAGAATCCATCTCATAATTCTTAACCTTCTAACTCTAGTGATGTAACTGCCACCTCAACCAGGCACACCCTGGACGTTGTCATGACTGTTCCAGCTCAGAAATACCAACATACAGGTCCCTGGCCAGAACTCCTTGCCTTCCAGTTGGCTCAATTCCCCATTTCCTGTTCGCCTGCTCTCTGACTTCACGGTTCTCTGGATCTCTGTTTTAAGCTTCAGCCCATGAATGGCTTCCCTTCTTCTTCCCCTTTCACAGGGTGGTGCCCCTCCTTTTGTCCAAGAGAAGACACCCTCAACACCATCTGCACCATCAACATTACCTCCCTTTCCTCCATCCTCAGTCCCTCCTCTGGCTCTTCCCTACTACACACAAATACAGTCAAGCTTCTTTCACCTTTATGGATGCCTCCCTCCAGCTTTTAACTGTTCATGTTCTGGGACCAATCCTATGGGAGGGGGTTTCCCCATACCACCAAGCAATTCTTGGACACCAGCTGGGTGTCCTACATTTCAACTCAATTCTGGCACTGTCTACCCAGAGAGAGCCGCAGATTCTACAGGTTAAGGGCTCAGTCTCATAAGATTGACCGCCCCACACCCAGGTTCAGATGCAACTGGCTATAGATCAAAGGTTCCCACAATCCCCTCCTTCCTTGGGTTTGATTAATTTGCTAAAGTGACTCACAGAACTTGAAGAGATGTTTTACTTACTAGATTACCAGTTTAAATCCCCATATCTCCACATGTTCTAACCTGGAAGCTCTCTGAACCCCATCCTTTTGGGTTATTCATTACACAGGGACAGTTGATTAAATCATTGCTGTTGGTGATGGATTCTACCTCTAGCCCCCTTCTCCACCCTAGAGGTCAGTGAGATGGACTTATAGTCCCACCCCTGTTATCACAAGGTTGATTCCCCTGGCAACCAGCCCTCATTTAAGGGCGGCCAAAAGTCACTTATTAACATACAAAAAACACCTTGATTGCTCTCAGCATTTAAGAAATGTCAAGGATTTTAAGACCTCTGTGCAAGAAAAGGGGAACAAGACCAAATACATATTTCTTATTATAAATCATAATATCACACCAGTGTTTCAAGTTGCCTTTACAGCATAGCTTATCAAAGAGTAGGCCCTATTTGCTACCCACTCAGTCCTAACCCCATTTTTGTCCCCACCACTCCAGTGGTTCTTCCCAAGGCCACGACAGCATACTAATTGCAAAATCCTATGAGTAGTTTCATTTGCTATTTTGCTTGCACCTTGTGTGCCATTGGACACTGAGCGACTGTGTTCTTTTTGACTCTCTGTTCTTCTTGGTTTGCAAACCACTCTGCCTACTCTTTCCTTTATGGTGTCCTTTTCCTATTCTCAACTGCCAATAGTCCATACTTTTTCTTGTTTAGCCTCTAATTTATCTTGTGTGTGTATGCGTGTGTGTTTAACTGAAGTATAGTTGACACACAATGTTACATTAGTTTCAGGTGTAATTACATGGCTCATATAATCTAAAGCTTACCACTTGTTTTACAAGACACCTGACATCTCTGAGCCTTAGTAAAATAGAAGTTGTCATGGGGCGCCTGGGTGGCTCAGTTGGTTAAGTGTCTGACTTCAGCTCTGGTCATGATCTCACATTTCATGGGTTCGAGCCCTATGTCAGACCCTGTGCTGACAGCTCAGACCCTGGAGCCTGCTTAGGATTATCTGTGCCCCTCTCTCTCTCTGCCCCTTCCCCACTCATGCTCTGTCTCTGAAAAATAAATAAATGTTAAAATAAAATTTTTTTAAAATAGGTATATGATAGAAATTGTCATGAAAAATGCAACTTATGCACAAAAAGGGCACAGCAAAGTGCCTGCCATAGAGTCGAGGCTCTCTCAATGGTAGTACTTTGTATTATTATTGTTAATAGTAAAATAATGTTTTTGTCTCTACCCACCCCTATAGGTTTATATCTGTCTTTATCGTTGTTCTGTAAACTTTTTATTATGTTGATTTTGAACAGCCCCTAAAAAAGAATTGCATAATAAATCCTCATGTAACCATGACTCATCCCCAACAAACAGCCCATGGCCAACCCTATCCCATTTGGCCCCATCCTCCATAAAAAATACACATTTAAAAAAATAATCACAATACTATTACCATACTTTAGAAAACCTAATCTTTTGAGATCATTTTGTATATGTGATTCCCACAAATTATTTTCTGGATGTTCCCCAGGCACTTCAAACTTAACTTGTCCAAAGTTGAATTCACCACCTTCTTAGAAACCAGTCTCTTCCCCATCTAACCCCCCACCTTGTGGCCCCTGACTTGATGATGGATACCACTGTTCATCAGTCCCTCAGGTCAGGTCCTTGGGAGTAGCCTTTGGCTCCTTATTCTCCCTCACATCCCATCCGGCTACTCACCTGAAAATCTTTAGTGTTTGTCCCCTGTCCCCTATGTCACCCCTGCCACTGTCTTATGTTATTGGGTTCTTCTTGGGTCTTTGTTCCTGAATATTAGCTATTTAATTGGTCTCCTCAATGAGTCTTTCACCCTCTAATCTAATCTATTGTCAATGATTTTTTTCTAATAATTTTTACTGTGGTGAAATGTACATAAAATTACTGTTTTAACCTGTATAGTTCAGTGGCATCAAGTACATTCACATTGTTGTACAACCATCACCACCATCCATCTCTAGAACTTTTTCATCTTCCCCAAACTAAAGCTCCATGCCCATTAAACAATAACTTTCCATTCCTCTTCCCCCAGCTCCTGGCAACCACCATTCTACTTCTCTCTCCATGAATTAGAATAATCTAGGTACCTCATTTAAGTGGAAACATAAAGAATTTGTCTTTTTATGACTAGTTTATCCCACTTAGCATAATAAGGTTCAGGGTTCATCCATATTGTAGCATGTAGAAGAATTTCTTTTCTTTTTTTAGGTTGAATAATATTCTGCTGTTAAGTATAAGCTACCTCTTGTTTATTCACTCATCTGTCACTTGGATTACTTTTACCTTTTGGCTATTATGAATAATGTGGCTATGAACATGAGTGTGCAGATAGGTCTTCGAGACTTTGCTTTCAATTTTTTTGAGTACACGTACCCAGAAGTGGAATTACTAGATCATATAGTTATTCTATTTTTAATTAAAAAATTTTTAAATGTTTATTTTTGAGAGAGAGAGCGCGCGCGCGCGTGCACTTGCGCTAGTGGGGGAGGGGCAGAAAGAGAAGGAGACACAGAATCTGAAGCAGGCTTCAGGCTCTGAGCTGTCAGCACAGAGCTCTTCTTGGAGCTCCCAAGAACCGCGACATCATGACCTGAGGCTTAACCGACTGAGCCAACCAGGCACCCCTCTATTTTTAATTTTTTGAAGAACTACCGTTTTCCATAGTATCTGCACCATTTTACATTCCTTCTAGCAATACACAAAGATTGTTTTAGTCCTTGCCAACACTTGTTTTCTGGGGGTTTTTTGTTTCATTCTGTTGTATTTTTATTTTAATTACAGCCATCCTGCTGGCTGTGAGGTGATATCTTATTGTGCTTTTGATTTGCATTTCTCCAATGATTTGCTTAACATCTTTTAATGTACTTTTAAGTCATTTCTTTATCTTCTTTGGAGTTATGTCTATTCACGTACTTTACATAATTTTGTAATGAGTTGTTTATTTTTTGTTGTTAAGTTATAGGATTTCTTTTATATATTCTGGATAGTAATGCCATGTCAGACAAATATTGCAAATATTTTCTCCCATTCCATGGTTTGCCTTTTTACTCTGTTAATAGTATACCTTGCTGCATAAACATTTTTATTGTTTTTTATTTTAATTATGGTTGTTATATTAGTTTCAGTTGTACAATGTAGGGATTCAACAATTCTAGATATTACTCAGTGCTCAACATGATAAGTGTACTTTAATATCCATCACCAATTTCACCTATTCCCCCACCAGCTTCCCTCTGGTAACCATCAATTTGTCCCTATAGCTAAGTGTTTTGGGGGGTGGAGTAGAGGGGAATATGGGTGATGGGCATGGGGGAGGACACTTGTTGGTATGAGCACTGGGTGTTACATGGAAACCAACTTGACAATAAACTATATTATAAACTCTAAAAAAAAAGAGTTCTCGTTTTGTCTCTCTTTTTTTCCCTTCTTTCCTTTTTAAAAGTTCGTTTTGTTTCTTAAATTTGATATATGAGTGAAGTTATATGTGATTTGTCTTTCTCTGACTGACTTATTTTACTCAGCATTATTCTCTCTAGCCCCATCTATGTCATTGCAAATGGCAAAATTTCATTCTTTGTTATGGCTGAATAATGTTCTCTTGTGTACATGTACCATATCTTCTTTATACATTCATCAGTCAGTGGACACTTGGGCTGCTTCCATAATTTAGCTGTTATAAATAATTCTGCTATAGAGAAGGACAAATATATGTTTGCACGTATAGGAGGATTAGGAGGAACTTGACGGAGGACCAAGGGGGAGAAGAAGGGCGGAAATGGTGGGGGAAAGGGAGAGAGGCAAACCATGAGAGACTCTTGAATGCTGACAAAAACTGAGGACTGATGGATGTGGGGGGGAGGAGGGATGGGCATGGAGGAGGACACTTGTGGGGATGAGCACTGAGTGTTATGTGGAAACTAATTTGACAATAAACTATTTGTAAAAAAATAAATAAATAAAAAATAAATGAAAAAAAAATAAAGCACAGTTAGATGCTACAAAAATAAATAAATAAATAATTCTGCTATAAACATAGAGGTGCATGTATCACTTTGAGTTAGTTTTTTTGTATTCTTTGGGTAAATATCTAATAGTGCAATTCCTGGATCATATTTTGTTTTATTTTTAACTTTTTGAGGAAACTCCATACTGTTTTTTCCACATTGGCTGAAGAGGTTTGCAGTGTCACCAGCAGCACAGGAGGGATCCTTTTTTTCCCCACATCCTCACCAGCACTTGTTGCTGCTTGTGCTTTTGATTGTAGCCATTCTGACAGATGTGAGGTGATATCTCATTGTAGTTTTGATTTGCATTTCCTTGATGATGAGTGATATTGAGCATCTTTTCATGTGTCTGTTGGCTATCTGTATGTCTTCTTTGGAGAAATGTCTGCTCATATCCTCTGCCCATTTTTTTAATGTTTATTTTTGAAAGAGAGTGTGAGTGGGGGAGGAGTAGAAAGAGGGAGAAAGAGGATCTGAAGCAGGCTCTGCGCTGACAGCATAGAACCTGATGCAGGGCTTACTCACGAACTGAACCAGGGAATCATGACCTGAGCCGAAGTCAGATGCTTAACCCACTGAGCCACCTGGGCACCCCCCATTGTTTACTTTTACTATAACACGTATCAAACTGGTTTAATTGTTGGCTCACCTGTTTCCTGTCTCTCCAGGTAGACTATAATGTGTGTGCGTGTGTGTGTGTGTGTTTATTTAAAATTTTATTTTTAGAGAGAGAGAGAGAGAGCAGGAGAGAAGGGCAGAGGCAGAGAGAGAAACAGAATCTTAAGCAGGCTCCATACGTAGCACAGAGGCCCACGCAGGGCTCTATCCCACGACCCTGGGATTATGACCTGAGCCAAAATCAAGAGTCGGACACTCAACTGATGCTCATCTGGAGGCAACCCTCCTCCAGATAGACTATAAATTCCTTAATGGCATTGGCCCTCTCCCTATCTTGTCATCTGCATGCTGCTCAAATTTGGTTAAACAGTTGAACGGAGATCTCCACCACTTTAGTGGCTTTGACCTTGAGCAAACTAAACTCTCTGGGCCTCAGTTTTTTCATTAGATTACTGTGATGGTTAATTCAGATTATGTTTAGAAAGTGCAGGTTGCTTACCAGTGAACGCTCAACAAAAATAAGCTGTTATTATCATCGACTTATTGAGTTGATATTGCAAATTCTAATCAGTTGTATAACTTTGGACAAAATTCATAAACTCCCAGGACCTATTTTTACTTCTGTAAAATGAGGTGTTTGACCTGCATTATCTATGGCAGTGGTTCTCAAACTAGGCTGCACATTGCAATCATCTGGGGAGCTTTAAAAATACTAATGTCTAGGTCCCTCCCCCAAAGATTCTGATTTAATTGATGTGAGGTACAACCTGGCATGGGTATTTTTTTAAAAGCTCCCCTGGTGATTCTAATGTTCAGCCAGAATTGAGAACCACTGATCTAAAGTTTCTTCCAGATATAACACACTAGAAAGTTGAGCTGCCAGGATCCTTGGAGGCAGGGGAATGGAATGTCTCCCAGCATTCTGCTGCCATCACCCTTTGTTAGTTTAGCAGGAAGTATTTTTGGACAGGCTCACTTAGCTGGAACTCCAAGAGTATTTGTGGGTTCCTGGATGTTTAATACTTAGGAGCTCAGCTCACTCTATCCTGGAGAGACTTTGGAGACCAGGGCTCTGAGGAAGAGAAAAAAAAATCAGCTCTTCCTTACCACACCGCTCTAAACCAAGGTCTAGGAGTCTCCCCTGAAGTGTTGTGCTATGGAGTCCTAGTCAGGCTAAGGGAGAGGGTAGAGGAAAGGATCGTCGGTATAAAGTTAGTAGGGAAACTTGAGGCCCTGACTAGAAGTGGGGAGAGGCTGAGTGTTAACAAATACTCATTCCTTTACAGTGCTTTAAGACCATATTCATGTTCATAGCCGTTATTTGTTTGATTCCCATAGCAACCTTGAGGAATGGAGAGCAGGTATTACTGCCTCCATTTTGTAGAGGAGTAAAACAGGTCACCGAATGGTTAAGGGCCTCACCAAAATTACACAGTAGGTTAGCAGCAGAATCAGCATGACAGCCCCTGAATGACTCTCCTTCCTGGACTCTCTTACTGTGTCTGGGAAGAAAAACTGCACACTCACTGTGAGATAGTAGAAAATACATATTGGTTCCTTTCCCAGGTTCCTGGTACAGAGCTCCGGAAACCTCTTGTAATCCTTGGGTGATAGAACTGTCTTTTGTTCTAATGAGGTGACTCTCATAGAGTCATAAATGGCTCCTAGATGAGGGCTGACCAGTGGAAAGTCCAATCCATGATTAGAAGCTTGGAACTTTGAGCCCTTCCCTTTATTCTATTAAGAAAGGCAAGGAGCTGAAAATGGAATTGATCAACCATGCCTACATGATTAAGCCTCCATAAAAATCCCCACAGTGTGGGGTTCAGAGAGCTTCTAAATTGGTGAACATATCCATATACTGGGAGGGTAACACTTCAACTCGATGGTAATAAAAGCTCCTGTGTGTGGGTCCCTCACCAGACCTCACCCTATGTATCTCTTCATCCAGCTGTTCATATGTGCCCTTTATCATGCCTTTAATAAACTAGTAAACACAAGTAGGTGTTTCCCTGAGTTCTGTGAGTGGCTTTTTTATTTTTTTTTTAAGATTTTATTTATTTATTTTTTTAAAGATTTTATTTTTGCAGTGTGCCTTGGTGTCTTGGTCGGTTAAGCATCCAACTCTGGGTTTAGGTTCAGGTCATGATCTCACAGTTTGTGGGTTCGAGCCCTACATCAGGTGCTGAGCTGACAATGTGGAGCCTGGTTGGGATTCTCTCTATCCCTCTTTCTCTGCCCATTCCCTGCTCATTCTCTTTCTAAATAAATAAATAAATAAACTTAAAAATATATATTTTATTTTTGGGAGCACCTGAGTGGTTCAGTGGGTTGATCACTGACTATTGATTTCAGCTCAGATCATGATCTCGTGGTTTATGAGTTTGAGCCCCATGTCTGGCTCTGTGCTGACAGCACAGAACCTGCTTAGGATTCTCTTCCCTTCTCTCTACACCCCCCCCCCCAAACCAAATGAATAAATAAACTTGAAGATTTTATTTTTAAGTAATCTCTGCACCCAACATAGGGCTCAGATCTGCAACCCTGAGATCAAGAGTTGCAGGCTCCAGTGACTGAGCTAACCAGGCACCCTATGAGTGGCTCTTTTAACAAATAATTGAATCCAAGGGGGAGGAGGTCATGATAACCTTTGATTTGTAGCTAAGTCAGACAGAAGTTGTAGATAAGCTGGGGACCTATTACTTGTGACTGGCATCTGAAATGGGGATCAGTCTCATGAGACCAAGCCTTTACCCTGTGGGATCTGGATACTGTCTCCAGGCAAAGTGTCAGAATTGAATTAAATTGTTAATACTCAGTTGTTACAGAGATTTGCTCACACATCTGGTTTCAGAAGTGTCATGAGGATGGTAATGTCATGAGAGTAAAGGAGACTCAGGACTAGGAGGGATTTTCTAAAACACCTGGGTAGCTCAGAGTCCTTCCTGACTCTTTGGGATTAGAGCCAAGGTTCCAAATGGCCCAATTGGTGCAATAGGGAACAACTAAAATAACCCCTTCTAATTGTGGCTCATCTACTCTGAGCATGGCAGTGTTTTCCAGGATTATTAGCAAACGCCTTCAGTTTTATAAAGTTTGGGGCATTCAGGACTAGCTTTAAGGTATATTTAGTTACAGTGTCCATCCAGTGTGTTCCAGAATACCCCAAAGGGCTGTGTGGAGCAGTGTTAGCTAAATGCTGGGCCTTGGACAAGGGTTGGCTCTTGGCTGTTGGTTCAAGATTAAACAACAAAGAAACAGAAAACAGTATTGATTTTTTGCTAAGCTCAATTTAATTTAAATCCATGCCTTTTGGGGTGCCTGGGTGTCTCAGTCAGTTAAGCATCCAACTCTTGATCTCAGCTCAGGTCATGATATCATGGTTCCTAAGATCAAGCCCTGAGTCAGGCCAGGCTCTGTGCTGACAACATGGAGCCTGCTTGGGATTCTTTCTCCTCCCTCTCTCTCTCTGTTCCTAAGATCAAGCCCTGAGTCAGGCTCTGTGCTGACAACATGGAGCCTGCTTGGGATTCTTTCTCCTCTCTCTCTCTCTCTCTCTCTCTTTCTGCCCTTCCCAGCTCATGCTCTCTTTCTCTCACTTTCAAAATAAATAAATAACCTTAAAAAGAAGTCCTACCTTTTCTAAATAATTTTCATCCAAGTTAGTTAGTATATAGTGCAACAATGATTTCAAGAGTAGATTCCTTAATGCCCCTTACCCATTTAGCCCATTCCCCCTCTGACAACCCCTCCAGCAATCTTGTTTGTTCTCCATATTTAAGAGTCTCTTATGTTTTGTCCCCCTCCCTTTTTTTATATTATTTTTGCTTCCCTTCCCTTATGTTCAGCTGTTTTGTATCTTAAAGTCCTCATATGAGTGAAGTCATATATTTGTCTTTCTCTGACTAATTTTGCTTAGCATAATACCCTCTAGTTCCATCCATGTAGTTACAAATGGCAAGATTTCATTCTTTTTTTGATTCTGAGTAATTCTCCATTGTGTATATATATATATATATATATATATATGAATGGATATATATGAGTGGATAAAGAAGATGTATATATATATCACATCTTCTTTATCCATTCATCCATCAATGGACATTTGAAGAAACCCTGCCTTTTATTCTGAAATTATGTTTTTCTTATTTCCTACTTTTTTCGGTATTAAAATTGCCTTTCATGAAATAGTAATGATAGTAGATGATGGTTTATTTTAATGTCTTGAATGGCATCATCCAAAGATGATCACAAATCCCCCAAATTGCTTTTGAAATATTTCTGAGTGAAGAATTCCAGGATCTGGTAACCACTTACCATTTCAGAGAACCATGTGACCCCAGTTCCTTGGAGGTGTAGGAGGCGTCAGAAGGAGACTCACCTTGACAGTAGTGGTAAAACATCAAACAGTAGAAGACTTAAAATGCCAGGATTTGGGCTTTGCCATCCATAAATTCATACAGAAAGAAAAGTGCCATTGCTACTTTGATTTTATTGAACAAATTTATTTATATAGTGCTTACTGGATGCCCAGCCCTGTCTCAAATGCTGTATAAATATGATCTCATTTAATCCTCATCAAGCCTATGAGGTAGACGCTATTATTATCTTCACCTCCATTTTGAAGAGGAGGAAACTAAGACATGAGCGTATGAAGAAACCTATCCAGGGTCACAGCTAGTTAGCTGCAGAGCCAGAAGTTGAAGCCAGAGTGTCTGGCTTGGGAATCCATTTTCTTAATCCCTACACCATGCTGCCTAGTTAGAAGCAATTTAAGATTTTTGTGGCTTGTAATGATCTATTTTTAGCCTCTGATTCCATAGACAGAAGCTGCCTGTGGACTAAGCCACCTGGTCTGTATTGAGCTGCTGTCAGTGATCTCTTCTGAGGCCTTTCCACAACACCACTGGGAGAGTCAGAATGAGCAAATGTCTCTTTTATGGAGCCTTGCAAGACAGCAGTGGCAAAATCAATGAACTTTGGATAAGATCAGCAAGACCTTGTAGCTTGGAACCAGAGTCCAGGCAAAGGCCTTCTGAGAAGTCCTCCAGAGCCTAGACTTGTAGTTTTCAAACACATTTAGAAAAGAAATTTTTTTAATGTTTATTCATTTTTGAGAGCTAGAGCTCGAGTGGGGGTGGGACAGGGTGGGGCATGGGATCTGAGGCAGGCTCCAGGCTCTAAATTAGCTCAGAGCCTGATGCAGGGCTCGAACCCATGAACTGCAAGATCATTACCTGAGTCAAAGTCGGATGCTTAACCGACTGAGCCACCCAGATGTCCCTCGAACACATTTTTTAAAAGCAACCAAACCCTTTTTCAAACATAGACATATGGGCAGTTAATGCATGCGTGCACACACACACACACACACACACACACTATATGGAATCCCTGTTTGTTTCATTTTATTTTTTGGAATCCCTTAAAAAAATGTGGGGGTTTTTGTTATTTTTTTTGTTTTGTTTTGTTTTTGTAAAAAGAGAGAGCGAGTGAGCATGTGAGCTGGGAAGAGGGACAGAAGGGGAGAGAGAGAGAGAAAGAGAGAGAGAGAGAATCTTAAGCAGGCTTCATGCTCAGCATGTTATATGGGACTTGATTCCACGACCCTGGGATCATGACCTGTGCCAAAATCAAGAGTCTGATGCTCAATTACTAAGCCACCCGGGTGCCCCAGAATCCCTTTTTAAAACAGATAAAAGTGGAGGTATGTAGAAACAGAAGTCGGAATCCAGTTGACCTTATTATCATCCTTTGTGCAGTATTGAGTCACCATCTGGTACCCTAGAACTTGGAGACACACGGGTTTGAATATCATTGCTCCAGACCAGAGTTTCCTGAAGGATGTCCTATAAAATATTAATCTCCTAAGATGTTTTGTGGAAAAGAAATGCCATGGTCAAGTAAGTTTGGGAATTTCTGGATGTTCTATCTTACCTTTGAGATTTACAGTTATTTATTGGCAAATAAAGAATCTGAGAAGTCCTGAAAGGGAATGAAACTCCTATTAATCCAGAATTTCCCGTATTAAAAAAAATTTTTTTTAATTCTAGAGAGAGAGAGAGTGTGAGATAAAGAAGGATAAAGAGAGTGTGAGAAGGTGAGAAGAGGGAGGGAGGGGGAGAGAGATAGAGATAGAGAGAGAGAGAGAGAGAGAGAGAGAATCCTAAGCAGACTCCATGCTTAGCATTGAGCCGGATGCAAGACTCGACCTCAGAACCCAGGATCATGACCTAAGCCAAAATCAAGAGGGGTCATTCAACTGACTAAGCCACTCAGGCCCCCCCAGAATTTCCCTTCTTCTTCTTTTTTTTAAAGGTTTATTTATTTATTTATTTATTTATTTATTTATTTATTTAGAGAGCAGGAGAGGAGCAGAGAGAGAGGGAGATAGAATCCCAAGCAGGCTCAGCATTGTCAGCTCAGAGCCCCATCCAGGGCTTAATCCCACAAACCATGAGATCATGACCTGAGCTGAAATCAAGAGCTAGACACTTAACTGAGGGAGCCACCCAGGCACCCCATGGTTACATTTTAATATCTTGATTTGGGTGGTGGTTACATAGATATGTTTACTTTGTGAAGATGGTCTCTGCATTTTCCTACATATGTATATGTATATTACATCCTTCATTTAAAACGGGTAGAGACAACAAACAACACACATCAACATCGAAGGTACCAAAAAAGAAGTGTATGTGAATTTGGCTCATCAAAATGTGACTTTATTTATTTATTTTTATCCTATAGGTGTTGTAAACTAGATTATGTGGTTCAAAGGCAAGTCTTCTGGAAGACTCATAGGCTGAAGAGTTTCCCCCTGGACCCCTTAGAGAAAAGGGAATGTGGTACTGAGCCAGGGAGGCCCACTTTTGTTTGACTTCTAGTCTGTTTCTGTTTCTGGCCTGATTTCCTGTGTATTAGTTTCTTATTGCTTGATGTAACAAAATCACCACAAATTTAGTGGCTTAAAACAACACAGAAATGTTGTTACAGTTCTAGAGATCAGTAGTCTGAAATGGGCCTTAGAGTGGGTTAAAATCAAAGTGTCACAGAGCTATGTTCCTGTGCTTCTTGTGGAAGCTCTGCAGAGAATCCGTTTTCTTATGTTTTCTACCTTGTAAGGCTGCAAGTATTTCTGGGCTTCGTGGCCCCCTTTCATCTTCATGGCTAGCAGTGGCCAGTCCAGTCTTTCTTACATCCTGTCACTCTGACACTGACTCTTTCCTTCCCTCTTCTACATTAAAAAGATTTTTTTTAATGTTTATTTATTTTTAGGGGGGGAGGGACAGAGAGAGAGAGGGAGACAGAATCTAAAGCAGGCTCCAGGCTCTGAGCCATCAGCCCAGACCCCAGCGTGGGGCCCCAACCGAGAGATCATGATCTCAGCCCAAGTCAGATGCTTAACTTACTGAGCCACCCAGACGCCCCTCCCTCTTATATATTTAAGGATCCTTGTGATTAGATTGGATCTACCTGGAAATTAGCAAACTTAATTCTGTTACTTTACTTTTCCTTTGCATTGTCACTATAACACAGTCAGACGGTCCGGGCATTAGGCTGCTACTCCTTTACCACTCCGACTAAGGGCTTAGATGCAGATCCCAGTACTTCCATCTATTCTCTCTCCTATTAGCATGGCTTTTCTTTCAGATGGTATCTGGCCAAAAAATTAATTGAAAAAGAACTCTTTTGGGTTTGCTGGAAGTATTAGTAATAAATTCAACTGTCCGTCATCACTCAAATTAGAGACGATTTGTTTACTTTTAATCCAGCAGGACAGTTGTTACAAGAGTGCTGCAGGTGCCAGTGTGGGGCAGGATTAGACAACTAGCTACGACCCGGGGCTGCACCCTATTCCTGCTAATGAAATGCCGTCATTAAGGGCTAGTATCTGACGTCTGAAGTGGAACCAAGAGAGGGGATTAAGAGACTGGTGTTCTGAAGGTGAGGTGACATAGGAATTTATAATCCCTGATGCTGCAAACATGAGTCAGTTTCTTTGTTTGGGTCAATTGTATAGTTTCTGCTATATCAGAAGACTGTTGTTCACAATGGCTCCATGGACTGGTAAACAAGGAAGAGACCCAAAAAGTCACTTGTTGCCTGGGCAGTAAGCAGCAGGAGATGGCTCAGAAAGCCTGCAGCCATGGCAACATTGATTTCTGTCCCAAGCAGGCATGAAGTAGATAGTTAGCATTATAAGAGAACACATGGACCACCTCTTTAGAATTACTTGGGGAGTTTGTTTAAATTTAAAATTCCTAGGCTGCACAGCCAGAGATTAGGGTGGGGTCTGGAATCTGCCTTTTAGAAAGCTCCTAGACAGCCCTTATTCCTGGTAAGTTTTGAGAACCACCCATTGAGGAAAATTATACATCTCTGTTACAAGTCTCTATACAAACTTCTGTTACATATCTCTTAAAAATGTTTTTAATTTTCTTATTTTTATTTTTAATTTTATTTTTTAATTTTTTATTTTTTTAAATGCTTATTTTATTTACTATTTATTTGAGAGAGAGAGAGGGTGCAAGTGAGCAATGCACAGAGAGAGAGGGAGAGAGAAAGAGAGAGAAGCAGGACTCAAATTCACAAACTGTGAGATTATGACCTGAGCTGAAGTCAAACGCTTAATCAACTGAACCACCCAGGCACCCTTTAATGTTTATTTTTATTTATTTTTGAGAGAGACAGAATGAGCAGGGGAGGGGCAGAGAGAGAGGAAGAGGGAGGGAGCCTGAAGAGGGGCTTAAATTCATGAACCATGAGATCATGACCTGAGCCCAAGTCAGAGGCTTAACCAACTGAACCACCTAGGTGCCCCTAAAAGATTATTTTTAAGAAATCCCTATACCCAATGTGGGGCTCAAATTCATACCTGAGATCAAGAGTTCCATGCTCCACTGACTGAGTGAGCCAGGCTCCTCACTGTTATATGTCTTTGAATGAGGCTTCATCATTTTGGTCTGAGAACCAAAGCCCTTTCTTGGCCTTTTATAAGCCCCATCCAAAAAGACAAAGTGGATGTGCTATCCCAGGAATTATAATGACAAATGCCCAAGTTTTGCAAAGAGCTAAGATTTTACCTTTTTTTTTTTTTAAGTAGGCTCTATGCCCAGTATGGGGCTTGAACTCATGACCTGGAGAATACAAGTCACATGCTTCACCTACTGAGCCAGCCAGGTGACTGTCAAGTGCTAAAAGTTTAAATAGCTCTTTCATGATTTCTGCAAGACTGGAATTTTTATCCCCAAGAGTATCTATCAACATCTTAGAGGGGCGCCTGGGTGGCTTAGTCGGTTAAGTGTCCGACTTTCGCTTAGGTCATGATCTCACGGTTCGTGGGTTCGAGCCCCGCGTCGGGCTCTGTGCTGACTGCCAGCTCAGAGCCTGGAGCCTGTTTCAGTCTGTGACTCCCTCTCTCTCTGACCCTCCCCTGCTCACGCTGTCTCTCTCTCTCTCCTAAAAATAAATAAAACATTAAAAAAAAAAAAAAACCATCTTAGAGCACTGGTCATACCAACATATACTTTGGGACTCCCAAAGTAAATTTCCCAAATTGAGAAATACTGTTCATCGGTTTCTTATTTGCTAAGCCTGTTTTAACTAGGTTTTCTGTTATTTGTGGTCAAAAGTCTCCAAATGTCTATGGCCACTGGTTTGCCTTCCATTCTCTGGTTTGTGCATTTTATATGTAATATGTAAAAAAGTCAGAGAGAAGACTTGGATTGTGGGCTGAGAGAATTAGTGGTCTTCAAGACAAAATGGGTTTATATAAAAACTGTTGTGAGTTATGTGCTCCTTCCTGTTTAGTCATGTCTTTAATTTCCCACAAGTGTCCATATCCAGAAGATAAATTCATTAAATCAGTTTCTATTTGTTTCTTTCTTTTAAGTTTATTTATTGTTGAGAGAGCGAGTGAGCGGGGAAGGGGCAGAGAGGGAGAGAGAGAATCCCAAGCAGGCTGGGTGCTCTCAGCCCCATGTGGGGCTCCACCTCACAAACTATAAGACCATGACCTGAGCGAAAATCAAGAGTTGGATGCTTAATTGACTGAGCCACCCAGGTGCCCCAATCAGCTTCTAATTGTATTTCTTGCCTCAAAAGTAATTATATATTTGTTTAGCTTACTTTTAGCATAGAAAACTTTTTACTGAGGTTGACATGGAATGCCAAGACAGGAAAATCAATTAGGAAATGTTTATACTGACAAAAGGTAGAAAGCCCAACCTTACATACTTAACAAAGAACTGGCTTTCTGAATAGACAAGTAGATGCTTTTTCTCATTCTGACATTTGTATGCCATAAACTTTAGTGCTAATATGGGTGCTGCTTAATTTAAAAATGTGGAATGTTCAAGCAGGCTGCACTGCTCTGTAGAGGGGCTGGCAGTTCAGGTGCCTTCTAAGTTTTACATAGATGTCCCATCTCTCAAGTTGGACTAGACATTTCTAGCTAGACTAAACATTTTCTGATTGTCTCCTTCCATACACTGGCACTTATCATGGTAAGTGCTGACCCTGTGCTATTAGAGAAAGAAATATGAAAAACAGAGGAGACAAATGAGGTGGCTGATTGGATCTAAGATTGAACACTTCCTGGGAGAAAGATTTTTGGGCAGGAGGAAGTTGTTTCTAGGCCCCAGGCCAGGGTGTTAAGCAATGTTTGCATTTCTCTGAGAGCTTCTACCAAGGAGCAGAAAACTGATGAGTAACCTGTGAAAGCTCAGTCAACATTCTGGTTGACTCAGAGTTTATGGTATTCTGGGGAAAATAGTATGAATCAGGGAGGTGGGACAGCCATGTGGGTGCTGGGCAGGAAATTTGGTGAGAGACCATCCAAGGCCACAGTAGGATGGCCTCTTGCTAAGCACTCACTGCCCAGGTCCTTCAGCCCATGCCAAGTTAGAAATCATAAGCAAGCCACTTAAGGCTCCTTTGCTTCCTTAGGCTCCCCACTCTTCTGTTAGAAGGTTCAGTTCTTTCAGAGTTGGTATGGCTTGTCTTACTCCAGAAGGAATCATAAGGCCAAATGCCCTGTCCCTTTTCTTTCCTTTGCAATTAAAAAAATTAATTTCTGGTTACAAAAATAATACATGAATACATTTATCTTCAGATAACCGTAAAACTAAGTTAAACTCCCCTTGAACTTTACCCCCAATCTTGGTCTTTAACCCCATCTTTAGAGATACAGGTAGCTTTTTTTTTTTAAGAAAGAATATTTTTTTAAAGTTTATTTATTTTGAGACACACACACACACACACACACACACACACACAAAGTGGAGGAGGGGCATGAGAGAGGGAGAGAATCCCAAGGCAGTGTGGGGCTCCATGTCATGAACTGTGAGATCATGACTTGACCTGAACTCAAGAGTTGGATGCTTAATGACAACTACCCAGATGCCCCTAGAGATAACTTCTGATGAGTTTGGCATGCAGCCTTATAACCTGTTTTTAAAATCTTTTACAAACTGAATGTGTGATTGTCTTAGTTTGGACTGCTATAATAGTATACTAGTGACTTGGTAACCTATAAACAAATTTCTCACAGTTCTAGAGGCTGCGAAGTCCAAGATTAAGACACCAGCAGATTTGGTGAAGGTTTGTTTCCTGGTTCAGAGACAGCTGTCCTCTTACTTTGTCCTTACAGGGCACAAGGGGTAGGAAGCTTTCTGAGGTCTCTTTGACAAGGGCACTTATTCTATTTATGAGGACTCTGCCCTGATTAGCTAATTACCTTTCAAAGGCCCCACCTCCACACACCATCACATTGGGCATTAGGTTTCAACATAAGAGTTTAGAAGAGGACATTTTCTATAGCAGTGTTGATAAGAGATAATGATATTTATGTCTGTGTTTTTACATTTTATTTTGAAAATAATTTTAGTTTACAGAAGAGTTGCAGAGTATTTTAACATTTTATTTTGAAAGAACTTCAGATATACAGAAGAGTTGCAAAGATCCTAACAGAAAGTTCCAGTATACCTTCACTCAGCCTCTCCTAATGTTAACAGATTCCAGAACTCTGGTTCAATGATCAAATATAAGAAATTAACACTGGTACAATATACTATTAATTAAACTATAAACTTTGTTAGAACTTTACCAGGTTTTTCCACTAATGTGCTTTTATGGGTCCGGGATCCAACACTTCATTTAGTTGTCTTTTTTAGCTTCCTCCAATCTGTGACAGTTCTTAGTCTTTTATTGACTTCCATGACCCTAACAAACACTTTTTTAAAAAAGGCTTCCAGTTTTTTTTTTTTAAGTTCATTTATTTATGTATTTTTAAGTAATCTCTATATCTAACATGGGGCTTGAACTCTTGACCCCAAGATTAAGAGTCGCATGCTCTCCCAACTGAGCCGGCCAGGCACCCCAACCTTAACCCTTTCAAAGAATCCAGGTCAGGTATTTTGTAGAATACCCCTTAATTTGGGTTTGTCTGATGATTTTTATAATTAGACTGAAGTTATCCATTTTGAGGAAAATTTTTTTAAAATATCAATATGATATTATATATATCATGCTGCAACTTGCTGTTTATATTCAACTAGATGATTTTGAGATAAACTATATTAACATATAGATCAAGGTCACTTCTTTTAAATTTTTTTAATGTTTTATTTATTTCTGAGAGAGAGAGAGACAGCGTGAGCAGGGAAGGGTCAGAGAGAAAGGGAGATACAGAATCTGAAGCAGGCTCCAGGCTCTGAGCTAGCTGTCAGCACAGAGCCCAATGCGGGGCTCAAACCCACAAACCGTGAGATCATGACCTGAGGCAAGTCAGACGCTTAACTGACTGAAGTCAGATGCTTAACTGACTGAGCCACCCAGGCGCCCCAATGTCACTTCTTTTAAATCCTGTACAGAATTCCATTATGAGCATTCTATATTTTATTTAGCCATTCCCCTACTGATGGGCATTAAGGCTGATTCCACAGTTTTTTTAAATTTTTATTTTTTTAAAGTTTATTTAGCTTTTAAGTATTTTTTATTTTTTTAAGTTTATTTTATTTATTTAACTTTGAGTACTTTTTATTTTTTTAGTTTATTTTACTTTTTTTCTGTTAGCACAGAGACTAATGTAGGGCTGGATCTCCTGAACAGTGAGATCATGACCTGAGCTGAAATCAAAAGTTGGACACTCAACTGACTGGGCCACCCAGGCTCCCCCACATTTTCTTTTTTGACAGTATCATAGTAATTATCCTTATACATACTTCCATATTACATAGAGTTAGAAAAGTAGAAGTGGTTTTGCTGAGACATGGATTTAATAGATGTTGTTCAATTGCTCTCTAAAGTGGAGGTGCCAATTTATATTCTTTTGGTATTATGAAGATTAAAAATTGTTGCCAACCTCTGTTTTAATTTCCATTTCCCTGGTTACTAGCGAGATAGTATTTTTTTGTGTGCTTGTTAGCAATTTGTATTTTCTGTGAACTGCCTATTTATATTATTTGCCCATTCTTCTAGTAGATTTTTCTTCTTATTGATTTGTTCAGAATCCTTTATATGTTCCAGATACAAATTCTTTGTTTTATAAATTACAAATTTTCCTTAGTCGGTTATCTCTTAAGTTTGTTTCCTAATTTTTAAAGTTATTACATGTCTCCTATTTTTAAAATTACTTTTTCTGATTTTTTTTTGAAACAAAGTTCTTGATTATAAAAGTAGTATAAACAATGTAGAAAATCTAGGAAATTTATGGAAAAGTATAAAGGAGAAAAGAAACCAGGGCGCCTGGGTAGCTTAGTCGGTTAAGCATCCGACTTCCGCTCAGGTCATGATCTGATGGGTTCGTGGGTTTGAGCCCAGAGTCTGGCTCTGTGCTGATGGCTAGCTCAGAGCCTGGAGCCTTTTTCAGATTCTGTATCTCCCTTTCTCTCTGACCCTCCCTTGCTCATGCTGTGTGTGTGTGTGTGTGTCTCAGAAATAAAAAAATCATTAAAAAAAAAAAAGAAAAGAAACCACCCTGAGTAACATACTCAATTATATATTTCCTTTTAGTTTGTGTGTACATATATATATATATATGCATTTTATTTGCTCAGTGGGATGGTCTTTAGACAGAAATCTTGACCTTCTTCCAAAAACACTTGGTTGAAAGATGGTATTAGACTAACTCAACTCCTATTTCTTTCTGTCACATATCCTGAAAAATCTAGTAGGTGAGAGGCCCAAGGCCTGTCCTCAGCTGACCTGAATTGAACTTGGCTCAAAAACCATCAGAGAGGTGGGGCGCCTGGGTGGCTTAGTCGGTTAAGCGTCCGACTTTTGCTTAGGTCATGATCTCGCGGTTAGTGGGTTCATCGCTTAGGTCATGATCTCGCGGTTAGTGGGTTCGATCCCCGCGTCGGACTCTGTGCTGACTGCCAGCTCAGAGCCTGGAGCCTGTTTCAGTCTGTGACTCCCTCTCTCTCTGACCCTCCCCTGCTCACGCTATCTTTCTCTCTCTCTCCTAGAAATAAATAAAAATCTTTAAAAAAAAAAAAATCAGAGAGGTAAACATGCTCCAGCAGAGCAGGTATTTAAAAGTCTTGGAGGTTTTAGTCGATGGCAAGTGCAATGAGCCAGTAGTGGGGGAGCCAAGAACTTTATTGTGTGAATGGAAGGCTTAGTAAGTCCTACAAGGAGGAAGTTAGGGTACTGCTTTGCTCTGATGGTACTAAAAACATTTGATTCCCTTTTGGGTGATCTACTCTACAGGAGCCACATTCAAACCTACTAGGTGCTTGAGAAGAATGAGGACAAAGACCTTCCCTCCCCGACTAATGGGAGATACTGGTCCGGAACAAGAGAAGACCTTGCGCAGAGATCTTCAAGTATCTGAAAAGTAGAAGGTCAAAGGGAGATTAGACATGTTTGTTCTCTGAGGCTCCCAAGGGATAGGACTTAGGCCAGAAAGAAGAAGTTTCAGTAACAATTTATAACTATTGTCAGAACTGCTGAGGCATGCATTACTCTGGAAACAGTGGGCTTTCTGTCACTTGGGGTCTTCTTTAGAATTGGTGGTAGGTCGATATAACTAACGTTTATTGAGTGCTGCATGCCAGGACTGTGCTAAGCACCTTTCCTCTATTATTTCATCCTGTAACACCTGTAGGTACTATTGTTATCTGTTCCTGTATTATAGATGAAGAACCTAGGTAGTGAGGTCAGGTAACTTGCCCAAGGTCACACAATTTCTAAGTGGTGGAACTAGAATTCCAAACTGTTTTGACAGACTCCAAAGCTAGTGCTTTTAACTACCAATGGGATTCAAGGGTGTTATGGGGCTCTGGACCAGAGGGGCTTTGAGGTCAGTTCGACCAGAAGAACCTGGGGAAAGGTTCTGTGACTGGGAAAAAGGGTGCCCCATCCCTCTAAGGAAAAGCGTTGGAGTGTAGGCCAAGGCTAGGTAGCCTGGGTCCTTGCTGAGGGGCTGGGCACAAGGCCAAGGGATGGAGACCCAAAAGACATGTAAGGATTGTCAGCCCGCCTTACCCCACAGCTCAGCAACAACTGATTTTCGGGTTGCTTGTGGATCTAGCAAACCCGAGAACGCTAGGGTCCGAGGCATACGCGAGCTTCGCGGCTCCTCGCTGTCAGAGCGGCGAGGGAGCGTCGCGGCGGCCGGGTTCTGCGGCGGAGCTGGGGAAAGAACAGCGCGCCGGTCCCTGGCAGGGCTCGAGCTGGGGGCGGTGCCAGGGCGGCGGGGGCGGGGAAGGCG